>NC_056562.1:7891487-8052613 GCF_013358625.1 Macadamia integrifolia | reverse complement strand
AAAATTAAAAGGTTTATGATCTCACAAAATCACACATAACAGATTATGATATTATAATTATGCTTCAAGAATCTATGAGAGAAACTAAAATTTCCAATCAATAAGTCCTAAAAATATCACCAACTCCCTGAATATCATCTAATCCTACTTCCTTCTCAACCCACAGGTAGCTTCCTGGTGAGATGTACTTTAAAGAAAGGATATCAGACAGAGAGAGAGAGAGAGAGAGAGAGAGAGAGAGAGAGAGAGAGAGAGAGAGAGTTCAGAGAAACAAGGGAGTAGAGGACGATCTCAGAGAAACAAAGGAGCAAAGATTGATTCAATAAAAGAAGGTCTTAGAGGAGCAGAGGACGCTCTCAGAGCAACGATTCAGCCAAGGACGATCCCAGAAGACGATCAAGTGGAGCAGCAATCAAATAGATGAGAAGGGTAAGTGCATCGGCGACTTCGAGCTCGTCGTCTGCTAGCTCCCTCTCTCTCATGAAAAACAACGGTCACAACCAGTGGCCCCCTCCTTTGTCGTGTGATGTAGGGTTTTTGGAGGATTCTATCGAGTTTTTTAGGAACACTTTTTCACTTTATTTCCCTAAAGACCATCTCAGAACTGAAGGAACACCTAAAAGGTGTTACTTGATTTCCACTCTTAAGATGATATTTTGGACCGGTACATTTCTTGAGCACAGAAATGAGAGAAATTACCAAACACTTTTTTTCTCATTTATGTTCTAAAATGGAATCTAGAATAGAAAAGATCATCTCGGGAGAGTTACTAAATGAGCTCTAATGAGGGAAGAATTCAAATCCATTTGAATTCTCCAATTGGAAGTCCTAACGAATTAGGAAAGTGGGGGGACTATATTGAAGGGGATTCTCAAAATCAGGTCAATGAGGCTGATTCTGTGGAGTCGGTAATGGGTTCAGATGATGGGTTGGTGGTTCAGGACCCAGATGCTAGTCTGGGTCGGTCCATAATGCTTGTGGAGGAGTTGAATTGCCAGAGGTCGGTTGAACCCGATGATGCTGAGATAGTCATAGAGGCTAGGTACCCGTGTCGCTCTACAAGGACGAGTGCAGGCACAGGGTGTAGCTGTGTGGGGGCTGGTGTTGCCCAATGGTCTGGCATGGATGCAAGGTTTGATCATGTGGTCTCTTCTCTACCAGTGGTGGATGTCTCAAGAGGGATTGCATCGGTGGTTCATGAGGTAACCATGGTGGATAGGGCAACTGTGATTAGGGAGAGAGAAGGAGGTAGTCTGGATATGGGAGGAAAGCAGAAGAAGAAGTGTCAAGCTAAAAAGTCTGACAAGAATAAATACATTAAATAATTATCCATGTGTGTTCTCTGTTGGAACATATGGGGTGTCAGAAAGGCTGCAGAAAGGAGTGCCCTATGAAGAATGATGAAGGAGTCTGCTCCAAATATTCTCTATTTGGATGAACCCATGGTTCATGTAAGTAGGTTTCCTGCTCTATTTTTTAGTAAGATGGGATACGATGTCGATTTTATTTATAATGATAGGCAAGACAAAGTGCCTAATTTATGGTTTGTTTGGAAGCTCAGTCTGAGTCATCCTGTGACTGGTATGTCAGACTAACATATTTCAATGATGATGGATTGGCCTAAGGAAAAGTTCAGTATGTCCTTTATTCATGCTAGTTCCTTTAAAGTTGTACGGTGCCAACTCTGGCTGGACTTAGAATTGCAAGTCGCTTCAGCAATTCCCTGGGCGGTTATAGGGGATTTCAATGCTACTTTGATGTCCCATGAAAAAAGAGGTCCTGGGACCTTTAATCTCAGTTTTGCAGCTGAGTTTGAGACAATGGTAGATGCATGTAGGTTGTTACCTGTTCCCTCCCAAGGGAAAAAGTACACTTGGTCTAATAACCGGCAAAGGGGGCTTGTGGCTGCGGTGTTAGACTGCATTTTTTGTAATGAGAAATGGATTGATGTTTTTAGGAACATTGGCCAGCGGATGCTGGTTAGTTCTGGGTCAAATCATTCCCCCCTTCTGATCTTTCACAGTGTGTTCCTAAACCAAAAAATTGCCCCTTTCATTTCATGGTTTTTGGATGGATCATAATAATTTTCTATCTATGGTGGAGGATGCTTGGAAGGATTATGTGGGGCGTAATCCAATTTTTAGGCTTGCTCAAAAGCTAAAATGGGTTAAGAAGAGGTTAAAAATCTGGGCGAGAGAATCTTTTCCGAATTTAAATGCAGAAGTGGATAAGGCCGTGCAGGATTTGAAGAATGTTCAAGACTTGATTGAGCTATCAAGAATGTCTGATGATTTGTTTAATAAGGAGGTCGATGCTAAGACAGCTTTAGTCACAGCAACCCGTATGCAAGAGAAGCTATGGGCTGAAAAGCCAAGTTGAGGTGGATGAAAGAAGGTGATGGCAGTACGAAATTTTTTCATCTCTTTGTCAAGATGAGAAAAGCTCATAACCAGATAACCGCTTTAAAAAGAGAGGATGGTTCATGGGCTTCAGATTAGCAGGATCGCATCATATATCTATGTATTTCCAAAAATTTCATGAAGCATCTGCGGTGTCTGTACATCAGGATTTGCTGGAATGTATCCCTAGGGAGTTGGTTGATGGGGATGTTGCTACTTTGGAATCTCTTCCAAGTAGGGCTGAAATCAAGAGAGTTGTTTGGGATTTAGATCCAGAAAGTTCTGCAGGTCCTGATGGTTTTCTAGGGAAAGTTTTTAGAAAATGTAGGGAGGTTGTGGAGGATGATTTTTGTCTGGCAATAGTATCTTTTTTTGTGGATGGTAGGCTTCCACAAGGGATTAACAATTGCTTCATAACTTTGATCCCAAAGGTAGAGGGCACCTCTTCTTTGGACAAGTTTCGCCTATATGCATGGGGAATTTTTTCTGTAAAGTTATTCCCAAGATTATGGGCATCCAAACTAATGTCTCTATTACCTAGATTGATTTTAGGGGAACAGGGTGCCTTCCATAAGGGGAAAATAATCTCTACAAATCTCAGTTTGGCGTCTGAGTTGACGAATCTGATGCACTCTACAGTGAGAGGTGGTGGTATGGGTCTGAAGCTTGACGTGCAGAAGGCATATGACTCCCTTTCATGAGATTTTCTTTTCGCTCTAGATAAATTTGGCTTCTCTTCTAAATGGATTTCCTATATTCATTATCTCTTGATATCGTCCAGAGTATCTGTTTTAGTTAACAGTGGTCCAATGGGCTTCTTAGAAGTGGGAAGAGGTTTGCGTCAAAGTGATCCCATTTCTCCCATTTTATTTATCCTAGTAGAGGCGGTTTTGTGTAGAGGGTTGAGATCCATGATTCACAAGAGGAGGTTGAAGCTGCTGCCTAGCCCTAGAGGTGTGTCTATTCCATCTCACTCACTCTTTGCAGATGATATTTTTCTTTTTATGAATGCATCTGCAAAGTATGTGAAAAACTTGCACTCTTTTTTAGTTAAATATCAGGTTTTCTCTGGTCAAAATATCAACTTAGAAAAGAGCAGTTTGTTTTGTGGAAAAGTAGTCCCCCATAGGAAGCAGTATGTTAGTCATTTTTTGGGTATCCATTCGGCCAGGTTACCTACAAAGTACTTAGGGGTGGAGCTTTTCAAAGGGAAGGTGAAAAAAGACTATCTTTTTCCTTTGCTGGATAAAATAACGAGCAAATTGGCTGGTTGGAAGGGGAGGTTACTCTCATTGGCAAGAAGGGTGGAGTTAGTGAGGTCCATCATTTCCAGTGTTCCAATTCACAATTTTGGAATTTATTGGTGGCCTGAATCTTCTATAAAGATAGTAGAAAGGTGGATGCGTAACTTCATCTGGTCAGGGGATATGGATTTGGTAAAAGAAATCATGGTCAAATGGGTGGATGTTTGCAAGCCTAAATGTGAGGGAGGTTTGGGCATTAGAAGGTTGAGAGATGTTAACTTTGCATGCCTATGTAAGCTAGCAAGGAAAATCAAGCATGAAAAATCATTGATGGGGATTTTCTTTTGTGCTCGGTTTCTCAAAGATGATGGTTCTCTGAGAAAAGGGCAGATTTCTTCTTCTATCTGGCCAGGCATCAAAAACGTTTGGGATTTTTTTGGCTCTCATGAGCAGTGGAAGGTGGGTGATGGGCAGAATATCAATTTCTAGTTGGATCGGTGGTTGGAGACCAATCCCACTGTGGAAAGGTTGGGATTGGACTTGGAGTCACTAGCGCCTTTGAGTGCTAAAGTCTCTAATTTCATAATTGGTAGTCGTTGGGTTTTGCCAAGTGTGGAATCAGGTTTGCTTGCCAATATTTTGGAGGAAAACAGTTCTATTTACATTCCCAATGTGCAGGATGTTTGTCATTGGAGCCCTACCTCCTCTGGAATTTTTTTCTCTAAAATCTGCCTAGGAATCTATCAGAGTTCAATCTCCTAAGGTAGGTTGGTTCTCGTTGGTTTGGCAGTCAAAAATCCAGCCTCACCAGGCTGTGTTTGGCTGGAGATTAATTCATAATAAAATCCCAACATATGCAAATGTGAAGAAGTGTGGGGTGCCCCTGCCATCTAAATGCAGTCTCTGCAAGCAAGAGGATGAATCAAGAGATCATCTCTTTTATGATTGTATTTTTGTGAGATTATTGTGGCAGAAGTTTTGTGATTGCTTTGGAGTGATATGGAATGGTTTTTCAGGAATGGAAAGCCTTATTGCCTGGTGGAAATCTAAAGCGAAGGTGATCACATGTCAGAGTGTTTGGGAAAAAGGTTTTGATTTGGTTCCTTATAGCATTTGGTTGGAGAGAAATGCCAGAAGACATGATGGTGATTCAAGTCTTATGGAGTTCCAACCTTGTGGAGCACCGCTTTACCATGCTCAGGAGTGAAATTAGCTCTCAGATTCTGGTACACACTGGTTCTTCAATCTCGATTTCGGATCTGCTAAGTGCAAGAAGCTTGGGGTCTTCAAGCATGCAATGTAGGCGGAGAGATTTCTTTGAAATTTTCTTGTGTCGTCCCCCGAGAGGATGGTGGAAGTTAAACACAGATGGATGCTCTCTTGGCAACCCATGTATTTCTAGTGCTGGTGGGGTCTTCCGAAATGACAAGGGGGAGGTTATGGCTAATTTCAAGGATTTTCTTGCTATTCGTACCAACTTGAAGCGGAATTTCTAGCTGTAATTTCTGGGATTGAGCATGCAAAGAAAATTGGAGTGCAAAGACTGTGGATTGAATGTGATTCGGTTGCAGTGGTTACATTGTTCCATAAAAACAGGGTCCCTTGGATTTCCGTCAATGGTGGTTTGCCAGCTTGAAACTCTTGGATCATGTGGAGTGAAAAATCAGCCACTGCTTTCGCGAGGCAAATTCAATTGCAGACTTTCTTTTCAAGTCTGCAGCTTGTTTTGAGACCTCATCCCCAGTGACAGCTTGGTCGGCTTTGGTCAAGAAGGACCTTGATATGGATGCCTCAGGTCATCCTAGATTCCGGATGACTTAATCTCTTTTATTTTATTTGTGTGTGGGTGTTGGGTCTTGGTTTCCTTTCTCTGCTGATGGCAATGCCGAAGGTGGAGTAGGATTTCCATCTCAATTTCCCTTGTTTCTGTTTGGGGTTATTCTGTGACTTCTCTCAGTTTGTATAGTTCTTTATTCTTTCTTTTTCTATTTTAATACAAATGATTTCTCGCGAAAAAAGAGTTGTTGAAAAATCAGCTCTAATAAATTCTAAATGCTTCAATTAAGTATGTGAATTTGAAACTGAAACCGTTTATTGAGATCGAATTGAGCTGTTTACACCGAACCTGTGAAGTCGTTTAGTAAATGATTCGATTCTGGTTTCAATTTTCAGACCGGTTAATTAAACGGTTCAGTTCGATTTTAACCGTTTAACCCGTGGTTTCAAACCGAATTAACACCATCAAAATCGAACTATTTACACTATTAAAATCAATCCGTTTAAACCGTATATGACTTACTAAAATAATGAGTTTCATGTAAACAAAACAAGATGAATTTAATTTAGGGAAGAAGAAAGGGCTATAGAGGTTATCCGACAACCTATTCAACATTTTACTCCCATTATGTAGTTATGTAGGTAAAACCTTGCCCCTTCAATGTGTCATTGCTCATTGAATTTGATACAAGATTGAATTTCTTTTATCAGCAAAGGAAAATTTCAGTAGCCATGCGTATAAGTCAGCAAACCGGTTGCTAATCATTTAGAAACCGTATAGATTACACCACGATCAAAACCGTGTAAAACCATGAAACCGACATTGTTTAAAAACCATGAAATTGGAACCATTTATTAAAAGATTTTGGTTTCCGAAAGTGTAACCATTTAGTAAAACGTTTGGTTTTGGTTTCAGCCAAATAAATGTGAACCAAATCGAATTATACTGTATAAACCAAAACCGAATCAATTAACACCCTTAGCTTCAATGGGTTGATTTTGAGAAGTAAGAAATATGTAGACCATTGAGGCATAAACCCTGAATTTTTTTATTTTTTTTTTATTTTTTTATTTTTAAATGGAAGATGTATTCAAGACCAATGTGAAACAGTCATGGTTGGAGTTGCATACATCTCCTGAAGCCATGGATCGATGTTGGGCCATACCATCGTACACATCACCCATAAGGCCCTAAACTTATTTGGGGGCAATGACATAGTTGCAGTCTTGACTATTGACTATCGAACGAAAAATGAAAAACATAAAATTTTTATATTTTATTTTTTGGAAGAACTCGAATTCATCTTTGTTTTTATTGGGGGTGGGGGGACGAAAATCAAACAAAATATAGCATATAATTAGGCATTGAAACCTATTGCTACTCCCACCATTTTTTGTTACCACTGTGGATTAAGAAATTTGGATAGAATTTGCAAGATCAACCATCATCAATTAACAGCCTAGTTTTGTGTAAAACAATAACAACAACGACAACAATGCCTTATCCCAACTAAATGGGGTTGGCTATATGGGTTCGTGATGGACAAGTTTGCAAAGTAAAAATGAAGGAAAGAAAGGGAAAGGAAACAAAGCAACACCTCTGGGACATCCCACCCAAAAGCGATCCACAACATGGATCTTTGCCCTCCAAACAGCTCTTTTAGATATCATAGTAGGATCTCGACCGAGCTTTTGTATGTCCTTCCTTACCAACTCTTCAATAGTCATTTTCGTCTTGTCCCTAGCTCTTCTAGCTCCCTCCATCTGGTTTTGGTCACTCCTCCTTATAGGAGCATTCAAAGGTCTACGCTGAACAAGTCCAAACCACCTTAAGTGACATTTTCTGAGTTTGTCCTGAATCGAAGCAACTCCATGATCGACTCTAACATATTCATTCCTCACCCTATCCCTCCTAGCTTTTCTGTACATCCATCTCAACATCCTCATCTTTGCTACACTCAACTTATCGATGTTATGCTTCTTGATAGCCTAACATTTTGCCTCATATATCATTGTCAGTATTATATTTTTCTTTAAGCTTTAGGGGTATACGTCGATCACTCAATACTCCAAAAGCACTTTTTCATTTCATCCATCCTACTTTAATTCTGTGAGACACATCATCATCTGTCTCACCCTCTTTGTTTATGAATAAACCCAAATATCTAAAATAATCGCTTTGAGGGATCTTTCTTTGCTCAAGTTTCACCAATTGTTGTCCGTCCTTGAGTGACTAAGGTTACATACCATATACTCCATATTTGTTCTACTTATCTTAAGACCCCAAGATTCCAAGGTAGATCTCCACAACTCTAACCTTTCGTTGATCTCTACCACTAGCACAATATCATCGGCGGTGAAGACCATACACCATAGAACCTCCCCTTGAATGTTCTTGGTTAAATCATCCATAATAAGTATAAAGCAGAACCTTGATGTAACTCAATAGCGATTGGGAACTCATTACCTTGACCTCCCATGGTTCTTACACTCATCGACACACACTCATACATGTCTTTGATAATATCTATATATTTACATGACACCCATTTCTTCTCCAATACATGCCAGATGAGCTCTTTGGGAATTCTATCGTAGGCTTATGTCAATGAAGACCATATAGAGATCCTTTTGTAGGTTCTCAACCTTTCCGTGAGTCTCCTAAGAAGGTAATTGCCTCCGTCGTGAATCTCTTAGGCATGCCCTGAATTGGTTCCTTGAGATACTGGTTTCTTTTCTTAGGTGGATTTCGATAACCTTCTCCTATAATTTCATAGTATGACTTATGAGTTTTATGCCTCTATTGCAACTCCGTATATTGCCTTTATTTTTGTAAAATGGTACAACAACACTTCTCCTCCATTCATCAGGTATCTTTCTCATACTCATAATCTTGTTAAACAACTTGGTAAGCCAAGCAACCCCATATAGTCCAAAATTCTTCCACATTTCAATTGGGACATCATCCGGGCCTGGTGTCTTACACACTTTCATCCTTGTTAGGGTTTCTTTAACCTCAGACACTCCAATCTTCCATACATATCTATGAAGTTTGTTCTCCTGTTGGATGCTCACCCACTCATACTTGAGCTATCTCCATTTAGTAATTCACAAAAATTCTCACCCCATCGCCTGTTAATATCTTCATCCTTAACATGCACTCTACCGTCATCACTTTTAATACATCAAACATGATCGAGATCTCTACTCTTTCTTTCCCTAAATTTGGTTATCTTGTAGATAGAACTTTTCCTTTCCTTGGTATCTAGATTGTTGTAAAAGTAATTATATTTCCTTGCTCGAGCTTTCCCCACAATGTTTCTAGCCCAATTTCTAGCAGCCTTATATCTATCTTTATCTTCCACCACCCCAGACCTTTACCATATTTTAAAGCTATCCTTCTTAGTCTTGATGGCTGCCTATACTTCCTCATTCCACCACCAATCTCTCTAGGGGCTTGTCGAGCCCTTAGCCCTCCCTAGTACCACTTTAGCAACTTTCTTAGTGTAATCTGTCATATCTATCCACATCATGTTGGTATCTCCTTCAACCTCCCACTTCCCATGTTTTACTAATTTATCTGTAAAAGACCCAGCTAAATCATTTTTCAATCTCCACGACTTTACCACTGGGCAAGCAGCTCTATTAGACTTAAGTTTCGGCAACTGAGAAACATATCCAAGATAAGTAGTCTATGTTGTATAGTTAAGCACTCTCCAGGTATAACATTGTAATCCTTACACTGCACTCTGTCAGACCTTCTAGCATGGAAGAAGTCAATTTGGTTGGTGTGATGTCCACTCTTGTAGGTGACCAGGTGCTCTTCTCTCTTCTCTCTTGGCGAAGAAGGTGTTACAAACAGAAGGTCATACGCAGTAGCAAAGTCTAAAATAGAGATGCCCTCCTCATTCCTCTTTCCAACTCCATAAGCCTCTTCGTAGCTTCTTTTATCCCTACCAAACCATGCATTAAATCATCCATGTGTTCCCAAAACTGAAGCTTACTGCTTTCATCCATCCCTGCTTGTAGGGGTGAAACAGGGTCAGGTTAGGCCGGGTTTCTTAAAACCCTAACCCAACCCTAAACCAACCTTGTCAAGTTCATGCTCAGGCCCAACCCTATAGGGCTCAAGGTTAGGCCGGGTTGGGTCGGGTTGACCCTAGCTAGTCTTTTTATTGGAATCACACTCCAATAAGTAGGATTCAATTCCAATTCCAATTTCAATTCTTCAAATCACTCCATCACCTTCAAACTCTGAAAAACATTGACCATAACTGACCCCCCGCCCCCTAAATTTCTCAAAGTGCTGGCATGTGCTAAGAGTCTAAAGAGAAAGGGTCCCTTCTACTAATGAAGTTCTCTTATCGGTTTTTCAAAATTTAGAAAGGTTCCTTGTCCTATTTTAGTTACTTTCTTCATTCATACAATAGGATGCAATGACAATATAGGCTGAGTTATGTTAGGATTTAGAATGTAACCGCAAGCATACAGATCAGTGTAGCTACGGCTCGAACACAGGGAGAACAACCACTTTATTTTTTTATTTCTTTTAATAATGCGAAAGTTAACTGATTAATGGTTGTGATCTAATTCTAATTACCGTCCTAAACATATGTATCTAAAATAATGTCCTAGCCATTCATCATCTAAGATTTAAATACGCTAGTCACACAATTAAAATTAAATAAATAAATAACTGAAAATAAACAACCCATGCAACTAAAAAAAATGAAGGAAAAAAATACCTAAATAAAAATAAAGTAAAAGAAAGGGGATAAAACTAGAGAGAGGCTCACAAGTAGATTTTTCTACTTAGCCCGAGGGATGCATCATAATATGAGCTTCCCTACTTGACCAGAGAGTCACTCTTACAAGGGTTACTCTACTTGGCTTTAGGGAAAGGGAGGCAATTGAAATAAAAACAATAATATGATGGTTCTATGGCTAGGAGGGGCAAAGCCAACACATACACTAGCCATGAACCTTGGGAGAAAGGGAAAGCAATAATGTAACGACTGAAATTAAAATCCTAAATTAAGAAATAAAGGGCAATCAGAAGAGGGAATGAGAGAGGGGAGAAGACTATTGAAGAAGCCTACCTACCTGAATCAATGCTTGAAATAGAGAGCTTGGGTAATTTGAGATACTGTCAAGCCTAAAAACCAGATCTAGAATGAACCAAATCTGAAATTTCTAGGCTTGGAGAAAACAAATCTTGAAAAAAAGCTGAACTTGAAAAAAATAGATATTCCACTGCTCGTTATCTTGTCACCTAGATCTAAGCCTAAAACTATAACTTAAAAATTACAACTTAATTGCATAAATCATAAATATAAAAGGCTGAATAAAAATAAAAGAGTGCTAGCATTAATTGCAATAAAAAGCTATTACAAAAGTGATTAAAGCAAAAACAAAGAAGAACTAAAACTAAAGAGAGAGAGAGAGCAACTAAAAAAAAAACCTTGAAGAAGAATGAAGTCTCCCCCCTCCTCCTACATGAGTTGTATTTATAGGGAATGGGGAGGTAGGATAACAAATTTCTCTTTCCTAAAAGGGGGAAACCCACAATTGGTAGGTGAGATCTTTTGAGAGCAAAAGTGCTAAGGTGGAGGAGAGAGAAAAGAGAAATAAACTTTAAGAAATTTCCTATAATTTTTTTTACTTATTTTCTTTCCACTTTTTTTTTTCTCTCTTCAAATCTTGCGTACAACCCTTGTTGGCCCTTTTTTTTTTCTTTCCCTTGGACGTTTTTCCTTCTTGCTTTGTGTGATTTGAACAATCTTTCGATGATGATGTGGAGGAGAGAGAAGATTTGGATAAGATTTATTTCTCCTTTTTTTTTTCTTTCCTTTTTTTTTCTCTTAAGAAACCCCTCCCACGATTTTTCTTACTTTGAAGATTTAGATAATCTTCTAATTTGATGTGGAAATCCTCTCTGTGCCCTTAGTGCTTTAAGTGAGTGAAAAGTAGGAAATCTTCAACAAAATTCTCCAAAAAAAAGACAACCATGAGATTCGAACTTGAGACCTCCTGGTGAGCAAAGGAATTTTGCACAATATAGCTCACCAACTACAGTAGGTAGTTGTTGTTGGAAATATATGATGCCCAATAATGCTTAAAGCCTTTAAAATACAAAACCTATAAAAAGAAAGTAAAACCCAAGGTAGCTCTATTCTAAATATGTAAAAATGCATGCTTTACTACTTAGATTTCACGCATAAATGTGCTCATCAAGTTAAATCTTGACTACAATGGAAGTCCACGTGCAATCCAAAATATCAGGCAGGTAGAGTTGTTTTCTGTCAATAAGTGCAATGTTCCAGTGTAAAAACAAAAAAAACAAAAAAACAAAAAAACAAAAAAACAAAAAAACAAAAAAACAAAAATCAAAAAACAAAAAACAAAAAACAAAAAACAAAAAACAAAACAAAACAAAACGAAAACAAAAAACAAAAAACTTAACATTTTCAATTCTAAATTTCAATAATTCCATTTACGATAATAGAGAACTCAAAAGTGAATGTAAATTCCAATGTAAGAGAGAAACAAAACTTGTTCTTTAGAGATAGGTTTTTCTTTTGGCTTTGTGCTCTTTCTTTTGGCTATATTATTCTCTATCATATTCTTGTTACACAAGAAAATCAATGACAATAACAAGAAACTCCCTTGGCCATGAGAGACACCTGCATTCTACAAAGCACAATAATAATCAGAGTTAGACTCAAGGCGGGTTAGGGTCGGGCTGGGTTTTCTATGCCTCAACCATGGCCCAGCCCAACCCAACCCCACACAAGTTTGGGTCGGGTTGGGCCGGGTTGGCCGTCATAGTTAGGTTAGATAGAGTTCAGGCTCAGGGCGGGTTCGGATCTTCAAGGCTAAACTTACACCCTACCTGCTTTGGGGGCATACATGCTAATAATTTTAACAACCTCTTTTTCTAATACAAGCTTTATGGCTATGATCCTGTCTCCCACTCTTTTCACATCCATAATATCATTGTCTAGATCCTTATTCATCACTATGCCGACTCCACCTCTACCACTATGGTCTCCCGAGTACCAGAGCTTGAAGTCATCCAACATCTTGGCTTGATTACCCTTTCCATCTAGTCTCTTGAATGCAAGCAATGTTAATCTCTCTTCTCCTCATAACATCTATCAATTCCATATTCTTACTTGTGAGAGAACCAATATTCCAAGAAGCAACTCTTACTTGTCAGCGAACCAATATTCCAAAAAGCAAATCTAATCCTCCGCTTATGGGCAAAAATCTTAACTATCCCTTAGACATGCTGTAGTGTTTGTCGGTGCCTAGTATAGCTGAAGTGGGATGTCCTGGAAAAGGGCAACTAGACATAGAATAAAGAAAGGGGCCGGTAATAAAAAATAAAAAAATATACACTAGGATCTATGGAAAGGTGTTTGGGATAATAGAATAATAAGGTGGCGGCTTCCTACTTATGCACCAATATAAAAGTAAATCTATAGTACGGAAAAATAAAAGGCTAAAGGTAAGTATATAGGGGGAGGGCACCTAACACATCAAACTGGGATTCACAACAAATAAGTGCCACATAAATAATGATCAAGTATAACAGGTGTAACATTCAAAGAATTTATTTTCTATGGTTCTGGCAACTTCATGATACCCAGTATATGCAGTCGCATTGAACGATAGATATAAAAAACATATCCAAAATGTGATACAATATTGAAGATTTCCCGTTAAGGGTAAGTAGACACTGCTCCAACTAGAGATGGAGGGGGATCAGGGACTACGCTTGCCATCGTTTGAAGCCTTTACATGGATGCTTCGTAAGGAAAAGCGGATGAGACCCGAGACTTGAGAGGGTTGAATAACTAGAGCTCTATTGTTTTCCCATAAAACAAAGTAAATTTCAGCTATGAAATTGGAAAGATGATTACCTCAAATGATTCTTGCATGGACTACAAAGATACCAGAAATAATTCTTGCCAAAATTAATAGAGAGATGAGAGAGATTCTTCTCACTAGTTTACATAAATTTAATGTTTTAATGTATGAGATGTATTGTTTGTTGTGGTAATAATGTTTTATATTACCGGTCTTGATTGAGGAGGGGTGTGAGACTTCTTTGATCATTGTTTTGTTATTTATAGTTGTTGTTTTGATAGCTTTTACAAAAACTGATTTCATGTTCACATAGAGACCAATTAGGGTGGAATGAGAGTATTGATCACACTTGAATTCCGAACTTGTTTGCATTTATAGATGTTTTTCATTCTTAGATGACTTTATTGTTGTTGTCTCGTCTTATCAATATTGGCATTGTAATGTTGATGTGAGGATTGGTTCATTAGACTTTTTTTTAGTGGAACTGTGGACTACTAGATGATGTAACATACCCTCGGTAGGATCTATTAATTGTTACTTGACCTTCGGGAAGTATGACTTGGTCTTTAGGAGGTTGAACACTAGATAGCTTCTACGAGTTTCTGTATGTTGAGTAGAGGCAATGTGGTACTATGACACATTTGCCAAATGATATTGTGGATTCGTTGTTTAGTTTCTTTTGAATCATTATATGTACTTATGCAGTGATATAAATGTAGCAATGTAAGTATATATGATATACATGTTCTTTTATTTTCTTGAAAACTTTTATAATATACTATATATGTCTTTTATTGATTGCATGATCGTGATTTCAAACATGTTTAGTGTGGTAGTTCTACTTACTAAGTTTCTTCCCAGAGACTTACCCTCATAACTTGCAGATGACGTTGGTGAGGACTATTATGGAGAGGAAGTGAATGTTGATCCCATTGTTGATCAGCAGGAGGACATTGTTTATGGATTTGAAGAAGATAATAATTTTTATACTTAAATGATGTAGAATTTGATTAGAGTTTGATGATGCAATTTAATTCAACATTACTTTAAGCCTGAAATTCGAAATAGATAGTTGAACTTTGAATTTTAATATTATATTAGTTTAGTTAACTCTTACTTGCATTTATGTTTGTGTGGATGCTACTCCGGTTCATTATTGCCTAGAACTTACAGATCCTGTGGATCGTTGATGTCCAAATACCCTAGGCTGAGTTTGGGGTTGTCACATATAGAAATATAGATTTAATGTTAAAAAATTTCCAACAAACTCTCACTTACATATCAAAGCTATCAAGTTGTCTCACATGTTCTCAATATTTATACATCCTTCATTAATCCCTTAGTAAAGAGATTTGAGAAATTATTCATTGAAGCTAATCTCATCAGCTTCCTAGATTAATTGTTCCACAAGATGGAAGTTGAATTCTACATCCAAGTGTAAAACTTCCTCACTATCGCACATCTAGACAATAGGTAGTACCATGTTAAAGTTAGTTGTAGCTTATAAATAGGAAGATCAGGAGATAACAGGTGAAGGATATTCATACATTGGTATGAAAATTGATGTTCATTCACTTCTTGCTTTATACTTAAGAATTATCTTGTCTCAACCCTTTTTGCGCCCTAAATTACTCAAACATTGACCAAAATTCACTGTAATCTAGAACTAAACCAAACTAATGCACTCTTAAATTAGGAAGCACCACTTATTATTAAAATCTACATCTTTTTCTATAAACAATCACTACATGAAGTTGCAGGCCTTCGGATGCATATATAACCCCCCCCCCACACACACACGCGCACAAAATCTTTCTCTTTTAAAGAGTTGTAAAATCTCTTGAGCAATGATTGTGTTGTCTGTCATTTGTTTGCCCTATACAAAAGCACCATGATAAGGAGAAATGTTTTTGCGGGGAAATGTTTTTAACTTATTAGCTAGTAGTAGGAAAATGATTTTAGCTTATTAGCTAGTATTTTGGAAATGATTTTACAAGTGACATATAGATGCTGATTGGTCTAAAATTGTTGACAGAAATTGAATTGCGCTTTTTTTTCATACTAGAACCACCACCTTATGGTTTCTTTTTTAACGTAACTCTCCAGTGTCAAAATATATATATATATATATATATATGTTCATCTTTTCTATTTTTTTTTTATTATTATTACCTAGAATATCTATAATACCCTGTTAAGAAATCATCTAGACCTGGAGCTTTATATGGATTTATAAACTTAATCATGAAAAAAAAAAAGAAGATTTCCTCTTCAAAAGGAATAACTATTAGCTAGTAATTCTCTTCCTTAGAGATGAACAGTTCTGAAGGGTTAAGGAAAGTCTAGCTGTTTGGGTTCCAAAAAAAACCCAGATGCCCAAAAGAACTAACGATATCTTCGAATATGACTTCTTTTTCTTCTCATTGTGAACTTAAAGAACCTAATATTCTTATTTTATCCAATCACATCTAGAGTTTTGGAGCCAATGTAGCTCCCCACTCTTTATCATGTTACCCATAGATTGCATAAATGAGAAGCACTTCAAATCTAGGTTAAGAGTAATGAATCATAATATGTGTGATGGATTTTTTCCCCCAAAAAACATCTTTGCCAAAATGATAATTCCCTATAAAAGTGGACTG
Source organism: Macadamia integrifolia (assembly GCF_013358625.1). Lineage (NCBI taxonomy): Eukaryota > Viridiplantae > Streptophyta > Magnoliopsida > Proteales > Proteaceae > Macadamia > Macadamia integrifolia. The sequence continues at coordinate 8,036,680 of NC_056562.1, read as the reverse complement.
CGATTTTGCTGAAACAGACAAGTCGGAGTCTGATGCAATTTACTTATTCTATTTCCTTTCAAGATAATAAATTAAACCAGTCTATCATGGAAAAAACTTCCAAGGCCCCCCATCTTCTCATGAAAAGATTTAACTTCCAATGACATATACAACTAATCATCTTAAAATTACATGTGTAATCTTAATGTATGCAATAGTATCAATTGACACTTGAAGTGAGTGCCATCAGCTTCCAGTGGTCTCTCAGCAGCAAATGAGATTTTCCTTCGTGGGTTGCACTTAAGGCTAAACAAACCAATGTGATCTTTTGCTTTAACAAAAAGTCCTAAGCAGGAACAGTGCCTGTGATACCTGCACGTACTCTTAACATTTCTGTTCTCTTACTTCTCTCCATAACCTCCACTAGCCATTCTATACCATCTTTGATCCCTGTTCTGCAATTGAAATCCCAGAAACTTTAAATGTTAAGCCAACAAATTTCAAGTTGCAAGGGTAAGAACACTTTGGGCGCGGAGCAGGGGGGAAGGAAAGGGGTGAGGATAATCTTTAAATAACTGATTTTCAAATGATTTTCCCATTCTTTGTCAGGCAAATGAATTTTCTTTAGGCTAATTTACCCATCATATGCTGAAACAGCTTCAAACATGTACAGCATTTTGTCCAATTCCTTGAGGTCCAAATACCTCCCCAATTCTTCTGCTGACACAGCTCCAGCAAGATCCTGCAATCAAATTACAACATACCAAGGTGGTAGTTTCATAAGAGAGAGAGAGAGAGAGAGAGAGAGAGAGAGAGAGAGCAATTGAAGGAGAAGAAAAAAAAATCAGCACTTCACAGTTTAGAGCTTGCTCTAGTAACAAAATAAAGCATAGAAACATTTATGTTACTTCCACATAGTAGTATTAGCAATGGGTGTTGAGGAAAATATTACTTCTACTAGGCGTAAAAGGGATAAAAAGGAGAAGCAATAATAGCATCACCTGCTTGTTTGCTAGTATCAACAGAGGGGCTCCTTGTAAATCTGGGTGGCGTAGTACCTTTTCTGATGAGTAAATTCAAGTTATCACAGCAACCAAATAATATCAATTTGAATTTCTTATACCAACAGCATTAAGTCATCATTAAAGGAATGGACCTCTGTTAGGTAATTGAACATTACTAACCGAGGGCTGATTTCGAATCCTCAAAGCGTGAGGGGCAAGCAGCATCAATTACATATATTACAGCATGTGCCTCTTCATAGTACTTCTCCCAAATTGTTCGAAGACCAATCTGCCAACACAATTCACAATTCACAATGCACAGGATCAGACCTTCAGAAAGAAAATGAGAATCAACTGCTGAGCCAATTTACAATGTATTGAGGTGCTTCTGGGTGCCAGAAACCTAAAGATAACGGCTTAAATATTGCCAAGAAAAAAAAAAAAAAAGATCCAAAGCATTTGCACCAATGGCTAAGATCACTTTCTTCTGTTCATTTATTTGTTTGTCTTTTCTGAGACCATAACTTCAAAATTTTAGTACTGTTGTTGTTTCCAAATTCAACAACTCAGCCTTGTCCCAACTAAATGGGGTTGGATACATGGATCTGTGAAAAGACAAAAGAATAGTAAGAGGAAAGAAACACAAACAAATACTCAGAAAAAATTCACATAAATGGCATTGGCTACATGGATCCTTGCCCTCCAATCAGCTCTATTTGAGGTCATACCTAGAACAAAACCTAAACTATGCATGTCTTTCCTCACTACTCATATGAACTTTATTAATATACCATGCCGACTTTTGGTTAATTGCACATTACTCTCTGAGGCCCATAAATCACTTCCAAAAAAACCCCTTTTGCCACATGGCTCAACCTAAGCAACTTATCGGGCACCACCATACTTCATGTAATTATAGACAGCCCCTACATCTGAATAACTTTTACAGACAACCCCTACATCTGAAAAACTTACTCAAACTCCCCTAAGCCACTTGGTTCAATCATAACTTCTTCGTTTTAGCTCCGATTTGAGTGTCGTTTGCAGCCACATGTTCGTGAAGATGTATACTATCAATATAAATTGTCCACATAAGCAAAATCCCCATTGTTTTTCTCAGGGAAGCAAAAAATAATTCGGATTGTCTAAAATGCCCTTCATTTTCAGATGAACAAACAGGAATTACTACAACTTTGTCGTCTGAACTCAGAATTGTACGATTCCAATTGTGTTTCGAAGAAGACTTGACAAACTACAATACTCCTCCAGACCCAATCCCATCTCAGCCGATAAAGCCTATGAAAATTCCGATGAAACCTATGAAATCAATGCTTCCACTGCACTACCCATATCTGATACACTTGATGCACAAGAACACTTACAAACACCATAAAACAATATTAACATACTGTTTCATACACCCAAAAGTTTCACCACAATGTTGGGGGATGGGTAAAATGACCAAAATGCCCCTAAACCTCGCACTGGTCATAACTTCATCCGAGATAGAAATGAGGCAAATCCGGGTGCGTTGGAAAGAGTACAACTTACTCAGCAACCTTCCTGAAGACGACACCCATAACGTTCATCTTCAATGATCAAATTGCCCCCGAATATGAATGGGGCAAAATTATCAATACCGAGCCTAGAAATGTGCAACACACACCATGGCCATACCCATAGCACCCAAACAACTTCATACACTCCATACATCATGGCCATGCCATCAAAGTGATAATACACTACCATGTCATCACATCTGGCCATCTTTGATACTCTGATACTCTGTCATTTCCACTAGATCACTACCATGTCACCCTGCCAGTTGCACTCCTCTGATGACTCAGACTGTACTGTGTTGACAATAATGACAACACTACGTACATTGTGTGTACAACAAGCACGCCCTCATACATATCTTTAACTACGTAAGGTTGCCTCTTCTCCCCCTTTCTCTTCTCCTTGGCTATTGAAATTCTTTCTAAATCCATTCAATCTAATACTAATGATCTCATTTCCTCCTTCCCTAAATGCAAATCCCTCAAGCTCACCCACCTTGCCTCATTGATGATCTCATGATCTTCTCCAAAGCTGACCCCCTCTCCATTGAAACCATTATTTCTTCCCTCCACTCTTTCGAATCCCTTTCTGGCCTCCATATCAATCTTCTCAAGTCCAATACCTTCTCTTTGGAGTCCCTAATGAAAAAAAAGCTCGCCTCCTTGAGCTTACTAGCTTCTCTATTGGAACCCCTTCCTGTCAAATATTTGGGCCTTCCTCTTATCTCCTCCAGGCTTACAACTCACCATTGTACTCCCATGTTGGACATCATCTGCAAAAATCTCCAACTTAGGAAACCTTTCCTATGCCAGTCGGTTGGAGTTAATCAAGTTTGTCCTCCAATCTTCTTACATTTATTGGTCTAGCATATTTGCCCTCCCCAAAGCCACCATTAAGGCTATTGAGTCCCTCTTCCGCTCCTTCCTTAGGAAATGTGTGGATGTGACCAGATTCCTCCATCCCATCCGCTAGTTTTCTGTTTGCCCCCAACCCAAAAGCCAAGGGAAGTCTTGGTTTTAGAAGGATTAAGGATGTCAATTTTGCTAGCATCCTAAAACTTGTCTAGAAGCTTGCCTCCAAGCAGATCGGTATTTAGGTCTCTTGGGTTTACTCCTCCCTTCTCCACAGAGATTCCTTGTGGACTGCCGCTCTCTCTCCCGATGCCTCTTGGTCTGGCATAAAATCCTTCAGGCTAGACCTCTCACCATGGAGAACATCCACTATAAAATTGGTAATAGTCTCTCCACCTCCCTTTGTCATGACAAATGGCATCCCAGTGTTCTTCTCTTAAAAGTGCAACATAGATCTATCTACTCCACTGGCCTTGCCAAAGACACATCCATCTCCTCCATTGTCTCCAATGGAGCTTGGTCTCCTCCCACTATCTCCTCCTCCTTGTCTTCTATTTGGTCCTCCCTCTCTCCTTTCCTACCTCTAGTAGAGAGGACAAAGTTATCTGGACCCCCTCCTCTAGGAATTTCTCCTCCTCGGTCTGGCACCTTTTAAGAACCCATGGCACCACATGTCCTTGGCACAAAATTATATGGTTCAGATTCCACATCCCTCGCCACAGTTTCACTGTTTGAAAAGCCCTCTCCAATTGTCTGCCCACTCAATCCTTCCTTATTCATCGTCACATCCTTGTTTCCCCTGCTTCTTGTCTCTGCTGAAATGGCTCTGAAGATATTAATCATCTCCTTTTTTTATTGCCCCTTTTCCTACTCCATCTAGAGAAGAGTCCTAGCCTGTTGCTGGCTATCCAAGAGATCTCCCCTCCCCCTCTCTAGAAAATGGATTTGGATTGATAAAACATTCGCTGGGAAGTCTATCTATGATACTATTGGGAAACTCGCTTTTGGAGCGGCTATTAACCAATATATGGATGGAGCGCAACCTCTGTAGATGGACCCAACTCTAGGTCTTTTGACAAGATTTGGAATGCCATCTACTTTGAGGTCTATTCCAAGCTCTCCTTCATCCCCCTCCCTGTTGTTAGCTCCCTGAGGAACAATCTCATTGTTTCTTCCTGGGGTTTACCCTCTTCTATTTTGATTCCTCCCTCCCCCAACCCTTCTGGGTTGTAGCATCTTCTGATGGTTTTATTTTTCTTTCCCCTCAAGGCTGTATATCCCCCCCCCCCCAAACATTCTTTCTCCTCCTTGGTAATAAATTTCCTATTCACCCCAAAAAAAAAACCTTCTAAAAATAGCACTCATCCCTTTTAATGTACTCTTCATGTTTTTAGATCTCACTAAGGCAACAAGCAACAAATCATGGATTTGTTGAAACTCCATGATGAATATATGTTTGTCTCTAATACCAATTAATGCAGTTCAAGGTCCCACAGAGAAACTAGAGCCAAAGAAACTGCCAACAGTCCAAGATCAATGTAGGATCAATAGATAAAATATTTGGACAGAACAGATGTATGATAAGAGAAATTAGACCAGTAAGAATTTAACAATTAGTCTTCAGAAATTGAAGAAATAAGTTTAAACAGAATTTAGAATGATAGATTTGAATTTCAGAAGCTTAGAATCAACCAGCAATATGAGATCAATGTTAAAGAAAAAAAGGAAGAGAGAGTATAAGAAAGCAGGGAAAGAAGAAAAGGAAGAGCAGATAGGAGAGAGAGCACCTGATTTGCAGTAGAATACAGAAATAAAAGGAGAAGCAGAGAAGAAAAGTAACTGAACAGATCTGGAACACCAGTCCCATGCATAGTTGTTTAATTCGATGCTGAATAATTCGAATTTTTCCAAAGTCGCGACTTATAAAGTCAGCCAAATTATTTAGATGAATCCAAATTATACCAATAATTCGGCTTTATTTGAAGGGGGGAAAAAAGAGTTAAAAATAATAAACTGATATAAAAAAATAATAATAATAATAAAATAAATAAATTGAGGGAAATTATAAATTTAAAAATAATAATAATAATAATAATAATTAACTACTTGGAGATGGCAACCCTGTGGCGCAACGGCTAAGTTGCACTATTGCAACATGTTAGGTCACAGGTTCAAAACTTGGAAACAGCCTCTCCTTTGAAGCAGGGGGTGAGGCTGCGTATATTTGCCCCTCCCAGACCCTGAAGTAGTGGGAGCCTCATGCACTGGATTGCTGAATCTCCCACTTGGGAAAAATAAGAATAAATAAGGAGAAATGAACCCCGTCCGCTTGCGTGGCTCTACGCCTTAAGTAATTGGAAATAACCAATTAGGTTTACGACGAAACCTAAACATTTACCACTGATCCAATTTGAGTACCTCTACAGGATAGACCCCAACAAAAAAATGAAGAGTAATGGCAGCAAGTAATAAAGTTCAATAGTTCCTCATATCGATGGGCGCAAAAAGACCTTGGTGCCCCCTGGAAAGAGGCCTCTGTGCGGCCTCCCATTGGCCTGCACGTTGGCACAGTGGCCATGCCAATGGAAAGGGTTCTCTTACCCAATAAATAAATAACTTAAGGGGAATCTCCACTTTGAGAGGTGTTACCTACCCCACCCAAGACCCAAGTTCACTTGCAAGTCGGTGACCACTCCTATTTATAAATGTTGCCTCCCTTCTATTATTTCATGTCTATCCAATGTAGGACTAAACAACCATGACCACTCTTATTTATAATGGTTGCCCCCTTCATCTATTGTTTCATCTCTATCCGATGTGGGACTAAACTACTATGTTGTCAAATTATTTATCCTCCCCGCTAATGATGATTTCCCACGAAAGACTAGTTAAATAGCATTGTTTTGGTCATCCTATCATGACACCAATATTTTTTATTTTTTTTTTTTGGGTGTGGGGGGGACCTTTCAGCAAAGTCCATGGAACAACCCTTTGCTAACAATTCAAAACGAGCTTTTTATGAAACTACTTAGGCTATAAGATCATCTAGCTCTCTTTGACTAAGCAAAGTGGCAGAGGGCCAGTAAGGGAAGGGAAAGAATCCCTGAGAGAACTCACAGCACAACAAACCGCTAAACCATGTGCGTGATTTGTCACCTATCATGAGCTTGACTTGTGCTCTAAGACATTTAGGCTGCTCCCATTCGCTCGCCGCTACTACAGAAATCGCTTTTGCTTTCTTTTCCTCTGACTCAAAGGAATTGACGAGGGCCTGCACAAGCGATGGAGCAAAAGAGTACACTTTTGATAGTTTCCAGACCTCAATCATTCCATCTTGAGTTCTTTCCACAACGATCAACAAAGTGGTAGAGTTGCAATGATGCGGATCCAGATTCCAAAGACTGAAATTGGATCGCTTAAGGCCCACAAAAATGACTAAAAATCTCAAATTTAACGGTTGAAGGGTATTCTTGTAATTTCAGGCACAACTCTAGCACTTAAAAGAGATGAAAATAGATAATAGGGTCAAACTAAGATAGAAATTAAAAGAGGAGGGGTATTCTGGAATTAGTAAAGGAATGAGGAAATATTAAAACAAAAGTTTAAGAAGAGAGGGGGTTAATTGTAAATAGAACAAACTAGGTTACTTAAGAATAAAAGAAAAGTCATCTTCTACCTTAGGTCACGTTAGGGAGCAAAAAAAACCAGCGGCAAGGAGAGGTTTCAGATCGATGGAGCTCCTTCAACAAGTCTCGGTTTGGGCTGATCTTCCAAACGAAGGCTACCAACGCTATGGCCTCTTGATTCCGGCAGACAGGTATCTCAAACCAGCAATCGACGAGGAGCAACTGTACCTGCAAGTTAGATCTGGCGGCGCCTATTGTTCCAGATCTGGTTGAGGAGTAATGGTTCCCAAATCAGCAGGACTCTCTACCTCAGATTCAGATGTCTGAATCGCTTTATGGCTTCCTACTACTACTCCCAAGTTTCAAGCCAACAGCCTTGGGTATGAAGGAGATCGACTCACTTTCTGTGGGCTGCAACTACCGCCCAAAACAGGGGAAGGGAAACCAGAAAATAGAGAGGAAGAAAAGAAGAATATCAGGTAAGAAAACCACCCATGGCAGTCATCGATTCAAACCAAAACATGTTCTTCAAGTTCATTCAATTCTAAAAAAAACTGAGTTCCTCCATCCATTACATGTCTAATATAAAGAAAAAAATCAAATAATTAATGGAAACTACTTGAAAAATGGAAACTAACCTACATAGCAACTAAAAGAATCCAATCTAAATTAAAATACTATCAAACTAATTCTAGCTCTAAAAAGGAAAGGAATAGGAATCAAATTGAAGAGGATATCTCGAGCCCAACGCCCAAAGCCCAACGCCCAACTGCATCATGTAGGGGAGAGAGAGGAATCGCACAAAGAAGAGGGGGGGGAAGAGAATTGCACACACACTAGCCCGCAAGCTTTCACACAACTCAACTCTATTCCATTCTTATATTCTTTGATTTTTCCATCACTTACAACCACTGTATAGGAAAATAAGGACATAAAAAAGGAAATCAACTGAAATAGAAAACTACCCTAAGCAAGGAAACAATTTGCCAACCAACTACTCCTAACTCCTACATACTCAACTTCCTAAAATAAACAGAATAAAATAAAGTAAAGATATTATTCTCCTAAATAAAATAAATTACTAAAATCTTAATAGACCAAAAACATAAATATGGATCCGGTTCATCTCTATATGGATACCCAAATGGATTTGGATGACGTTGAGAAAAACTTGTCCACGAGTGTTGTAAAAGGGTAACAATAAAAATTCACAAGCTTTGAATTGCCAACCGACTCTACACCCAACACCTACATACTCAACTTCCTAAATAAATAGAATAAAAATGAAGTAAAGATACTATTCTCCTAAATGAAATAAACTACTAAAATCCTACTAGACCCAAAACTCATATATGGATCTGGTTCATCTCCATCTAGATACCCAAATGGTTTTGGATCGGTCCAAGGTTGTGTACCTGTATCACAGAGGCTTTGGCGAGAGCATTAAGCTGGCTATTAAGACAGGTACTATAATCATCCAATTGTCTATTGGAACAGACACAACAGCAAACAAACAGGAATGAATGCAACATGGGCTGGATCCACTACACATCATCTACTAAATTGACAATCATAAGAATATAATACATATGAAATAAGTACAATAAAACTTAAAAATGAACATCTGAAATAATTCCCGAATCAATCTGAATCAGGATTTTACATCTAGCCGGCATTTTTTACCGAATTCTTAAATCAACAAAATTAGACTGAATTATTCTTCTTTCAAATAATTCCTGAATCCGAATTTGCTAACTATGGCCCATGCGTAGCTCAAAGCACAAAAGCTCTTGAAAAAAAATCAATTCAACTACTAAAATCATGTGTAATTGATGGGGATATACATACATATATATATATAACCTTTAAAATTTTCTAAACACTCATAAAAGGACTCCTAATCACTCTAACTAATCTAGTTAAGTAGGCGCACAACAGAATTCTGTACTTACTAACAAGCATCCTAATCTAACTCAAAACACTTGTAACTTAAAGTTCAGAACTTTCTACCACAATTTGTCTGTACAGACCTCACCCTCACCTTATGGGCTTATAATTTAGGCCCATTACAAGATGAACCCCATAAAGCCCATAGAACCCATTCATGGTCTTTCTAAGACCAATTGGGAAGCTTTAACTGCATCAGTGGGAAACCAACAAGTTTCCTTCATACAGCTTGACTGGTTTTTGGCAATTTCTGTTATGAGAAGATAAGCTTCATAAAAGACACGCTTGATGCTAATGTGAAAGTATAATCTTTAGCATGAAAAGGACACATTTCTAATTTCACATGATTTTTTTTTTTCAAGTTCCCCTTACTCTTTTTAAGATTTGTATGAAACTACATGAATGACTCTTAATAGAGTTGAGCGGAAAGACAGGATTTGAGAAGCCAACCCTCCCCCACCCCACCCCCCCAAAAAAAAAAAATTTTTTTGATGGGTTAAGGCTTAGATGAGTTGAATACCAAGATATTTAACCATTTAGCTATTATTAATTTAAAAGTGAAGTTATTTTCCTGCTTATTAAAACACCTTTTGAAAGTTAGGGACAAGCACAAATGTCCCTTATGTATTCTTTAACCATTTGACCATTTATGAATCTTTCAGCACCCACCAGAAATCTGTGTCTTCTGATGTAACTTCTTAAGTTCTACTTAAATGTCCCAAAGCACAACCACAATAACAAAAAAAAAAAAAAAAATTCAATTTGTTTTAAATATAGAAACAATTTCTTTAGATGATTCGTGATTGTGGTTCCCAGTTGCAAAAAGATTCACCATATACTTCCATATATTGATATCATTTCCATGTCAGAAAGAGATAATCCCATCTCGCAAATCAAACCATCTAGAACAAGTGTGGAATGCTCAAATACAATGATTCGTTTGGTCAATTTACATACCTGACCTCCCAGGTCCCAGAAGACAAGTTTGGTATTTGATGCTTCAATGCGGCCAATATTAAGCCCAACAGTAGGAACAATTCGATCAGGGGGGAGACCTTCCAAGTTTGAGTACAATGCTTTTAATTTCTCCAGTAGAGTCTACAAATTCATTCACAACCAGATGCATCTTAAGTTTTCAGAAAAAGTTTTCGACATAGTAAAGAATAACCAATGGCATAATACAAAACAAAGTAAATATGATAAAGAAGCGTGCAAGTAAACAATGTAGCAAGACTAAGGGCCCGTTTGATAACGTTACCAGAAACGTGTTTTTGTGTTTTCTTGTTCTCAGAAACAAAGAAACGGCACAAATACCGTTTGGTAAAAGTGTTCTATTTCACTTGTTTCTTGAAACATAAATTGAAATTTATAACAATTTATGCTTCAAGAAACATGAATGACAAAACAAGTTTTACTTGTTTCGCTCGTTTCTCGAAACAAAGTTGGGGCACAAAAAATCGATATTGAAGACAGAGTTTGGCATCACTACCATCACCACCGTCTCCGCCACTGAATATAGGGTTTACGGACCTGATCCTGGTCTTCTTCTTCTTCTTCTTCGTCGTGGTTCCAATCTTCGGCCTCGGCTTTTTCATCCATCCGGAAATGGAAGCTTGCGGTTGCCAGGAGGGAGGTGATCAAGAGACTTGTCGTTTTGGCATCCAAAGAGGCCGCTAGGGCTGAGCTCGAGGCTTCGATTGAGTACGGTACCGCCGTTTCCATTGCTCGGGAGTTTCAGTGTGCGTCTGTTTTTGCCCCACCGCCACACGTTGCTCTCGTTGCTTGCTCGTGAGATACTGGTGTGTTTGATTTCTTTCTACGCCCCATTTGGTGATCGTCTAAAGGTTTTGAATTCGATTTTAATCATTATTGCTGTTGTTGCATTTTTTTTTTTTTTTGTAGAAATTTGATGCTATCGACAATTGAAAAAATGAATCGGATAAAAAAAACCCTTCTCTCCTGCAAAGATCCTGGCTCAAAAAAACCTTGGCTGCGTTTGATCCCTTCTCTCCCTCAACCCTGGTCTACTCGATTTTTGTTTGACATCGCAGTGAAGAAACGGTACTTTCCCCTCATACCCTTTTGGCAAAACCCCCTCAACATCGGAAGAGATCCCTTCAGTTGGAACCTTTTTGTTGAAATCCCTGCTCTCCCATCTCTTTTGTCTCTCAGATCGTCAAGGTACTGAAATCGTCTCTGTTATTTTGGTGAAACTCCTCTCAACAATCAAATCCTTTGGGATATTTCTACCCTTTCTCAACCTCAGAACGTCTGAAATTTCAGTTTTTTGTTCAATCCACTGCAACAGGGACACTAGCACACTCATTATCAAAACTAGATTTTACAAACCAGGGGGTCAATTGGAAATGGAGTCTAGAGGGGTCGGTTTCCTATTTGCAGAAGAAGAGACAGAAACGTTTCAAGAAACAAGGTTTATCAAACACCCAAAATTCTATTTCTGTTCCCAGAAATGGAAATTTCTGTTTCTGTCGTTTCTTGAACGGAAACAGCAGAAACGTTATCAAACGGTGCCTAAAACTGTAAAATCACTATCATTAGCTATTTACATGGGAAGAAAGTGTCTCTCTCTTGGATTATGTAGATTTGTGGAATATGGACTTGTGTCTCAATGAGCACAGTCCTCCTCTATTTATAGTAAAATAAGTAGTCCCTAAGAGCTTAAGGGTCCATTTGGATATAACCCCTAAAACCCATGATTATAATAACACATTATTCAACACTCCCCCTCAAGTTGATGTATGGATATCACACATACCAGACTTGGACAAAATAAAATAAAATGTTTTACTACTAAGTCCCTTTGTGAGAACATCCGCTAACTGATCTTCACTCCACACAAAAGGAATACATATAAGGCCTTGCTCTAACTTTTCCTTGATGAAATGCCTAAGCCCCTTTCTGAGAACATCCACTAACTGATCTTCACTCGACATGCTTAGTACGACCATGCTGAACAGGGTTGTGTACAATGCTAATGGCTGACTTATTATCACAATATAACAACATCGGCATCTGGACAAACACACCCAGGTCATGAAGAAGACTCTGCAACCAAAGTAGCTCACAAATGCTATGCACCATAGTTCGAAACTCTACTTTTGCACTCGACCGAGCCACAACTGACTGTTTTTTACTGCGCCATGTAACCAAGTTACCACCAACAAATGTACAATAGCCAGTAGTAGAGCAACAATCATCTGGGAAACCTGCCCATTCAACATCAGTGTATGCCTCAATCCTCATATGATCTGTAGGAGAGAATAAAATACCGTTTCCTAGGGAAGTCTTCAAGTACCTCAAGGTCCAGTTCACAGAATCCATATGTGAGGAATAGGGATCATGCATTTACTGACTCAACAAACTTACTGCATGAGCTATGTCTAGTCTTGCGTGGGATAGATATATGAGTCTTCCAATCAGCCTTTGATACCGACCTTATCAATCAGTTCACCTTCCTTGCTAATGAGATGAGAGTTAGGCTCAATAGGAATATCCAAGGGTTTACACGACATACCAGTCTCTGTGAGGAGGTCCAAGGTATACTTTCTCTAAGAGAGAACAATACCCTTGGTTGAATATGCCACCTATACCAAGAAAGTATTTCAACCTTCTTGGGTCCCTGATCTCTAACTCTTTACCAAGATAGGCTTTGAGTTTAGAGATTTCCTCTGTATCATTGTCAGTAACAACAATATCATCCACATGTACTATCAGCACAGTGATTTGATCACCCACCCTTTTAATCAATAGAGTATGATTATCATTACTTTGACTAAAGCCAACTGCTATCATGGCCTTGTGAAAGCGACCAAACCACACCTTGGGAGATTGCTTTAATCCATACAGAGCTCTCTTTAGTCTACACACCTTGCCTTGTGTTTCTGGACTAGAGTATCCTGGTGGAATGTCCATATACACTTTTTCAATCAACTCTCCAAGAAGAAAGGCATTTTTGACATCTAGTTGTTGTAACTCCCATCATGGATTCACTATACTGGAGATGATAACTCGAACAGTATTCATTTTTGCCACAAGGCCAAAAGTCTCTTGGAAGTCAATTCCCAAAGTCTGAGTAAAGCCCTTTGCTACCAATCTTACCTTGTATCTATCCACAGTCCTATCAGCATTATGCTTGAACATGAACACCCATTTGCATCCAATTGGTCGCTTTTACAAGGGAAGAACAACCAGATCTCATGTGCTATTCTTGTAAAGAGCTCTCATCTCCTCATTCATTGTCTCCATCCACTTAGGTTCTGCATTTGCCTCCTGCCAAGTTTTATGAATAGAAATAACAAACAAGATACAAATTCACGATATGATGGGGAAAGAGCATTGTATGACACCACGTTGGAAATTGGATATTGGGTGCAAGTCCTATTACCTTTTCTATGAGCAATAGGAACATTAAGAGATTGATCAAAAGTAAGACGAAAGGTTTACCTGGGTGAGAAGACTCAGGCTCAGGAAGCGATGGAGTAGCAGTGGTAGTACAAGTGGTAATGTCATTTCTCCTTTTTTGCGAGAGAATACATGTATCACTGACCATCCTGTGTTTTCTGCTGAATCTGTTGCTCCCTCTAAATGGGAGCCTCCTGCTCCCCCTGAACAGTAACCGCTGGGTCAATGGGAGCCTCTGAATCCGTAGTCTTTTTTTCAGTATTCCTCTGAGTAGCACCATCATCTATGGTAAGGAAAGGACAATCACAAGTAAGAATCTAAATCACCTCTTCACAACCAGATAACTCCTCTGAAGAGGTGGAAAGTACGCCTCAGTCTCACGAAAGATCACATCCATGGACACAGAGCCATCGAGAAGGTGGATGATAGCACTGGTAACCCTTATGAGTGGGAGAATAGCCCATAAAAATACACCAAAATCCATGATGGTCAGAAGGCTTTCCTGGAACCTGATGATTACGAACAAAGTATACACAACCAAACACCTTGGGAAGAACAACAAAAGTACGAGACTCAGATAACAACTCAATGGGGCTCTTAAAACCAAGCACATGTCAAGGCATCCAATTGATGAGGTAAGCAATAGTAAGGACAGTCTCATAGGGAGCAAGGACCTGCATCTCAAACATTACGGAGCGAGCAACTTCAAATAAATGACAATTCTTACGTTCATCCACCTCATTCTGCTCCAGGGTAACCACACAATTGGTCTGATGGATGATCCCATGATCAACTAGGTAGGACTCAGGATCAAGTTTGGTTGTAATTAAGATCTTGTTCTGGGGTTAAGTCACTTGTAACTTGACTCTACATTAATATCAGCTTCAGTTCTGGTGACTGGTGAGTCTACCCATTCACACCTGTTAAGAGAGGTACCGCAAGGGTAATAATGTCCTGCAGTACATTAGTTAGTAAGTGTCACAATAAGGGGGATTGTCCCTTCTTGTAGTGGGTTAGTTTAGTTAGCCTTGTGTTTAGTCTTGGTTAGTAGTTCAGTCTTATGTCTTATCTTATTTCCTATTGTAACTGTACTTTCCTCATAGTAGAATTCCTACTAGGAGCCTCTTGTCTTCAATCCTTCCTACCGACTGGTTATTGACCTATATTCTGTAACAACACCCAAAGAAGCTTGAGTAATAATTTCGCATGATATTAGAAACTTCACACATCAAAAACAAGTGATGGGATTCTTCCTCCTTTTGATATAGGTAACAGTAGCTCTTTCTAAGCTGTCCAAGTGTCAGTAACCTGTCTATGGACAAAACTAAGCAAGGGCTGCTACCCTCAGTGGGGTTGCCAACCCCCCACGATCTGTCCATGTTTTAATTTATCACCTAAAGGACATAATAGCCACAATAAGACTACACAATCAAAACCTTCAGCCCATCTTGCTGCATATTTAAGAACCGTCATTCAGAATAAAATTAATATTTCTAATATCATAGGCCAAAAAGATAATGGTATATGTAATTCTTTTTCTTTTCTTTTTTTTTTTTAATTTTTTTGACAGATTATGTAATAGTTATTTATAAATAGAATAGCATGGATTGAACTGTCGAACTCCATATATAATTAGATGCATAAAAGCAGACGGTGGTAACAAACAAATTAATATCCAAATCTGTAAAGAAAATGAAAAAACTTATTACAGTTTTTCCAGCCTTGTCGATTCCAAGAATAAGGACATGGAACTCCGTCTTACTAAAGAGATACTTCCAAAGTCCATAAAACAATGAGAACATCTTGTTCTGTTTATTTGCGCCTCCTATTCCAGATAAACTTCAATGAAAGAACCTCATAATCACATTGATCAGCTTCTGTTCTCTAAGTAAAATCCTGGACCATAGAAGAAATAGTTAATAGAACAGATCAACAGCCATTAGGAGGGCAAAAAATTAAAGAGGGGGAAGATAGAAGAAATGAAAAGAAAATGGAAAAGTGACCGGTGAAAGCAAGTCCACATGCAAATGGCTCAATACCTACTTCAACTGATGCAGTTAGGCGTTGGGTTTAGGAATATCTTTTGATTTGATTCCTTTCTTTCTTTCCTTTTTAGAGTTGGAATTTAGTTGAAGGTAGGTTTTTTAAGTCTTTATATACGGTTGAGTAGTCCATTGTTGACAGATTTGGAAGGACTGAATTGAAATTGAATTTAGTATCTTTGGTTGAAGCTATGGCCTCTTATTTCCCTGTTCTTCTTTGGGCAGTATTCCTGGTCTGAGGAGAATACTTATGGACTTTCCATACCAGCTCTTCTGGTTCTGAGATTTTGGTAATAGGATCCCTACATGTAGGCGACCTACCCCCAAGGGTTTTGCTGCTTGATAGTTGGTAGTCTCTGAAGATTTGCTGGTTCTGCTTGCTAACAGATCTGAGTTCCAAGGACCACAGTCTCACTTTGAGTGTTGTTTGAAGCGTCGGACCAGCGGGATCCAGACGCCTTCAGGTCTCAAACTCTAGCCTGAAATTTCATGGTAAACCAGGAGGAACTGAGACGGTTTTTCTCTTCTGTGTGGTGCTGCCTACCGCCATGGTTGTATGCACAAGAGGATATGTAGCTGAAAAGCTTTGAGGTTGAAGACAACCTAAAATTAGAATCGTGGGCTTGCTTATTTCAAAGAGGTACTCTTGCTTTTGTCTATTATTCCTGTATGTCCTTTGTGCTTCCAAAATACCCCTACTTTTCTCCCTTTTTGCCCCCAACCTTTGCCTTAACTTTGTTCCTAATTTGTCCCTTCACAATAATTCTCAATTCCCTTCATATCCAATCATTTACTTTAACTTCCACCTACCCTTTTAAGATTCGTTTTACTTACAATCCTGCCACCCTCTTACAAGATTCAAAATATTTACAATTCTGCCATTATATTTTTGGGTCGAGTTATTTGGTGATTAGGTGGGCCCCTAAGCGATTCGATTCTAGTTTCGGAGTCCGGATCCGCATCAATTGGTATCAAAGCGAATTTCCTGCAATTTTCTACCCATGGTAGGTCATGTCACGAATGCTGAGTTACAAAAGTTGTATCATGAGTTAGCTGAGAGTCAACAGGTACTGCGTGAAAATCAACAAAATACTGATACTAAGCTTGAGAGGAATGAAGCCAAGCTTGACAAATTTATGGAAAATATGACCGCTCTTATGAAGATGTCCAACAAGTGAGCGAAAGAAGGATCCTCTAAACCACCTCCCCAGTTCCATGCAACCTAATCCAGTTGTCCCCCAGGATGTTACACGACAATTTTCTGACGGGGATTAGGGATTATGGCATCAAAGTTGAGGTTCCAGAGTTCGATGATGAAAAGGGACCTAAAGAATTCCTTGACTGGCTTACCAAAGTAGAGAGGATTTTTTCTTATAAATCCCTTCCGGACGAGAAGAAGTGTGAACTCATCCTCACCAAGTTTATTAGGTATGCATGTTCATGGTGGAATGATGTATTGTATGCAAGATTCATCAGAAGACTTAAACCCATTACCAATTGGGAGGTCATGAAGCAGATTTTAACTGAGAAATCCGTTCCTCCAAATTATGAGACTAATTATGAGAAGATGATGTTTCATAAATTGCTTAATGTTTAACAAGACAACAAGGATGTGGACACCCTCGAATTCCACAAATTATCTTAAAGATGCCGACTTCAGGAAACAAACCAACAACGGGTGATGCGATATATCAGTGTGCTAAGTACTGAGACCAACTTGAATTGGCTAACACTGATTTCAGGTCCGTTGATGTAGCAGCAGCTCATGCCAAGACAGCTGAAGAGAAGTCCATTTATTGGAAGAAAAGAAGCAACTCAAGACTCCTTAAGTTTATAGACCTCCACCATGTATGGAAGAAAAGAAGTCTGAATCTCGTAGAGTTAAAGAAAAAAGGTCAGAATTCAACAAGGATAGTGGCTAGGTGAAAAACATCAACTACCATAATTGTGGCGAGAAGGATCACTAATCCAACAAGTGCCCCAATAGGACTCATTCTGTGAATGTAGCAAACAAGCAACCAATAGAGAAGAATGATGATGTCGATCCTGATTTACATCCTTATCCCCTCGATGCCGATGATATTGACTATGATGATGATGTTGATGTCGAAATTCTGCTAGTCTTACATCCTTCTTAAACAGACCAGTTGACAAGGCTCCTCTCTTCAGACAAAGGATACTCTCCTGCACGGTTTCGATCCTACTGATATTCATACAGTTGTTGATACCAAGGCAAAAGTAAACTTCAACTTTGCCGAATTTGTTCAAGCACACAACCTTCCACAGAAGCAATTTTTCAAGAAGATTCACATGACAGGTTTTGGACCCACAGCTCAATAAGAGGCCACTGTAGTTGTTCAAGTACATCTACAGTTTGAGCCGTTACAATACAATGCATCTTGCTTAGTCACCCTATTGGCGCACTGCAACATTCTTCTAGGGAGACCCTGGCAATGACATGTTGGTATTCACTACGATGGTGCACGGAACACAGAGGTCGTACGTACTTAATGATACCACATGCATTATCAGACATACTACGTCAACAACTGACTCTTGCTCCAATGACATATCAACCTACCCTCCCTCTTCACGGAGTTACATCCCTGTCATTTGCTTCAAGATACGTGCCATCTCATCGCCGGACAATTTATAAGGGTATCTTGGGAGCACGACCTAACTCGACAAAGTCGGGTTATTTTAAGACCGAGAGAGCTAATACAGTTAGGCGTTGGGTTTAGGAATATCGTTTAATTTGATTCCTTTCTTTCTTTCCTTTTTAGAGTTAGAACTTAGTTTGGTAGTATTGTTATTTGAGTGAGATTTTATTTTATTTTTCGATTTAGATGCAAGTTTAATTCCATTTCAGACTAGGAAAGGTAGGTTTTTGAGTCTTTATATATGGTTGTGTAGTCCATTGTTGACAGATTTTGAAGAACTAGATTGAAATTGAATTGAGTAGTTTCTTTGGTTGAAGCTATGGCCGAAACCCTCTTTCTCCCCCCTCCGAAATTCTTCTTTATTCTTCTTCTTCTCTCTCTCTCTCTCTCTCTCGCTCTCTAATTTCCTGGTTCTTCTTTGGGAGGTATTCCTGGTCTGAGGAGAATACTTATGGACTCTCCGTACCAGCTCCTTTGGTTCTAAGATTTTGGGAATAGAATCCCTACCTGTAAGCGACCTACCCCCAAGGGTTTTGCTGCTTGATAGTTGGTAGTCTCTGACGATTTGCTGGTTCTGCTTGCTAACAGATCTGAGTTCCAAGGACCACAGTCCCACTTTGAGTGTTGTTTGAAGCGTCGGACCAGCGGGATCCAGACACCTTCAGGTCTCGAACTCTAGCCTGGAATTTCATGGTAAACCAGGAAGAACTGAGAGGGTTTTTCTCTTCTGTGTGGTGCTACCACCATGGTTGCATTCACAAGAGGATATGTAACTGAAAAGCTTTGAGCTTGAAGACAACCTAAAATCAGAATAGTGGGCTTGCTTATTTCAAAGAGATACTCTTGCTTTTGTCTATTATTCCTCTTTGCCCTTTGTGTTTCCAAAATACCCCTACTTTTCTCCGTTTTTACCCCCAACATTTTCCTTAACTTTGCGTCCTTATTTGTCCCTTCAGAATAATTCTTAATTCCCTTCATATCCAATCATTTACTTTAACTTCCACCTAATGTAGACTAGGGTAGGTGGACTAACCAAGTCTCAACTGCAGAAACTTTTAATCAAAGAACAACCAACAGTACCCAATATAGGAAGATAATTTCACAGACCAAAAATAAGGAAGAATTAATTCTCAGTAATCGGAATTCAAACCCCAAAGCTGTCCTCTATAAACTCAAATCATAAACCAGTAAATAGGACTAATTCAGGTACAGAAATAGGCTCTGAACAGGGTATAACCAAGAGAGCATTCACAAGAACAGAAGAGGAAAGAATCAGACCTATTGGTTCTGGTCTCTGTTCTGTAAATCACTACAAGTCTAAAAAAATCAGAGATTTAAAATATCTCAAAAATGGCTGATCAGAACAGCCCCAAATCTGGGTCGTGTTTCACCTTAATAGAAGGGGGTCTGACCAGAATTTCATCCAAAACTGATGGTTGGAAGTGCTTCAGGGGAGCAAGGAATCGATTAGGAAACCAAAGGAATTCTGGGCAGAACTGATAAAAAAACTGAATATAAATACCTATAGGAACTTGAGCAGATCAATAACACTTTGTGTAGTTGAGAGAAGAAGAAAATAAGATAAGGAAAAGAACCTCTTGGGTCTCACACCGCAAAGAGTCAATTGGATCAAACATCAATTCCATCAGCCTTGATCAAACACAAGACAACTCTTCATGAACAAGACAATAGCAACAGCCATTTATTTTTTTATAAAAATCATCTCTTTTTTTTAGGAGCCTCTTCCTCTTTATTTATAATGTTGATGGGGGAGGGAATTACAGAATATAAGGTACCTCAAAAAGGAAACCAAATATTCTCCTAATACAATAGTTACTAAAAACTGAAATTAGAAACTAGTTGAAAAAGGAAACTAACTATTAATGACTTGACTCAATTAATAACTTGACTCCTAGAGAAACAAATATAACTCAAATCAAACCCAACTAAAAAGGAAACTAATGAAAATGGAAACTAACTAGTAATCCCGTACTCAATCTTAGAGCCCCTCTTTTAAACCCCTAAAAGTGGCATAATATACTCCAAACAATAGTTGTCATGGCGTCAAGGCAACCAAGGCAGTGGAGGGTTGTCTAAGCGCTTAGGCGAACTAGGCAACCAAGTGTTATTTTTTATTTTTCCTATTTTCTATTATTATTTAGTAAGTTGTATATACCTTGTATCATAAAAAATCAAGATTAAACAACATCAACTCATTAAAAATCAACATTTAGCCATATTAAATCATAAAAAATTAACATTAAGTCATATCAAGTTTAAAAAAAAATCAACATTTAGATAAATGCTCTCGTTCTATAATAAGTTTGACTGGTCAAATGATTTTATTTTTACATGAGACTTTTTGTATTAGTTATAATATAAAACCAGCTTTTAAACAAGTCTAAAATTACTTAAATCTAAGTTGTAATGACAAAGTCATACTCTGGTCAAACTTATTTTTAAGTGCGTGAATGCTTTTAAAATCTGCTGAATGAAAATAATTTTATGAATATCAAAACAAAATATTATTTTACCGAACTTTTGGTTTTTAGCAATGTTTTAACATGATAGAATTTATAAAATTTTCATAATTGAGAAAAACCCCAGCATTTAAAAGTTGAAAATTGCCCCTATAACCAAAATCTAGTTTTTGTTCTTGGACTGGGGGGTTGACTTTTTATCCTTTTAGAATTTGACTTTTAAACTATTTTTATTGGATTCAAATAGAGGGTATCTGCTTATTTATGAATAATATCTTAAGTAATAAATGATATTTGGCATAAATAAGTGTCAAAACACAAGGTGGCATGCAGTGCAACAAGGCGACTGTAGCCTAGGCACTAGGCAAACCGCCTGGACACCTAGTTGTCGCCTAGGCGATGCCTTGACAACTATGGTCCAAACCATATGGACTGAAGGCCCAACACATATACAACCCAACCCTAGGCTTATTCCTACTAAAACAAGCTTAGTTTGGTGAATAATCTGCATCACCACCTACCCTTTTAAGATTCTTTTTATTTACAAGCCTGCCACCCTCTCACAAGATTCAAAATATTTACAATTCTGCCATTCTATTTTTGGGTTGAGTTATTTGGTGATTGGATGGGCCCCTAAGCAATTCGATTTCAGTTTTGAAGTCCGGATCCACATCATCAACACATTTCAGTAACATTGCATGTCACAGTTAAACCAAAGATTCGTGTTTCCAGATCTTGGTTATGTTTCCAAATTGAATAATGGCCTCAACATGCAACGTAACATCAATACTGAATGGGTGCAATTACAGCAGTCTTCCCCAAAAACAAGGGCTTTTTACCGGACAAATATGAAGAATGCATGACATGTTATTAAGAGATGAAGTCTAGGGACATTACAGACTTTGTTCCAACCTCCCCCCCCCCCTTTTTTTTTTTTTGCCACCAATGCCACCAGCTTCCCTTCCTACCTAAAAACATTTCCAACACCCTCTTTGCCACCAATGCTAACAGCTTGCCTCCCTCCATATCTGGAAACATGTACATGGCATCACAGGACTTCAAAATAGCATAGGAAATTATAAACCTCTATGAGGCTTAGATTATCTCCAAATTTACCTCTTAAGGATAGTAGTCAATGGAAACCTAGCAATGTCATTAAATGCACTCTAGTTCAAAGAATATGCTTGAAGAAAACTTCACTTTAGCAACATAGGAGAGAAGCAGCTAACTATTATAAATTCCGAGACCACAGTTTATAAACTTGCATAGAATTAGGGTATCTTAGTGGAAGAAACATCTATAAAGTTGAAGATGAGATGGGCTTTAAGACAAAATGGTTTGCAAACAAAAGTTGGAAATTTGCAGAGACAGAAGGTAACCCTCGTCAACAAAATTGCCAAACAAGATCACCAGAACAAAGAAAATCCCAAATGAGAGAACCTCAGATTATTCACCAAAAGGAAAACCATATAATAAATTAAAATTAGTTAGCATCTCTTTGTTCCATCCTCTACCCTTTTTGCCTCTCAATTTATCCCATAGAGTATTTCCCACTTGTCCTCTAGTAGAACTCATCAATTACTACTCCATTCTTTTAGGAGCTGAAATCAGTGCCTATCCTATACCCATCTATGATCAGCTAGGATAATTTCCATATTTCATGACTTCCAATGCTCCTCAAAGTTCCATAAAAAATCTTAAGCTTCTGCTAGATGTGATTCCCTTTCTTCGTCATACAGAACTTATCACTTAACACCTACAAGATCTTAGATGTCTTGTTGCATAGATATCTCACTTAATGGCTCTTTTTCAATGTGCATAGAGTGACTGCTCTTCATTTTCTAGAAAAGCTTCAACCGAAAATGATTTGAACATATCACATCAAATTTCACCTTTTCCATTCTAGAATAAGCGAGTCTCTTGCAGGATTATTAGGAGTGCTGCAACCAATATGATCACAATGAGAAATTTATTAAGAACATAATCTTGTTATATTCAACTATAAACATAGCACTGTCAACTCCAGATATTGGTATGCTTTCCATGGATCTATAATCTATAATTAGCTAATTTCTAGACTAGTGACCGCTATTCAACTTCCAAATAACAAGAATCAAAGAACAACAACATTGATGAACATTCTGCAGCTGTTATTGTTTTACCAACATACTGAAGAGGGGCAGCCCAAAAGAAACAAAACATGAAATAGCACATAAATCCATAATAGATTTCTCAAATCCTAACCACATACATGCAAAGAAAATAACGATTCGAAGAGTAAGAATAGATCCAGAAAATTAATGTTAAGACTACGCAATCAGCACAAGAGAGAAGAGGAGATCAACTAACGTACCTGAGAAGGAACGGTGATGGGCGCTTGCCAGTCATGAGGAAGAGAGTTCTGCAGAGAAGGTGGATGATGCCCCAGCAGAGGGAGACCATAGACCTTTCTTTTTGCGCAGATGGCCTTCTGGGATAGCACCTGTATCTATAGTATTGTTCAAGTTGAACCTACACGTCCCCGAGTCTCCTTCAAATTAGCTTCGTGGAACTGGCCATGTTTGGATACAATTATAAGTCCTGGGCCAAAATTGGAATTGGGGCTGCCTAACGTGCATTTAAATCCTCATCTTTTTTTTTTTCTTCTGGGATAGCACCTGTATCTATTCGAATCCATTTATTTATCCACTATTCAAATTCGATCCTTTTATCCGACCAGATACATAGAATGGTATGGAATTTGAATTCGTATTTCTAAACGGTTATCGGATATTATCTGGTTCGATTTGTTAAACAAACGGATACTGACTCGAACAATACTATAGATACAAATGCCCATCTTCCTCACGACCGACAAGTGCCCACCTTCCTCATGCCTGAAAAACTGTTTGGTTACCATGAGGCTGCCAGTTGGATTCATCTCTCTCCTCAAATTCTTTTTTTTTTTTTTTTTTAATTTAACTAATTGATGATCAAACTAAAAGCCCAAGTATAAAACGAAATCAATCCATTTACTTGTAGTCTAGAACCATATAAACTGGGAATAGAAAAAAGTTTATCTACTGATAAATTAAGACTTCAGATTTTATGAATATCACATCAAGGAAATCAAACTATTGTGAACCGAATATATTCAAATATATAGTCTTTCTTCAAAATCCAAGATGAATGTTTGTCTTCTATATTTTTTTGTTCAAACATACCCAAGTGAAACTCTGTATTTTCATTATATAAAGAAAAGCATGCTAAAGCCTTAGAGGAGATAAAATCCATTGAAAATTTTTACAGCCACATAATGCAATCTATGTGGCTCCAACTGAGACAGGATCATCAAGAATGTTGCTTGCCATACTCACTATCCAAATAAATGAAAAATAAACAAACTTCACCAGCCATGCACTTTAACAAACTAGCAGAAAGAAGCAAAACCCTTTTAGTGTCACGAACTAAAAAAAGTTCCTCATCTGATTATTAAACCCACACATGTCACTCCCTCATCACAGAGACATATCATCAAGAAATTAGGTTTGCAATTAGATATAGAAAATAGTCCACTACCAACATGCAAGACCTGAACAACATTACACTTCTCTATTTCTATGAAAAGTCTCGATGGATTCAAACCACCATCTCATGGGAATTACCCCATGTGCTCTTCCATTTAAGCAACCAAGGAACTGATTTGGAACCCAAACTACTACTTGGAATAGAAAATCAGACGTGTATTTAACACTACTACTCAAATTAAGACTCTAAAAACAGAGCATAGATTTTGAATGAAATCTGAACTAAAATTTTTAATAACATCAAAAAAAAATAATGTCAAAGCATATGGCCTGTTATCAGCTAATTTCAGAAGTAAAATGGAATGCAAAGACAAAAATTAACGACCACAACTTTCTACCAAATATTCTAAAAGGTACAATCAAACCAAAAAAACAAAAGAAGTCCAGTACAAATTTGAACAGAAAAAGTGGGGAAACCCATGTTAGGAAATGTAGTAAAGGGAGCGCAAAGTTTTCAACACCTTGAAAACACAAACAAATTCATCTTTTTTTTTTCCCCTTTTTTTGGGGGGTGTGGGGGGATGAGCTTACAAGGAGTACGTCTTTAGGCTGCGGTTATTAACCTGAGCTTGAGCTTAAGCACCCCACCAATTCCACATATCGACATTCTTTTCCCCTTCTGAAAAAAGAGGGGGGGAGAGGGAGAGAGCCACAAAGGATAGAAAGGGAGAGATAATGGAAAGAGTGGGAGATGGGGAAGAACTGAAGAAGGTGATAGACATGTTAGCACTATAGATATTTTCCTAAGCATCTCATTTAAGGGGAAACTTAGATCTACAAATTCAAGCAATGAGCATACATTCCTTTGTCTGTGGTTACATATCTCTTCAGGACGTGGGCAGTTCTAACTTGAACTTCAGATTGTGTAGTGATCCACCTTATGACAGTAGTTATAGTTTTCTCTCAGTTTTGTTTTTTAAAATAATAAAAGGAAAGACGTTGTAGGAACTCAAGAAATTTGGGTAGGGGATACTAACACACCCATTAAAGTATCCGCTAAGCTACATTATCTTACAATAACTGCCTAAATAAGAGGGGGAAAAGGAAACATTAGGAAGAAGAGTCAGAGAAAATAGCATCAGAATTGACAAGACAAGCACAGTTCTAATATCCAAATCTGGTGCACAACAAGAACACCTGCCTGATAATGACAAAGCAATCAATATATAATCACTTGGACAGAATCAGATGAACTGAGAAACTCTCCCCTTCCCCCTCACTAGGAAAATATAACAATAATAGGTGAAAGGAACGATGGGAAGAAAACGCCGGCGAATAACACTGAACAGGCGGAAATCATAATCACAGATGCAAAGCTAAACTAATTGAATCCAGACCAGATGTGAAGAAATTCTAATAAAGGTAACAGTTTCAACCTTTAACTGCCTCCAAGTTACGGAACCGCAACAGAATCCTCCTCCACCTCCACGTCCGTCGACGATAGATCTGCGGCGCACGAAATTAGGGCTAGACAGAAAAATTGGGTTCGAGCCAGAGAGAGCAGAGAGGGACAGGGCAAGCGAGAGAGAGAGATCATACCTGCAGGTTCGAGCAGCAACAGGACGATGGTTTTCTGCTTCGTGCAGCTTGAGACGATGTTGTCGCTGGCAGGTTTCGTGACAACTTAAGCCCGATAATTTGGATTATGGATGGAATCAGGTTATTTACATGGGGGGTAAAATCGCTTGGTTCAATCTTGAATTAAACTATTTTACCCAAAAAAAAAAAATCTTGAATTAAGCTATCTTGCTTAACTCATGAATGACTCATCCTTCAGTACAAATTGTGGAATCGTCTCTTTACAGAATCATCACTAATTGCAGCCAAACACCGAAATAGATGGCAGATCATGGTTCCACAGAGATACATTTTGCGGAATCACGCAACCAAACACCATTTAATCGAATCAGATAATCATCGGTTGGAAATTATACATATCATATTTATATCCGTTTAGTTTTCAAACAGATTTGGATAGTTTTCGGGTAGGGATTTTTTGAATTCGGATACTCCTAAATGAATACGAATACGGATCAGATATGGATTTTCGACTATCCGTTTATGCCCTTACATGTCCCCAAGTCTCCTTCAAATTAGCTGAGAATCGTGGAACTTACCATGTTTTGATACGATTATAAGTCCCTGATCAAAACTGGAATTGGGGCTGCCTAATGCACGTTTGGATCCTCTTGCCTTTTTTTTTGTCTGTAGACACTGAATTCTTTATTCAAAATTAATGTGAAACAATTTCACTAAAAAAAAACATAAAACACTCATGGAAGGAGAAACACATCTCTTGTAATCATAAATCACAATTAGGCCAAACAATCGCACATGTCACCAACTATGACCTCCTAACGAGGGAGTAAGCCAAATTGTTGAACTCCCTTGGAATGAAACTAAAAATACATGAGTCAAAATAAGAAGATAAAACTTGAACGTCTTCCAAGGGAATGAAGCAATTTTTTTCTTTATATACAAAATCACTCATTTATTATTTAATTTAATAATATTCTCTCTTTCAAATCCTTCTAAGATAGATTTAAGAAGTGCTGCTCGAATAGCCAAGGTCTCACCTGCCGTTGCTTCATCAAAGGTCGCCGGAAATGAGAATGCAAGGAGAGGAAGATCATTAGAATCATGACCAATAGCACCCAAGCCACCAATGGATGTATTTGGTTGTGAGCTTACATTGCAATTCAATTTGACCTAACCTGCATGTAGTGTTGTCCAACAACCTACTATGAATGATTCTAATATAATGGTAATCTCACTTGCAACATACTGTCCGATATGTGGAATTGATTGAGCCACATCTTGAGAAGCATGCTACAACTTGAGATGAAAGATATATATCCTTGAAAGGCTTTATAAGACATATGTATTACTCCTATGGACTCCGATGGTGTCTTCCAAAGTAGAAGTTGTTCCTTGCCAACCAGATACACCAACAAATAAAAGTACATTGGCTGATGAGACGCCTGCTTATGATCTTCCCATGATGTGAAAAAGATTTCCAACTAAGGATCAATGAAGATATTGAAAGACAATCTCTAGTAGGGGTTGAAAAACCCAAGTCACACCCAAACAAAACCACCCTTGCAAAGGGGCAATCCAATGCAATGTGTGAAATCATCTCTTGAACGCCACTAAGATCACATAGGGAATCAACATTGACATTCTAGTTGCAAAGAGCATCTCTAGTTGCTGGACCTGGAGCATAGGTTTGTTGTTTTTCTGGTTGCCCTTGTTAGCAACCTTGGCCATACGGCGGTGATGACGTGGCCTATTAGGGTGAGGTGGCTGACAATGATGACGTGTTAGCATATGGTCTCTCTAATGAAATGGCAGTGGTGTATGAAGTGTTTGAAATGATTTGGGTCATCTATAGTAGGTGGTGTGGATTTTCCGTTTTTGGGTTAAAACTGATCAATTTGATATATTTGCATTTGGAAGAATTTTAGGCATCAAAAATGCTTTTTTCGGAAGACGGATCCTCAAGTAACAATATGAGCATAAGAAATTCTTTCCAATGTACCCGATCTCATCTCGTTTTGATATCAGATGAAGAAGTTACGGCATCCACAATGTTTAGGAGAATTTTGGTCTTTTTTCATGGCTAAGTCTAATGATCAGTTCTTTTGAAAAATTATAGAGCTTCAAGTCGTGGTCCATACTATTTTCATTTTGACTCAATACAAAGTTGTATGAAGAAGTTATGGTGATTTCTGTAAAAATCGGTCCGAAAATTCCAAATATGGAGTCGGAATTGCTTTCAGTGTTGGTGGGCGAGTTTCAGCATATCTTTTATAAAGTGAGGGGTCTTTATGTAATTTTTAAAGAATCTGTCAAATGGGGTCTTTTAGCACAAAACTTTGAAGACTAAGGGGCTTTTCTTTAATAAAGAAAAGTAGTGGGATCCTAGAACTAAGTTTATGGTTGAGCCATGTGGCCCAGATGCCCATCTGAGGGCGCACACCCTTTGCTCTAACACTTGACGTTCAAGATTCCATCGCAAAGCCTCTAAATGGTCAAGTCTATCGCAATTGCTGCTCCGCACTACATAGAATCCTCTCTAACTTGTGTGCTACGCATTCTCTCCATCTATGCACCAAAGATTCTCTTATAAGTGATATGGTTAATCTAGATGTGGTGACACCAATCTAACAGCCCTAGTAACTCCCACTTTATGAGACGCATCTGATGGCATCCTGTGTCTTGTGCCGCACCAGCCAATCAAGCAATGGCAATATGTCTA
The DNA here is from genome assembly GCF_013358625.1 of Macadamia integrifolia. Classification (NCBI taxonomy): domain Eukaryota; kingdom Viridiplantae; phylum Streptophyta; class Magnoliopsida; order Proteales; family Proteaceae; genus Macadamia; species Macadamia integrifolia. The sequence continues at coordinate 8,008,285 of NC_056562.1, read as the reverse complement.
TTAGCTGACAGTTGTGTCAGCCTACGTCAGCATAGATGTTGATCTTGCGGTCCAGATTAAATGCCTATTAGACAGATCCGATGCCTGAGATCTCAAGTGCTTTTTGAAGAATGATTCAAGGGTTGTGAGTCGTGTCGTCGTACCCCACGCCACATGCTATCGATGTGCCTTGCGCCGCCTTAGAAGATTTTAACTGGAGTGTTTTCACTAGCCCAACTTCAAAATGTCATATCTTTTGATCTATATGCCAAAATGGTCCATCCAAGTTGTTACTTCTTTAGTGTTTCGTGCTTTATCAATTGAAAGGTTGAAAACAGCATTTTGGAAGAGAGAAACCCATGGTTTTTCTAAAGGAAGCTTCCTCGTTGAGTGCATGCTATTGAATGGGTTTGGTGGTTAATGGAGTTTGCATTCACTCTATTAAGAGTGGTTTGAGAAGGTGGTTGGACTGCTTTGATGATCTATTGATTCCAAAGCCAAGAGAAGAGATAAAAGAAGAGAAAAGAGAAAGTGAGGGTTTTCCTTATGCATTAAAGCTTAAGAAGACAAGGGAGAGAAGGTGTGAGGTGTCATGCTTGTAGTGCATACTTGAAGATTCAAGTTTTCTTCAAAAAAGGGGAGTTCAAGATTCTAGTATGCAGAGACTTGCTCTGAGACAGCTCTAAGAACACCAAACAAGGGTTGTGAGATTCTCTAACCCTAGATTTACATTACAAATTTTATCTGTGATGATGTTTGTATGCTAGCTATAAGTGTTGATGTTGAGAATGAATGCTAGCCTAAGTTTGATTGTAGAGCAATCTGTATAAATCCATCTCTATTGTTTTATCTCTATACAAGGTGTTAAGTGGGTGCTCTCTTGCAGTGGTGCTACAAATTGTATTGGCATTGTGCATATCTTCTCAGTTGTATGTTGAAAAAATTGGGTGTGGGTGCTCCCAACTATAGGTGTAGTTAAAGTAGTGTATTGAGTAGGTATAAAGCCTTTACATGCACTACTCCAGGGATATAGACATCTTGTCGAACTTTGTAAAAATCTGTGTTGTGCATGTGGATTTTCTTTTGTATTGTACTACTTAGAAGTATAGGAAATATGGAATGGGTATGCGCATTTGGAAGGGCCTATGAGAGGTTGAGTGTGCATATGGTGCTAGTAGGTACAATGTTTGCAGAGATTGCCAAGTCAGTGTACACGTCTGTTCTGGAGAAACTAGTTAGAATGACTGATTTACCCCCTCTTAGTGACTGCCAGGTTACAATAATGTTTCTCTAAAAAAATCAATGAATTTTGGGTAATATGCAAGAGTTCCATATGTTCCATAGTTATGGACAATTGTTGGATTTTTAAATCCTCTTGTCACTTTCCTTTATTAGGCTTTATTTTTCACTATATATAAACTGATGTGGTCAATCCCAGCTGTTGGATGTATAAAAAAATCTATCATATATATAAAAATATTTGTGATATTCATGTAAGGTTGTTAATCAATTATATGGTCCACCTTTTATTATATCTTATGCATGTATTCAATAATATAAAATTAGTCTTTGTTTTTAGTGAAACTTCTAGCCTTTAACATAAGGAATAGAGAATTCCATATAGAATAATTAAACAACAGAGATATAGGGTTATTTCAATGACGCTTCGCTTGTAGCGGAATGGATTTGGTTGCCCTATGCATTTCTTCCCATGAATAGATGTAGTTTGGCGGCGACAATCTCGCTAGGCTTATGTTCCACCCTCCAAATCCAAAAAATAGTAGTGGAGACCCTTAGAGACACACACTCTAGCAATTGGAAGAGACAAGAAAGAGAGAGAGAGAGAGAGAGAGAGAGAGAGAGAGAGATTAGGTCATAATTCATTCTTAATGTGGCTAGACCTCTATATTTATAAATATCTGGCCAACTAGGGTGTCAGTCTGCCCCATATGGGCTCCACATGAACCGGGTCCATGACTCGATTTCAATTAACATCTCTTACTCACCAACATAGGGTGTAACTACTCAATTGTCCATTCTAATCTCTCTACCAAAGGTGTCTCATCATACAGGAAATAGAGCATGCGTGTGAGGACCAATGGGGTTTCACAGACCTCTCCTTGTGAAAAGAGAGTTGTGGATCCAAAGGGCTCTATTAACTGGGAGTTACCACATAGATTAGGGTTTAAGACTCATTGCTAATTGAAATTGAAATTGAAAATTATTCAATCCGAACTGTCTAACCAAGGGTTAGGGTTCATGTCAGTTTGCAGTCCAAGGAAGGGGTCAGGCATCTCGATCCACCCAATGAAAATCAGACTCCTACTTTAAGGTATATGCACAAATTATTGAATGGGCTGTCTGAGTTTTGAACATGTACAAGCATCATAATCACATATGTATTGAAAAGAAAACATGGCCAAAAAGGTAGAGAAGTAGGTTCAAATTCACATATCTGCATCCAGCTGCTCTGCATAGTTAGTAAACGGAAAGTAAAGCAAACATGTTGATAATGTAACATAACGATGAAACTAGCCCTAGAATTCATCTCACAGAGCAAGGCAAATGTAAAATTGAACATGGGGTTGGGGTTCATTGTATACAAACATGACTAATAACACATGCAACCTATTGGACAATTGAACGAAAATAAGATGTAACATAAAAGTATATTGAAAGAAGAAGTGAAAACAACAGGAAATCTATTGGTAGAAAATCGAAATAAAATCACGAAAATTTGATAAAGTCGGATGAGATAGAAGACATTGATATATACAATTTTAAAGAGGAAAGTCTTGCAAAAAAAATCTTGGGATCGTAGTACCTTTAGCAAGCCTACAATCCGAAATTCCATTGAAGAAAAATCTTAGTTTTTGTTTTGGTCAACAAGTGAGAAAATATGAAAGAAATAGTAACTAAAATTGAAAACTTATGAAAATTGTAAAGTAACTAGATTACATCATAATCTACAACATTGAAGAAGTAAGTTTTATAAAAATTCCTATAGAAATTAATGTAACTGATTGCACTTTACTACTGCCCTATTGGGGACAACAGTGAGTTGTGCCAAGTAGATGTGCGATAAACAAAGGCATAAAACTCAAAATGAAAAAAAAAAATGAGTGGAAGATAACTTCCCCCTCTATAAATTTTGTGAAGGGTGTTCTTTGATTGAAAGAGTATATGCTCAAGTGTGGACGGTGTAAGTTCAAACTGGTGCGAAGTACAACATTAGTTCCTTAGGATTCCAATGCATGAAATCTCGGCTAGTTGAACTCTTATTAGGAACGTAAAATACATATGTGATTGGGATTATGTAGGATACCCAAAATGTTGGAGGAGTCATATATTTATAGTTGGGAGGCTCCTTGGTCACCAAGGAAGGTATAATAATGATTCTATGTAGGGGTATGATCTCATTTCTGTGCTTGAAAAGAGATTTTGTCTATTTATGAGAAGTGATAAAAAGAGAGGATCGATCTTTGGAGCGCACCTATGAGGTGCAACAAAATGGTATCACACATTGGACGGCAGCGAGGTCATTTCTTATGCATATGAGAGAGAGAGAGAGGACACAAAGGTGCTAGCATATCCTACACCATACACCAGTGGTTCAAAGAACCTTTTCCTTCCTAAAAATAAATAGGGAGAGGGATAGGTAGACCGCCGATATCAAGTATGCTAACGGATAGCACCAATAGGAACACATGATGGAGTATCATTCAGGAAGGATATGAGGGTCATTTCAGAAAAAGGGAAGAGAGAATAGGTGCTAGCATACTTGATATCGGCGGCATACCCAACCTTTTCCCAAATAAAAATATTGAGTTTTCCTAAGACCATGGTGAAAGGGAATCTATTTGTTGTGTGGCCTCGTGACCCCAAGAAAAAGGGGCAGAAAGGGGGAAGGGAGGGGATCATATCAGGGCCCTCTCCTCATTCAATCATCAGTGCAAGAAAACTGTCTAAAAAAAATATAGAAGTACTAATAAGTTTGGACTTGTTGGAACAACAGATTAGATGACATAACATATATTCTGAATTTGAATTTTAATAGATGAACGAATTGGATCAAGCCGAACCCATTTTGTTAGGACAAGGTTGAGTTGAGTTGAATAGATGATCGGACTCTTACAAAAGTAAGCAAAAATGTCAAGTTCAATTATCAAGAACTAAGGCAATGGAATGATGTAAAGGATGGCATGGGGCAAGCCTCATGTGAATCATGAGGGATTGTGTAAAACCTGTATATAAATAAACAAAAAAAAAAGGTCAAAGTAAATATTTTTCATACTCTATTTATTTCCAAGCATTAAATGGCTTAAAATAATTAGGAGACACATTCGGTTAGTACGTGAGATGGAAACCAAGTCAAAAGTTATTTTAGTTAAAAAAATTTGTCGTTTTACATGTTTCCTTTTTTTTTTTTTTTATTTGAGTAGAATACAATCCAGATGTCTTAAGTGTCTCCTTATGAGGTCAATGCCATGTAATGCAAATCTTTTTAGAAGAAAAAAAAAAGTTATTTTAACTTAAGATGGAGGTTAGATACCTATGCCGGCAGCTTTCTTAGAACCCCAATCAATAAGAGGAGAAAAGATGACTTTTCCAATGGGAGTAGGAGAGAAATAGATATAGTGTCATACCCAGTCTTTTCCAAAACTTAAGGAGAAAGTTTCTGGCTCCATGGATGCTTGAAAAGTACAGAATCCTATGGTCATTAAATCTTAGTTCTGATTGTGGATCAACATAATTGGATTCTCTGTAGCGCCCCATGCCCTGTAGTGTAGATCCAAGGGTTGGGAGCACCTTGGGCTGCGTGTCTAAGGGCTCCCAGCCCTCGGATTTGTGCTATAAAGGACCCAATCCATGGATCAACTGTTTCAGATCAATACAAGGCTTGGCAATGGAGAATCTCTCTCTCCACAAACCCTAGTGGATGTCCTTTTGGTCTCTCAGTCAATTTCCTTTGGGGAGGACCCATTTTTTGTCTTGATATTTATTAAACAAATCATGTCCAAGTCCCAACTTGGACACACCAGTTGGAAACTCCCCTAAGTATGTGGCGATTTAAGTTATCAATTCCAAGTAAACTCGGAGGGAATTTGAAAGAAAGAAACGAGCTACGTTCTCAGCAGCGAATGGTCATAGTTTCATTAGTGAATAGTTAACTTATATTCAAAGTCAAGAGGGGAATGCCAAGTCCAAAAGATGATTTTGTTACACCATCCAATAACCTCAATACAGTTAGTTAGTACCCGACCTAGTTAAGAACTAATGTAATAAGAAAGCTCTTTAAATACATCTAATGACTTGTGTGCCTTCTAAGTTTTAAGATTCAAATCTTAATTAAGTTTCAAGTTTCTACCAACATGTAGAGTATCATGAGGCGAATCTCTCTCATCTCTCTATTAATTTAGCTAGGAGTGATTTCTGGTATTTTTTTAGTCCAAGCAAGAATCAATATTTGTGGTAACCAACTTTCCAGTTTCATCTCTTAAGTTATTTAAATCTCTGAAATCGTCTCAAGTCTCATCTGCTTTTGACTTGCACAGCATCATTGTAAAGGCTTCAAACTCATCAACTTGGAGCCATACCAAGTCCCAGCTCCCCCTTCATCTCCAACAGAAGCACTGTCTCCTTTCCCTTAATCTTCTATTTTCTTTCTTTTGTCTGTCAGAGATTGCTTTCCAATGTATCCCGTTCTCGGTCTGGAGATGTTTTATATATATATATATATATATATATATCTTTCAGTGGAGCTCTCGGTTCACTTTCATATCAAAAGTATAAACTATTACTCTTTCTTAAGGGTTATGAATTCTTGTAAGTTTGTAATAGCTGCTACACAAATATATCCAGAATTTTGAAGAGTCCTACAGTCGTTTGTAAATATAGGATACAAGATGTAACAAATTACAATGATCTCTTGGTAATTAGGGTGACCATGTAAGAAGGGTCTATCACATTCGAGGCAGAAATCCAACTATGATGTTAGAACAATAAAAAAATAAAGGGGTTGGATTCTCTAAGCAAGCTGTAGAGGAGTGCACCAGGGACGTGCAATAAAATGAAATCTATTTTACATTGGAGGGCAGCAAGGCATATGACAACGATAAAAGAAATAAACATTGAGGTGCTAGCACCAGTGGCTCAAAACAAGTTTTCCCAAAAATTAAGTGTTGATAAGTTTGGACTTGTTGGAACAATAGATTAGATTACATTATAGATATTCTGAATTTTAATTTCAATAGTCGATGGAATAACACTTATAAAATTTTAAAAAAAAATGTTAATTTCTACTCCCACAACCAATGAAATGGGATGATGGACAAGAATGGTATAGAGGTAGGCCTCGATATGAATCATGAGAGGATATGTAGACAATTTATTTTCACCAAGAAAAGTGTGGCGGCAATGACAAAAGGAGTCCCTTGAAGCCTCATTGGAAATCTTAATCACTGGCAGTGCCGGAAGAATCAGGACTTTGTCGAATAAAATTACCATTTTGCCTTTTGTGCCTCTTTTGTACCTTTTTTTTTTGGTAGGATCTTTTGTACCCAAACCTTCTTGCAATTGACCAAAACTCTTTGGATAGATCTTATTCAAGATACCATCGTATCCGAATTCGGATGCATCAATCTCAACAATTTTAAAACAATATGGTCGTGCTAGGCTTAAGCACGAAAGCACTTTTGCTTTAAGCTTGATTTTACGGACAGAATCAGTATGTACAGTTGTCCATGGTTCAGGCTGTTGTTTAAGCCTATTAAACAAAGGTTTGGCATCTTTTACTGAATCCTTATAGAACTCAGCAATATAGTTGAGGCTACCAAGAAACCTTTGGAGTTGAGTCTTATCTGTTATTTCATCAGGAAATTTATCCACAAACTGAATAGCTCGTTCTAGGGGAATGATTGATCCAAAAGAAATGTAATGTCCCAAGAAGCGAACTTTTGTTTGAAATAAACTTATTTTCCTTGCAGAAACAAGAAGTCCTGATTGACGAATAACAGCGAAGAAAAGATTTAGATGTTTCCAATGCTGGGAAATGTCCTAGGAATATATAAGGATATCATCAATATACACAATTATAAACTTTGAATGTTGATTGAAGATCTGATTCATAATATTTTGAAATTTAGAGGGAATATTCTTTAGACCAAAAGGCATAACATTCCATTCGTATTGGCCGAATGGGACAACAAAAGCTATCTTATACCTATTGTTTTCTGCTATCTGAATCTGTCAGTATCCGAATTTCATATCAAATTTTGAAAATACGCTGGAGGAGTATAATCTGTTGAGAAGATCCCTCTTATTAGAGATAGGATACCTGATCCATTTAAGAACCTTGTTTAAGGGTTTGTAGTTGATGACAAGTCTGGGTGCACCTCTTTCAATTTCAGCATTATTGTTCCCATAAAATGCATTGCAGCTCTAGGGAGATTTACTTGGTCTGATAAGACCTTTATCAAGGAGTTCAGAATTCTCCTTTTAACATGTTTCCCTTAAATGGTCAGGCATTTGAGCTGCCCAAGCTTTCGTGGGAATTTGGTTTTTAAAAAAGTTATCTTCATATGGAAGAGTAACAGTATGTGTTTTCCTATACCAAAATGCAGTGGGGATTTCAAAACAAACTTCCTTTTCAAGTCGAGTTTGAAAGTTTTTAACTCTGACTTGAAAGGTGGGGTCATTAATTTTTTGTTGTATGCTTTTCTGTTGGATTTCAGTTGATAAAGAGCATATGAATTTTTCTTTGGACTATATTTGAGTCCGGATTTCATTCACCATATGAACTTTTGGAGGTTCGATGAAATGAAAAGTAATAGGGTGATTATTAACCACCGAGTGAAGACCGACTGTATCAATCTGTAATGGGTACATCAAGGAGAGAAATGGAGTGCCTAGAAGTACGAATTGAGAGAGTCCTTTTACCATAATAAAAGGAGTCTTCAGGCAGTGTCCATTGTTACAGATGAAAGCAGATGGGAGCTTATACTTGACCTGCATTCTATATCCGTCAACTGTAACCAATTTCTGATTGGTCTTCTCAAAGTATTACGAATGTATAAGTCCTTCGTTAATACAATTAATGTCAACGCCTGAATCAATTAAGACGATGGTTTTTAGGCTAAACTCTTGATTTACAACAATGTTAATCAGAACATGCCATCGCTGAGTTTTAACCTGTTGAATAGTAAGGACTTGAGCGTCTTCAGAAGAAACTGTAGTAAGAGTTGCAGAAGTACTAGCTACTATATTTTGAGTTGCTAGTAGATCCTTGAAAGAAGCTTCTTCTTCAAGATCAAGCTCAGTTAATTGTTCATTATAAAGTTCAAGAGTCTAAATTCTCTGTTGAAGACTCTTTACTTCAGTTTTAACTTCATTGAGATCCTTATGGAGTTCCTGGATAGTAGGTTCACGGGTTTGGGAGGTAGCCTTAACCCGATTGATTATAGTTTTGAAACTGTAATCTTGAACTGTAGGTTTATTGGCAGGAATAGGGCTAGGCCTAGTACTATCCTTTACTAAGGTGATATACTCAAGTAAGAATTGAGCCTTAGTTATAGGATCAGTGACTTGGTTAATAGTCTTTAGGAGAAATGACTCTTCGGTTGAAAGAACCATCAAACCATTTTTCTTAAGCATAGCCGGATAAGGATCACAACTACAATGGGGAGTCTGAGATTTAGACTCGGAAGAATCACTGTCGAACTCAAGTTGAGCAATTTCTTGGTCTGACTTAGACTCAGTGTTAGACTTAGGGTCGAACGAGCTATATAGCAAGACCTTTTCAAGATTTTACTTTTGAGGATCATCAATTTCTAAGGCATTGATTCGGGCTTTAGTTCGACAATTATTCTTAAAGTGTCCTACTTTTCCACATTTATAGTAAACAGGAGGTTTGGTAAAGGGAAAAGTGTTTTGAGGACGGAATTTTGAAAAGCGTTTCTTAACGAATTACTGAGGCTTAGATTTATATGGTTTAGCCTGGTATTTAGGCTTAGAAAACTTAGAGAGTTTTTATGAGTCTTCTTAGGTCCTGGAAGATGAATCTTCTCGAATCCAAACTGCTCACAGAAATCGTCAAGTTCTCAGAATCCAACTTGTCTCTCTTTAGACATTTGTTTCTTGAGTTTTAGATCTGTGCAGAGTTGAAGACCTTCATTGCATATTTCAACAGCTAATTCCCCGTAGGTATACTGCTCAAAGGGAATAGTGTCGTTATGCTTTGCCTTAAGTCTATACTTTACCTTTTGAGCAAATAAATGAGGTAGACCAGAGATGAACTTCTCTTTCCATATGGAATTGTTGCAGTTATCCCAAGTAAAGACTTTAGCAAAAAAGACGTCTCTATACCATCTATAATGAGATAGTGTAGAACAACGAAGATTCATTAATTGTTCTCTTATTCGATCAACTAAAATTTTAGCTAGTCCAACAAAATGAAGAGTTATAGTATAAACCAAAGTATTAACCACATCTTCTTGATTAATATAAATAGTACGCTAGGAAAAATTACCATCAACGAGTTGTTTAGTCTATTGTTGCGGAACATTGGTCACATCATTGATGATTTATTGTCTAACCTCTTCAGACAGAGGTTTATCCATTGTGGCATACACATGCATCTGCTGATGATTTGGTATTCAGATAAACCATCAATATTCCACTCTATAATTGCTTTACCATAAATTGAGAAATTTATAGGTTCTCCTTCAACTTCAAATTAAAGATCGACAAGAGAAGGTCGAGGGTAATAGTAATTTGTTGGAGCGGTAGGCATAACTTTGCGAGCTTTCCTCATGACTTGATTTAGTTAAGGAATATGCTTGAAACTGCTGCCTGTTGAGGTAGCATGTACTGGAATTCTTTTCCAGTAAGTTCTATTTCAGAATCAGAAGGTTCTGCTAGAGAAAGGGTCATAACCTGTTTTTCTTTGTCCTTTGAAACTTGCAGTTAACCAAGACAACTTACAAGTTCATCTAACATAGTAGACTCAGTCTTTTTTTTTGGAATATCCAAAACTGGAGGAGGTTTAAAAAGGACAGACTAGTTGCTTTGAGGTTGGGAAGCAAGGGCTGGCTTTTGGTTACTTCTGGGTTAAGAAGCAAAGGCTGGCCAAATGGCTTTATTAGTATGTTCAATTTTAGCATGGGAAGTGGACGGAGTAGAGGCCTTTAAGGAGTCTACAATCATCTCTATTCAATCATTTTGGCTTCCTAAAGACTGAAGACATAAGTAAGTAAAGTTATTTTATTCAACAACTTGACTACGATGAAATTCAGTCAATAGAGATGAAGTATTACTTGATGTTTTAAGAGGAACACCCATCTGATTTGTACCTACTTTTAAGGCTTGAAAAGGAGGGTGAACAGACTCAATTTCTGTTCTATTTTTAGAAATATAAGTGGTTGTTACCTTCTTGATCTCATTAACCTATGGAGGGTTAAATGATTTCTCAAGAAGATATATCTTTAACCACTGGAAGAATGGGAGGTTTATTTGATGAATTTCTATGTGAGAAACCAATTTTTCATAGAGCTCTTGCCGCTGAGGGTTAGAATAGTATTCGTCAAAAATTTTTCTTTTTCCAGCATTCTTAACGAACTTATATTCTTGAATAAGGAATCGCTTATTGATCTGGAATTTAGATTCTTCAGTGATATGAAGTATCATGATTCCTATTGGGGCTTGCATATCAGAGGGGGTTGGAGACGAAGACCCATTTTCCGTATCAATAGGAGAGAGAGGAGGCTAATTATTAGCTTGGAAAGGTTCTCGTTAAAGAGGACCATAGACATGTTGATTAACCTGAGAAGGAGTACGATTTGTACCCAACAGATTTATTATGCCATCAAGATTCCCCCTCTGAGCTCTAGACGTTGAAGCACGAGATGGTGCTTGAAATGTAGGATATTTAGAGGAAGAAGAAATTACTGAAGAGGTAAATCTACAAGAATTATCGAGTCTACGATCAAAAGTAATTTCAACATCACCAGAAGGGAGCTGGGTGATACAAGATGGAGTAGTTCTGATGGGTGGCTGAGGTTGAGCCACAGAGGTTATAGCCCAAGAGTCATGAAGGTTAATTTCTAACCATCTAATACACCGGGGCACAAATACTTGAGACCAATTGGAATTAGCCTAGAAATAGATGTTTTGATCTCGAGGATTTATAACCTTAGCATTGGGGGTGATGGTAGTCATTACCTTCTAATAGATACGAAAAATTACTGCGAGATTTTACGTTTTCGAAGGAATATTGTATCCAGAAGTCTTTAGAAAGATGATAGTGCCATCAAGAATATTAGGATCTGTTAAGGACATGGTAAGATTTGGTTTGCTTTGAAAGTAGATAGGTCCTTCACAAAGACTAGTTTCGACTAAACCCATTATAGATTCATTAAAATTTAACATTCAAGCATCTCTTACAACAGCCAAAACCGCGCTATTTAACCCTAGCAATGTTAAGGGTTTCAATACAACTTGCACCAAACCAATGTGGATAAACTTAAATCCACGTTCTCTATGCATCTGAAGTTGGGAACTGGTCAAGAGTTGAATTTGTTCTTGATCAGATGTAAGAGTATGAGTACTTTCACTAGTCTTAATGACATAATCACTGTGAAAAGCGAAAGTTCCTTTATGGTATACCTCAGATTCAGGTATGCAGAAAATAGTATAATTGTTAATTGTAGCTTCTAAATTTTAAAAAACCAATTCTTCAGAATTGTGGACTGAATCATTTGTCCTTCTGGATGTGCTAACCTCAGAAGAAGATGATGATCTCTCGAGCTAGACCTAAAGTATGAAGCCATTATTGAAAGGTTCGAGTCAATAAAGGTTTCGGTCAATATATCCTACTGTCAATCCCGTTCACTATCAATACTATTTTATCTTTAAATGCCTATCCACGGCAACACGGCTGAGTATGACTTGGTTGTAGGTCGACACGACTTGGGTGTAGGTCTAGATGACAAGGGTGAAACATAACCAACTGAAGTCTTTACGAGTTTGGCACCTTTTCAACTTGGCTCTGATACCATTTGGAACAAGGGATCGAGGGAGGTCGGACTTAGACAGCGAGGGAAGCTATTAGGCAAGAGATTTTCCTTTTCTTAGATTGGAGCTCAGCAAGATTAATGGTTTCTTCGTTCAGAAGCTGAGAAAAGTAAATTGGATCTTGAGGATAATAAAACAAATAAAATTCAATATATGAAGAAGAAATATCTAACAAGTTATCTAACAAAGCAATTTGTTCTTTTAACTTTTTGCAAACATAATACATGAGACATGAAATTATAAGAGAAGCAAACTTACATATGGTCGGATGAATTACAGATTTAGACCAGAACTCTTGAAGAGAGCACTCAGAATTACAAAACACTATTAGGAAAACTTAAGAAAACTCTCACAAAATATCTTACAGAAGAAAACTGCTAAAACTTAAACAAATTTCTATAGTTAATAGTCGTGGTATTTTCCATGGTGCCTTCCAAGAATGATGAGCTCTTTTTTTATAGATGGCAGACACCACAATTTAACAAATTATGGGTGAGGGATGCTGATGGGCCTTGATGGAGATGGCGTCAAATGGGCATCCAACCAACCGAATGTGACATCTGAACAGCCTAAGGATAAGGTGTTCTTATCACAAAGAAGGTACACTTAATAAAGTGTGGGGTCTTTGTCAGAAACTGATAAGCTTCATCTGAAAGTAATACTGTCCGTAGTCTAAGTGTGTGACTAAAAATAAGCCACAAAAAGATTCTCTGGCATTCCACGTGGGAGGACCCACTATTTTTAAAAAAAGTCTTAGTGAGATGAATTATTAAAGTGTCCACCCATGACACTCACTATAATGCGCTTATAGTGTTGCGTGACGAATGCCAAGATGTCAGTCTGACTAGAGTGATACTAGGTGTGGATGCTTGACACCTGGCAAGAATCAAAATTGCGTGTTTGATTAGTACAATACTGGATCAAGGTGCGCTGAGACCTCCTTTTCCCTTCTGGGTTTTTATTTTTATTTTTGAGAAAATTGCATTGCCACCCCCTGAACTTTGGTTCTTATTCAATGCCACCCCCTGGACTTTTTGAAACACCAAAGACACCCCCTGAAAATTCAAACAATTTCAAATCAGTCCCTACCATTAGTCGATTGTGTTAAGTGATAGAACCTCTGTTAATTTTTTTATAAAATGCCCAAAACACCCCCGGTTATTGTGAGAAGACAATATTACCCTCCATTTTCCTTTTCCTTCTAAACTCACACAGTTCTCCCGCCTCTGGCTTAGGTTCGTGGGCACCCCTCCCCTCCGACGAAGCTCTGCCTCTCTGGTTGTTATAGGGAAGAAGCTCTGCCTCTGTGACTTAAAAATCATCAACTAGGAAAATCACTGGACTGCCCCTTCATCATCACTCATTTTTTTTACTCTCCTGCCCTAGAGTAGAATAAAAAGCTCAAATTGAATCATAGAAAGGGAAGAAAAAATCCATTGTTTATCATATGGAAAAACAAGGTGAAGCCCAGGTCTTGGTTTGTGCTCCAAGTAATGTGGTTGTTGACCAACTAGCTAGAGAAGAAGCGTGGGCTAAGGTTTCTGCCCTTCAACTTGAAATGGCTGCTGCATTTCATGACCTCTCCATTGAGAAACAGAGGTATCAAGGTGCCAAGGAAAGGATTATTCTCCGGGAAACACAGCTACGAGCATTTTATTCTACAACAGAGGAGACTTCTACTCTCTTTGGAAAGCTGCAGGAACAACTAAAGGCAATGAAGGGGACTTTCGAAGATGAAGAGAATTCTCCCCCTCCCCTGCTCTTTCATCTTCTTTCTCTTGCTTCTTCTTTCTTCATCTTCTTCCTCATTAGCTTCATCTTCCTTCCTACCAAACCCTAACCCCAATACCTAAACGTTCTCTTACATATGGTCTCTTGATTACCCTAATCTGGACTCACAAGAACCTTGATTCAATTACAAGCAAAGATCCATGGCCGCACAAACGGTTGTAAACAATCTCTATGAGACGGCTTCACAGCCTAATATGGGCGGCGATGCTTACATCTTTCTTGAGTTTAATACACAGGGCGATGAGTATGATTATCCAGATTTTTGAGAGCTTTCGCAGTCGATCAGGTCTATGGTATAGCCTTCTGTGTCTGATTCTGTCTCTGACATTTCTAACCATGGTGTCGATCTCCAGACCGAGAGTGGCGGTCCTATCTCTGCTACTCCTTGTAGTACTTCCAAGGGTAGGGGTGGTAGTGGTAGCAGCAACGGCGAAAGTAGTAACCAGGCTGCCGTGGATGCCCTAGCGGCGGGAATGAGTGTTCTGAACTTTGAGGAGACAGGTGAGGACGAGAATTATGAATATGGCAAGGGAGATTTTACGGAGCATGCTTGTAAGTACTGTGGGGTTCAGAATCCGGCTTGTGTTGTGCGTTACAATATGCCTTCTTATCGTAAGTGGTTCTGCAACTCACGGGGAAACACTTCGGGGTCTCATATCGTCAATCAATGTCAAGGGCAAACTAGTAATGTCACATTAAGTGGGGGTATTATGGTCATTTAAAAAAAAACTAACAGTTCTATCATCACTTGACAGAGAAGGCTAACGGCAGGGACTGATTTGGAATTGTTTGAATTTTCAGAGGGTGCCTTTGGTGTTTCAAAAAGTCTAGGGGTTGGCATTGAATAAGGACCAAAGTTCAGGGGGTGGCAATGCAATTTTCTCTTTATTTTTTGATAGGCCATTAGTAATCAAGCAGTTGAGCGCATTGGCTACCGTCATCAGATGGAGGAAGAGTTGAGGAGGATGAGGATGATGGGATAGGATTTTCGGATTGAAGATTGAACCTGATAGCCGTAAGAATACGCTTTTGGATCTGCTCATCAGAGAGATACGGTAGACGACGTTGAGCTACTTGAAACATATTAAAGAAGGACATTTGGGCTACCAGAGGATGTGCAAGGGTCATATTCGCACCTATGCCTTGTTTAGGCACAAATCTTAAACCAGTTAATAGTGAAATATCAAATTTATCCCACCATTTAACAGAGAGGTCACGTTCTAAATGGAGAACATAGTTCCATTCTTCAAATTCATCAATAGTCATTTGATATTTTCATTGAAGAATCTAGGGTACTTCGTATAATATAAAGAATTGAATGAAGAGAGCCCAAGAATCCAGTGGTTGATTGAATTCTTTGGATTTGATAACTGACTGCTGAAGAGCCGTTGGGAGGAACTCTGATGGAGGTGGTCCCCAAGTGTAAAACCATTGGAGAAACCAGTTTGACACACCTGATAAAGTGCATTGAAGTTAGAACTTCACGAACCAGGAGTGGGTTTTATGATCGTTCTAATATAAGAATATCATGTCCCAAGCTTTAACATAATCTGCATAATCATATGACCTGAGTTTAAGGTCGGTGATATCATGAAATTCAAATTGGAATGAGGGCGAAGATCCCCATTCACGATCCCTAATGATGTATAATATATTGAGCTTGGAAGAAGCCCGAACATGAGTGGATCTATAACAGTGCTGAATTTGAGCACTTTGAGTTTCCTCAAGGATTCTTTCATAGAAAAAACGAGTTTTATCGCCAGTGGATGGATGAAGGTGATCACAGAGGTAAATGTGGAAATTTCGAAAGGAGTGTGGCGAAGATGGATGGATTCAATGGGAATAACAGGATAAAATTTGTTTCTATGAAATGAGAGTTATTGACAACCTTTAAGGTTGAGGCAGGTGATGGAGAATGTGATGAAATAGGAGTGGGATATTCTTCAAGTTGCCTAGCGGATGTTGAGGCAACATCTTTGTTTGGAGAGGTAAGGACGACAGCCTTTTGCTTAGGATCCCTACAAAAACTCTTGAGTTAAAAAGTCAAGTAGACTGTTAGTATCACCTTTAATGAATTCAATACTAAAATAAAAAATAGAGAGTAGCGACTGCCATCGAGCAAAGATCTGTTTTGAAGCTAAATTCTTGATATCTTTCTCAAAGACATCTTTAGCCGCTTTACAGTCCACACTAACTAAAAAAATATTGATTAAGATGATCACTTTCAAATTTAGTTATACATAAAACAAGTAAAATAATCTCCTTTTTTATTATAGAATACTTTTGTTTAATGGAATTTCAAGTTCCAGAAGTAAAACGTACTAAAACTTCTTTGGGAAGGTTAGGACATTTTTTCTTCAAGATACCACCGTATCTGAATTCGGATGCATCAGTCTCAATAATTTTAAAACAATCTAGTTGTGCTAGGCTTAAGCACGGAGGCTCTTTAGCTTTAACCTTGATTTTACGGACATAATCAGTATGTACAGTTGTCCATGGTTCAGGCTGCTGTTTAAGCCTATTAAACAAAAGTTTAGCGTCTTTTGCTAAATCCTTATAGAACTCAGTAATATAGTTGAGGCTACTAAGAAACCTTTGAAGTTGAGTCTTATCTGTTATTTTATCAGGAAATTTATCTACAAACTGAATAGCTCGTTCTATGGGAATAATTGATCCAAAAGAAATGTAATGTCCCAAGAAGCGAACTTTTGTTTGAAATAAACTTATTTTCCTTGCAGAAACAACAAGTCCTGCTTGACGAATAATATAAAAGAAAAGATTTAGATGTTTCCAATGCTGGGAAATGTCCTGGGAATAACTGGGATAAAAGTTTTAATGGTGCATCAGTCCATTTAAGATTTTAATGGTGCATTAGCCCATTTAAGTCTTGATTATGGTCCAATTAGCCCAATTATTAGAAGTCTAGAACCCGACTAAGCCCATTGGAGCCCAACTAACAGCAACTCATTCCCTAAGTAGTCCGGTCACGGTGCAAAGGTACAAGCCTACATGCCTGGCTAGGCCTGACCAAGATCGGCCCAACCCGGCGAATGGACACCCCTACTTACAACCAAGACAATGGGATGAAGTACAGGCAGGCCTCAATGTCACATCCTTGATCTCGAGATAAAATTCTAAATCACATGTTGACAGAAGGTACAAGAGATTGGCTGGCTAGAAATCACACATGCTTTCCTATGCGGCCGCAGAGTTTTGACTCAATCCGTCCTTTGCTCTATCCCCTCATACCTCATGTTTTGTTTTGCTTTTACCCCAGAATTATGTCATCAAATTGTGGTTTTGGAATTAAACATGACTTAATTCTCTTAAAAAAAAAAATAATCTCATTGCTTAGAGAAAAGTGCACTCCCCTGTTGCTAAGGGAGGGCTTGGTTTACATGATGCTTCCACCCATAACAAATCCCTGCTTCTCAAACTTGGTTGGAGATTGACATCTTCACCCGAAGCCATTTGGACTCAAGTTCTCAATGTCAAGTATTTTGTTAGATACACAATTTTTTATTAAAAGAAAAGTTCAGAAAAAAAAATGGTTCTTGCATTTGGAATATTATCTCTTCAATTTTACCTCTATTTAATAAAGTTATGATTTATAAAGTGGGAGGCAGAAATAATGTATTCTTTTGGCATGAACCTTGGATACCCTCCTCTTTCTCTTATTTATTTATTTTTTTGCTCTTACATTTTAAAAAACTGCCCAAGGGAACTTTACTCAGGCACATTAGAGGGGAAGGGAGGAGGGAACACAAGTGACAGGAGTCGATCCTTAGACCATCCACACTCATGGCATCTGCTCTTCAAGCAGAGACTGCAACCAGTGTGCTATGCACTGCATCCACACCCTTCCTCCTTCACATTGCATACCTATCACTTAACCTTTTTTTGATCCTGCTCTCAAAGTTTCTATTTTTATTTCAAATAATGCTTGGAATCATGATTTTCTTGTTCACTATTTTCTCCTTAATATTGTTAGACATGTGATTAAGGTCTCAATTTCTTTGGAAAGAGATTGGTGGTTGTAGATGCTGAATTTTGGCACATTAGGGGAACGTCTTGGGAATGATGAACAAGACCTAACTGATTCACAATGTGATTGAATGCCGAAGATAACCAACTTATCCGAAGTCTAAATTTCACACCCAAACCTTCCCTAATAGTTAAAAAACCCATCGGATAGCCCTATTTAACCATTTAAGGCCTTCACACAAAATTTTGTTCAAATCCCATGAAATTTGGTCACCTTTTAATGTAAAATGACCATTTTACCCTTGGCACATTTTTCAGTATTCAAACCCCCTGATTTTCTCCAAAACCTTTGGGATGACCTTATTTGGATGTTTTAGATGTTTTAAACATGTGCATAAATGTTGTTCAAATTCGATATTATTTGGGCCTTGATCGGCGTGAAGCATTTTATGAATTCCTTTATTTCCGTGTCATTTT
This sequence comes from Macadamia integrifolia, assembly GCF_013358625.1. Lineage (NCBI taxonomy): Eukaryota > Viridiplantae > Streptophyta > Magnoliopsida > Proteales > Proteaceae > Macadamia > Macadamia integrifolia. The sequence goes on along the minus strand of NC_056562.1, from coordinate 7,989,985 downwards.
TGTATAGAATCTGAACTTCATCACTTTAATAATGGAAAATTCTCAGTGAATGCGTCGCAGCAATATGTGGTGCGCTAAAAACGACCTCATGGATTGGAAGATATCAATGTTTTAGTTTTGGCCATTAAAATAGAATCTAATAAAAAACTGATAAATTAATCTGCCCAACCTGAGTAAACTCGGGTTGACTTGGTCTAACCCAGTTCATCCCGACTCTATCTGGACCGATCCAGCCCAACCTGGCCAAGCCAAGCCCATTAAGGCTAGGCCAAGACCCAACCCAATATCGGCTAAGCCGATCCTAATAGTTCCATTGCATTTAATATCAACCTAGAAGACACGGGCCAGTCCCCTGGACCAAGCCCAGCCCCAAGCCTAGCCCCTCTTCAGTCTTTTTGTGACGTACCTTAAAATCTGGGATAATGATGGCTTTCGAGGCTATATAAACCCCCTCATTTGGAGGAATTAGGGGAGGTGAAATGTTCTGAAATGAACGTAGCTGTTTCTCCCCTATTTCACATGATATCTTTGCCTCTCCCATATCATCTTCATGCAAGGATTTAAATTTCCAAAATACCCCTACTTGGTCATTTTGCCATTTAGAGCATCCCTGGTCAAAGTGGATTTTAGCGGATTCCAGCCAAACGGAAGTACGAAAACTAGCTGAGGGGCTCCCACTCATCAAGGGAAAGTTTTAAAACTTTTTGAATTTATTTATTTATTTATTATTTTTTTTAAATAAGTATTTAAATAGATTTTCAATTTCAAAGGCTTTATAAGAAATAAATAGAGAACTTAAATAATTATTTGAATTTTATATATTATGTCTCAAAGAATATTTGATGTATTCTAAATATTTCAGAGGCTGTTCTTTTAATGATGATTTTGTCCCTAGGGGCATTATAGTCATTTACGGAAATAAGAGGTTTTTGAGCTCGATTTGAACTCTGGTTTTTTGCTAATACTAAATATATTGTATTGTTTTATAATATCTGGGCTGTGCTTTGAATTTAATTGATTCAGGGAACCTGATTTGGTGATTTTACCATTTTTCCCTGAAAAGGGTATTTTAGTCATTTATTTTTTAAATAAAAAATATTAGTAAAATTCTGGATAAATTTTATGAGGTATATTTCCATGATTATAAATTATCTGGATGCACTCCACCTATTTTTCATTCATATATTTTTTTTATTATTTTAATAGTTTGGCCCTCTAGGGGCATTTTGGTCATTTTACCATTTTAAATAAAAAAATGCTGTAAAAATATTTAAAATAAAATTTTTATTTTTCACTGCATTTATTCATGTTAGGTTACATTATTTGATTACGGTAGATGTGTTCTTCTCCTCTTTTACCTCTTACGGGCATTTTGGTAATTTTATAATTTGATTTCCTAAAAATATAGTTGAAAAAATCGTTTTAATTATGTTTAGTATATATAATCATTATTTTCATGTTTTAAAAAGTTTCCATGTGCATGTATGTGAAGTTAAGATCTATTTTGTATGAATGATACTTTTTGCCACTTTGGGGCAATTTGGTCCTTTACACAATACTAGATCCTTTAGGAACTAAGTAGCTATGTTACTTGTTGTTCCCTGACATATCAATGATAACTTAAAATTGTCATGCTTTTAAATGCATTTGCATTCAGTTCTGCAAATTTCAAATCATTTTCAAGCATTTTTACACTTTTTAGGCATTAGGGGCATTTTCGGTAAATTAATGGATATTTTCTACCCGAATTTGTAAATATTTTTGTTATGTTTATTTCATGTTTTAATATATGCAAAGCGTGTATTAGGTATATTTTTCATTCAAATGTAGTATAATGCATTTTTTTTTTTTTTTTTTTTTTGGCCTCTTAGGTTTTATGTTTAGTTTAGATGTTATCACTTTTTTTCCATTATGTTAAATCTATTTCATGTGTTCCCTTTCCTTTTTATGAGGTGAACATAGGATTTGACTTTAAAATTAGGATTTTAATTTAGGTAAAATGCATCAATTAGATCAATTAGGGTTCATAATGTACTTAAATACCTAACCAAGCATTACTAATTTGGATTAATACATTCATTTGAATTATTTTAATTAATTCCATAAGTCTTTACCAAGATAAGCTAAATCTTTCAAATTAGATCAATTAGGTGCATAACATGTATATAAACAACAAGTATTTAATAAGAGTTTGGTCTAGGAAGACTGGTTTTGGCCAAGCATTCTGGGGGTGCCTAACACTTTCTCCAGCATAACCTGGCACTTACCCAAAGATTTGGGGTAGACTTACACATTATCCATTAGAGCCATTTCCTTCCTGTGAATAGGGATTTACGGGTCGTAGACCCTGATTTAGGTGACGACTTCTCTTTACCTATTTGTTTCTTCGGGTGCATCTGGATTTTCATCCATTGTACTGGTGATATACCTTATCCCAACAGGGTGCTTTCTCTACCTGTTTGGGTGCAAAGTTCTTCTTTGATTCTAAACCATTTTCCATGCAGTTGAATACCAGAAGGAATCATTTATTATCACTATATAAACATAACCCTAAAAATGATGCAGAAGGTAATGGAAAACAAGAACAAATAACGCACATAGATTTACGAGGTTCGGCAAGATTGTCTACATCCTTGGTGAGATGAGATTCTGCTTCACTATCAATGCAGAATAGGGTTATAGCGCTCGTACTCACATCTCTCAGTATTTCTTGCATTAAAGAGACAGAAAACCTCGCTACAGTTATATAGCAAAAAATCCAAATCCTGAAAGTACAAAATTGCCTCAAATAAAAAATTCGAGTGGGGGGTGCACTATTCAAAGGGGCCTCCTGCCCTCCTTGCAACCCCCATGACCCACTTATAGCTAGCGGGATTGCCATTCTGTTCTGTCGAGGAGCCTACACCAATATTCCCTGGATTAAACTGCGACGGAATACAAGAATTCGTACACTAATAATCACTTCCCCCTTGGTGGATGTTTCTATGAAAACTCCGAATCCACCCTATGTTGGTGGTATTATTTTGGAGAATCCTTCATAACAAAATATAGCTAAGAGATCTTCTGGGAGCATGGATCAATGTTGAAAAATCTTGAGTTTTATGTAGAAAACAATCTGAAACTACTTATCATTTCTTCATTTCTTTTGATATTGCTACCCATATTTGGAGGGCAGACCCTCTAGGCCTTAACCCACAACACATGATTATTCCTTCACATTAGTTGTGACTCATTTTTACAAGTCCCCCTCACTCAACAAAGAAGATCTAGGTTGGAGTTTTAGTGTTTTTGTTATATCTATTTACTTTATTTAGTTCCATAGAAATTAGTAAATTTTACCTGTACAACAACAACAACAACAACAACAACAACAACAACAACACAAACTCAACATTATCCCAACTAAATGGGGTGGCTACATGGATCCATGAATATATATATATATATATATTATATATAAAAAAAAAAAAAAAAAGACTTTGGGACATCTCACTCACGAACAATCGACAACTCGGATCTTAGCCTTCGAAGTAGCTCTATTAGATGTCATATTTGGGTGAAGACTTAAATTTTGCATGTTTGTTCTTATTAACTCATCAATGGTCATTTTTGGCTTGCCCCTAGCCCTTTTAGCTCCATCCATCTGCATCTAGTCACTCCTCCGTATTGGGGCATCCAAAGGCCTCCTTTGGACATGTTCAAATCAACGTAATTGACATTCTCTTAGCAATCCTAAATTGGGACAATTTCCAAATCTGTTATAACCTGGTCATTTCTTATTCTATCTCTCAGGGTTTTATCGCACATCTATCTCAACATTCTCATCTCAGCCACATTCAACTGATCTACGTTACGCTTCTTGACTGCCCAACATTCTGCACTATACATATAGCTGATCTTATGACTGTCTTGTATAATTTTTCCTTAAGCTTTAGAGGAATTCATTGATCGCATAACACTCCAGACACCCTCTCCATTTCATCTATCGTACTTTAATTCTATAGGAAACATCATCATCAATCTTACCTTCCTTGTTTAAGGTAGAGCTCAAATATCTGAAGCAGTCACTTTGCGGGATCTCTTACCCTCAATTTTCATTCCCTCGCTATCAATCGTCAAACGACTAAAATTACATATCATATGTTCTATTTTCATTCTACTTATCTTAAGACCTCTCGATTCCAAAGTATATCTCCATAATTTTAACTTATCGTTAATCTCTACCACAGTTTTACCAATCGAAATAATATTATCTGCAAAAAGCATACACCAGGGGATCTCTCCTTAAATATTCCTAGTTAAATCATCCATGATAAGTGTAAATAAGTAGGGGCTCAATGTGGATCCTTTATGTAACCCGATAGTAATTGGGAACTTAGCACCTTAGCCTCTTACTGTTCTCACACTAGTCACCACATCTCCATACATGTCTTTAATTATTTTCACATATTTACTTGACACCCTTTACTTCTCTAAAACCTGTCAGATTAAATCTCGGGGGACCTTGTCATAGGCATTTTCTAGGTCGACAAAGACCATATGAAGATCCCTCTTGTAGATTCTGGATTTTTCTATAACCCTCCTAAGAAGATAAATTGCTTCTATGGCGGATCTCCCACACATGAAACCGAATTGGTTCCTTGAGATATTGGTTTCTCTTCTTATGCGAGCCTCAATTATCTTCTCCTATAGTTTCATAGCATGGCTTGATTAGATCGTATTTTATACACCAATGACTGTTTTAATTGAGCATTTTGATTCTAGAATGATGATAAAGTGACTACATAATGTGATTTTCTCACATTTGCAGGCTATAGGATCATGCACATAAAAAATGCTAAATGGGAGGATCCAATGCAATCTAGACACCAGTTTATCCATAGATCAATTCACATGTGATCAAGAGCAAGATGGGAAGAAGTTTCACTAAAGCAATCAAGGGCAAATGAGGAATTTCACCTCAATTTAGAAGATCAACTAAGAGATTAAGTAACAAGGAAGAATCGGACACGGGAGGACTTGTATAAATGTAGGGGCATAATCGTAAATTTGAAAGATGAGGAGTTCACCGGAATATATTGGATATTAAGTCCATTGCGTTTATAATTTAAAATGATGCATCTTTAGTTCTCAGTTCGAGTCAATCCGGGATCAGGATGGAGAGATATAGCCCAAAAACCGTCTTGGGCTAAGTTAGAATTTAAGTTGAATTTTAGAATTTTAAAAAATTAACTATATCATCTCTCTCCTCTCTCATATACGGTAACTCTCTATTTTCAAATCCTATTGCCTTCGGGTTTCTTTCTTCATTTTCCTCTTTCTTTTACAGGTATCTTTCTTTTTCCAACTTAGTTTCTAACTCTCCTATTCCTTATCTGACAAGTATTCTCTCCCATTCCTAAACTACTTCTAAGACACTCTCCTTAACCTATATATAGGGACCTAATTCACAACTTGAAAAACAAAAAATTTTAGAGAACTTTTTCTTATTAGCTTTTTCTTTTCTTTTGAGTTGTTAACAAATATTGAAATTGAAGTTTGAAGTTCTTAAGTTTGGATTTTACAGTACATATTCAGTAAAGTACTTTTTATTTTATTTTTAATTTCATATAATGTCTTGTCCATCTTCAAGTTGTTCTTCATCTTTCTTCATCTTCATGGTTAATTAATCCTACAACTTAGGGATTGGATGAAACCATGAGATGAAGAGTAACTTGTAAGCAATTGATGCCTATTTTCTTAATTTCATGTAACTAAAACCTTATTGCAAAGTCAAAATTATGTATGGCATTGATTATCTTTCGTATTCGTAATTGCCAACTTCCAATACAGTCTTGCTTATAATCTAATGCTATGTATGTGTTGAACAACTCATGGGACATGTTAAATTTAAAAATCCATATTTCCTATTGACCTATTCAAGCATGCGATATAGGGCTAGATTGTTCTTCAATCTCATAGTGGATTCTAATTCCTAAGTGCTTCCCCACATCATAATTTCACATCTCTCTAGTATTTACATAATTTTAGGTTCATTAATTCATTCTAATTTTAATCTTAGGTTCACTTTATTATTGCATGTTTAATTTAATTCCATAGTTAGTTATTGTTTTTTTCACCATTGTTAGTTTAGTTCATTTTAATTTGTGACAACCCCATTAGTTAGTATATTCTGTCTAGGTTAGAACTGAATTTTTCATAGAGCTCACCTCCTTGTGATTGACCCGTAGCTACACACGACCCGTGTGCTTGCTGTATTACTTTATTTCTCAATCATGGCTCATAAGTTTTATGCCTCTATAGTTGTTGCAGCTCTGGATATCGCCTTTATTTTTGTAGATTGGAACACTAACACTTCTTCTCCACTCATTAGGCATATTTTTCGTGTTTATGATCTTGTTAAATAGCTTGGTTAACCAAACAACTCCACGTGGTCCCAAGCTCTTCCACACTTCAATTGTGACCTCATCCGGATCTGATGTCTTTCTACTTTCATCTTCCTTAGGGCTTTATTAACCTCGGTCACTATCTTGCATACATATCTATAATTCCTGTTGTCAAGTTGGATACTTGAGCCACTCCTATTAGGGCTGTCTCTGTTAAATAGGTTACAAAAAATACACATCCCATCTCTTCTTTATGTCCTCATCATTCACAAGTACTCTACCCTCCTCATTCTTAATACATCGAACATGATCGAAATCCCTACGCTTCCTTTCCCGAATTTTAGCTATCTTTTAAATAGACTTTTCTCCTTCCTTGGTATTTAAATTGTTGTAGAAGTCATCATATTTTCTCGCCCTTGCTTTCCCCACAATCTTTCTTACCTGGTTTCTAGCAGCTTTATAAGTCTCTTTATCTTCAACTTCCCCAGTTCGTTGCCAAATCTTAAAATTATCTTTATTAGTCTTCTTAAAAAAAGTGAATCATTGGATTAAAGATTTGAATATTGCTCCTTGTGCTAACTTGCATAGTATTTCTCTCTCACATAGATGAACCAAATTAATATGTAGGAAGACAAGTAACTCCTTTCTTGACATATCCCATTTTGATTTGTGCTGCTGCTACTAACATATTGAAAACAGATTCAAGCTGGGGTTTGGAATTTTGTTTCAAGGACATATTTTTGACATTGTTACTGGAGTCATGAGGGGCAAACAACAAATGGAGTCGGAGGCAATTTGCATTATTGAAGGTCTAAACACAGCTGGCCGAAGGGGATGGACTATCACTAAAGTTTGCTTTTCAAGCAAAGGGTTACTTCGGCTTATTCCACAACCCATTCAAAGAACCTAGCCGTGGTTTTATTTTTTGTTGTTGTTTTATATATATATATATATATATATATGTTTCCTATTACAAGGATACTGCCTTAGAACCACCATGGACGAAGACTTGGAACCTCAACACTATCATCCCCTTCATTAAAATCGGCTGCAAAACACAAAACAACCTCCTTCAAGTATTCTGATTGAAACCTGGAAAAATCTCTTCCATTTTTCCTCCAGGCAGCCCTTGTAACAGCTCTTTTTGTACCATCAACCAAGCCACTTAATGTGTCTAAACCTTGATTAGATTGAACGAAATGTCATAGTTCCTACCCATAGGGTGTAGGAAGATCAGATCCACCAAAATAGAAAATGGAAAGCCTAAAATGAGAATACGGATGATGCCAGATGATGTCTGGGAGACGGCTCATAAGGTGCAACCCAGAAGTTCAGGAAAAGATTGCACATCTATAAAGAAGACCTGGGTCTGAAACAACTTAGAATTGAGCAGAGCAGCCAAGAGACCATCAGTGTCCAGGAGACACTATGGGGCTACTCCCTACACCAAAGGGCTTACAGGCAATAGTAAGAGAACTGTTTTGCATTAGTCAGATGTCATGTGAGAATGCCTCAGCAAGGGAAGTGAATAATGAAGAGTCCCACATTGACTCAAATCATCCACTTCTTGGTTACACATACATCTAATGCTACTTCTATTTCCAGCTTTGTAGACTAAGAAGCAGGAGCATAATAATGAGTAGTTAGTACTTGAAACTGTTCTAGGTTCAGCTCAAATTTAGAAGAGCATAAAGAGCTGAATCAGCAACAGCTTTCCACTACCATACCAAAAAAATCGGGCACCGTAATAACTAGGATATGAAAGAGAAAGTAATCCCATGGTTTTTTCCAATTTTCAGGATAGTTAGTCCATTGTTCTAATATTGATTAGAAGATGTGCTTCAATGTTGAAACATCATTCAACAACTCAGCAACCAGCGCTCTTTTTGGTCTCTAAGGCTACTGAGGGAGGAAATTTCTCCAACCTCAACAGTTACTTGACTAATTAAATCTCCCTTCATCTGCAGAAAAAAGTAGTGCTCATGAATTATGATAAAAATACACTTGTTCTATATGTAACGGTTCCACATTTGCTTTGGGAGCAGCCTCTTCATTACACATGAAGCTATGAGAGGAGCTCTAAAGAAGTGGTTATTAGGGATACACTACTGGCATCCTAGGAGTTTGAATTTGAATCACTTCAGATTTTCACCGATGCAAATATTGTCAACATGAATTGAGACAACTCTAAATCCTCTTGCACTTGGAACATTTATGATGTTTTATTTCTTGATATCTATAATTTGTGTGTGTGTGTTTCAACCAATGTACTGTAGAAAATGTAAGAAGGAATTGTGGCTTTTGCAATGGATGGGTTTATTTTAAAATATAATTGAGCTAAAAGAAATTTGTTAAGTCACATTTTTCTTCCTTGTACTTGCCATAGAGTTGGTTCACCAATTGAAATTTGTACTCCACATACACTCCTCTCCTGAGATTGTTTTTGATTCATCCAACTTCAAGAACAAAGAAAGGATTTTGCCCATTTCTTCTGCATGACGTGTCGGCCAGAGGCCTATTTTCCAGAAATCACCAACTTTGCAGTTCAGACTAAAGCCTTTAGAGTAAAAATGGTGGAAGCAGATATTGGTACCATTTGTGATCACCAACACTGAACGCTTCACAATATCTAACCTTATCCAATTCATAGAATTTCTCTATCTTCAGGTATGGTTGTAAGTGACAGATCCCTGTATCATTGACAAACACAACCCTTAGCCTGAAACACTCTCTAGGTGGACAAAAACTTCACCTCCAAGTGTCATCAACCAAGTGTTCCTTATTGGGACCATTCAATCTTTCATGGTCATGAATCAGTCAGTTTCAATCCTGGCCCTCAATGCTGCAGGACCCATTAAGGCCCAACCGAAATTGACCAGACCGATCAGTTTGACACCCACAAACAGAGGAACATCTGTTTTGTCTCGTTTTTTTCCTGTTAAACAAGTATGGCAAACTGGCCCCAAATTTACCTGCTAAAAATGGATGCAATGAACCAAACAAAATGCTCTTCTCTATTGTGTAGCAGGAAAAAAAAATTAGAGATTATTTCCATTATGTAAAAAATTATATCTAATGTTATTATGCAGAACAACCATAAGATTGGGAAGGGTAACATATTCTGTTAAGGATCCTTTTTTCTCATCTCAGATTCATTCTATAGTTGAAGCAGAACAAGGAATATAGGCAAACACTTAAAAGGAGACTGACTTGGCTGGAATCCAAAAGGCATATCAATTCTCACTCCCTCTTAAATAAAAACCTGTGGAAACACAAATGGCCATCATCTAGATAGATTCTTTTTTATTGCATTATTACATGTAAAAAATTGTGATATGCTTCCCAAGTTCTGTTCTATGCTCAAAGCTCTGAAATAAAAAGTACATATGAATGTTCTATAATATGAAAAATAATTATAAAAAGAATAATAAATACCAGATGGCAAAATGGTCTTCTACTCCTGGGTTCAAAAATGCACTTCCTTCAACAAGGTGTTGTAAGTTTTCGCCCCCATCAAGACATCCTTCTTCCTTGATTCTTCAAGAAGCTAAAGAGCTTCATTTCCCCTCCCTTCCATACACAATTCCCCTAACAGTCTGATGTGTTAAGACATCAGGAGACACTTAATTATCCAACATATCAAACAGATTGTCACTAGCATCTTCAAACATTCGTTACATCGCAAGGCTGCAAATGAGAGTCATGCAAGTACTGCTAGTTTCAGGAATCAAAACCTTTACTCATCACCTTCTAAAAACCTGGCCCATCTTCCCCTTGTAGCAGAAACCCTTCACAATATAACTATATGTGTATGCATTTTGTTTACAACCATATAAACCCATTCCACGAAAAAATCTAATGGCTTATCCATTTCTTGGCACTTCGAATAAGATTTTATGATCACAATCAACAAATACATGGCTGAAGAACACCAGAACCCTTTCATCTGTTTCAGTAAAGATCAGACCATGTGCAAGTAAGTGTAACATGCATTTAACTTACTGAATTTCCTAAGGATAGCATTCAAGCACAACGTGTAGGTTTCTTGAGAGGACAACAGACTGAAATCTCTCCATATTCTGGTAAACATCAAATGCACGGTTAAATAGTTGCTTATGGCTACAACAGAGCCGGATCATTGAATTGTAGAGAATGACACTGCCAGAGCATGCACCAGCAAGGATCTCCTCCACTGGGGTTTCAGCAGGCCCGAAAGTGCTTCCCAATCATGGCGCTATTGATCATGGTGTGGTAAGTGACATGGTTGTGTTGACAGCCACGCACAGGCCATCAGAAATTTCAAGGGCAAGATCAGGGTCTGATTGATAATGGAGGGCATTGTCGACGTTGGCAGGGGTGAAACCGGGCTTAAGCTTGTCAATCCAAGTCTCAAACTGCTTTTCAAGAGGAGTTCGGGTCTGAAGACTGGTTAAACACCAAGGCTGCATTTGGTAATGTTTCTGTTCTGGGAATGCTGTTCTTTGGCAGAACTTTTTCCGTTTTTGTTCTAGAACTGTCTTTTTTGGCTCTAGATTAGCATGTGATAAACCTATTCCACAACAGGTTCCAGAAGAGAAAAAGAACAGCAATGATGCTTGGTAAAGCTGGTCTCGGACAACATCTTATCACGCAATATTTACAAAAATGTTATTACCATCATAATTAACCAGATAAATTCGGAATGCCATTACCATCCAAGACACCATAACAAAAAAATTACAAAAGTCGCCATTGAAATTCCCAATTCCTAAATTAATTATGAAAATGTCATTACATATATGTAATTTGGGAAAATATAGGCATTTGTATTGATTTACTATTAAAATTATTACACAATCCAACTGGCTAGTTCTAAACTTCAGTAACAAGAATTTAGAGATTGAAACTTCAGGAGGTGGTATTAATCTCCACCTCTGTTCAAGTCAAGCTTGCTAACAGCATCAACACATTTCTCAATGTCTTTGTATGATATTCGAGCCTCTAGCTGCTCCTCGCAAGTATTCTTTGAAAATTCTTTACTGTCACTACACCAACTTCTACATGATTGCCTTAGCTAACTTTACTATGAATAGTTGAATCATAAGAGTCTAGGCGGATTCGAACCACCATCCCCTTGGAACACGCTTGAGACATGCTCATGTTCCAAGAGCTCTACCAATTGAGCTAAAGACCCATAAAGTATAGTCATCAAGTAAGGATTCAATAAGACAACAAGAATGCCATTTCTTACTTCTATAGAACTTCCCCACTTCTTTAAGTGAGTACAATTTCATAAAACTGCAAGAATGCCTTTTTCACTTGAATGAATCATTGTCATCAATGACAATCGGAAAGTCCATTTCAGGTTAAAGCACTGATGAAACAGCCTTCACTGGTGGAACATTTCTAAGTACTAAGTTTCCAGAGGGAGTCACAATGCTTGTCCTATTTGGCACATAGGGGTCACATCAGTCTAGTTTGAGACCTTGTTTCTGCTTCTACTTGAGATAAAAAGCAGCCCAACCAGCAGGTCTAGTCTTCTTTGCACAACATCTTTGAACATGAAGAAATGCTAGGGACAATCATCACGAAAAAACAGTCTTAAGTTAATCCAATGTCGCAAACCATTCTTCATACCATCTCTTTTGGAGCATGCATTATGATGTAGCAGTGCTCCGATGAATCAACCCAAACCCAGTCCAGAACCTAGACCCAAAACCAAATCCAATTTGGGACAAAAGTTACTGATTTGGGTTCAAGATATTAGAATATTCTAGGATTTTAATTTATTTGTAATCTTTTATTTTAGGTAGTTTCCAATTTAAGTCCTTATTTGTTTCTAATCCTGTTGGTCTAGAATTAGGAGATTTTATTTTAATTAGGAAGCTTTAATTTTAGATTATTATAAATAAAGCATGTAACCCAAGTCATGGGATTAGTTGATTAATGAAGAATGAATTAAGTTCTGAAAGGCCTGCGTGGCTACTCTCTCTCTCCTCCCCTCCCTTCTCTGTGAGAACACCCCCTCTTCTTCCCTGCGATCTCTCTTCTCCCCTCCCCTGCGTGGCTGCCTTTCTTCCCCTTCTTCTTTCTTCTTTGAGACCTCCTCCCCCCCCCCCATGCAACTTTCTCTCTCGCTATCTTTTCTTTCCTTCTTCTCTTTCTTCGTTTCTGGTTTATTCTCCCATCCTCTGTTCCTGGACAGTAGCATCAGTCTCAAAAGAAAAGCTTGCCGAACCTGTGAACGTTACCAATTGGTTCCGAGCTTTGAGTCAAATATGGCCCTTCCCCGGGCGACCAAACCCTTAAAACTTCTTGCCTTAATATTAATAACATCCCTGTTGTGAGAAACTGGATCTGCAACTAAGGTTGTCTGAAACTACTGCCCAGATCTGATCTCAGGGTTAAATACTCTTTGTTGAGTGACTTTTGCAACAAATTCTTGCTGGAATCCATTGGAATAGAAGAATCGATTCCCCATATGAAAATTCAGACCCACCCAAGAAGCATTAAAGGAGTTTTCTCCTTTCTCATTTCCTGGTTCTACCGCCCTGTGTTGGGTGTCCAAAGGTTGAAGATGATCTCTAAAAATCGTGGGTTATCAATAACCCTTTAGTTTCTCTTATCCCATATTAATGACACCTCCTTTAATCCCTTATTTACAACCTGCCATCAAGTTCTGTCCATTCCTAGTTTGCCCCTAGCAAATAATTCTAAACCCCTTCATAACCTTGTGGCTCTTTAAAATCACGGTTTATTACAATAGTGCCATTACCTCTTGGTACTTGAGTATTTACCCCTTCGATAGGTCACTTAATAACCGAATTGCCACTGCTTCTAATATTTGGCCCTAAGCATTTAAGTGGGCCCACAGCCATCTTAGTTTGATCTCTTGGGGCGCACCAGCCCCGCATCAATAAAGCTCCTCCTCCTTTGGCAACATTTCCTCTCAAATCTCTAGCTGTAGAGATAAGCTTTCATACATTCAAGCTAATCTCCAGATTAACCTTTATAACCCTTCCCTTGAATCTGCGGAGCAGGCTGCCTCCATGGAACTTTCCTCCGTCCTTTCTTATATAGAAACCCATGATTAAATGGCTTGGGCTGGTGAACTCCAACACTGCCTACTTCCATCATTCGCTCAAAGCTAGAACCAGTCACAACTCCATCCTTCGTCTTCTAGCAAGAGACGGATCCACTCTTCTCACTCCGATAGCATCAAATCCAACGCTTCTAGTTACTTCTCCGATCTCTTTCATGCCTCCTCCCTCTAGATGAGCCCGCCCATTCCTCAAGGCCTTATAAATAAATTTATCATCCTTACCTCCAAGAAATTCCCTTTGATGATGAAATATCGGCTACTATCTTATTCCACAAAGCCTGTAGAGTCCCGGGCTCTGATGGCTTAAGTATGGGATTCTTCTCCCATTGTTGGGACATTATTAAGTCTGATCTCATCTTAGCCATCCATAGCTTCTTTTTCAAAACCCCTCAAATTCAGGCAATAATCAAACCCTCCTCTGTCTCATTCCTAAAAAGGAGGGAGCCTCATCCATAGCTGACTTTAGACCCATTTCCCTATGCAACCTTCTTTATAAGTCTACTGCCACGATCCTGGCCAACAGGATCCAAAAGGATGTTGATTCTCTTGTCAGTCTCAATCAATCCGCTTTCATTACTAGCAAGAGTGCCACTGATAGCATCATCCTTTGTCAAGAAATTGTCAGAGGTTTTGATAGGAAATCCTATTCCTCGGCTGCTCTTCTCAAGATTGATATTCATAAATATTTTGACTCTATTTGCTGGGATTTCATCTCAAAAGTTCTCCATGTTATGTCCTTCCCTCCCAACTTCATCAACTGGGTCATCTCTTGTATTTCTTCTCCTCACTTATTTATCCTCGTTAATGGTTCCCCAACCAGTTTCTTCCTCTCCTCTGTTGGCATTCACTAAGGTTTCCGTCTCTCCCCTTTCCTCTTTTCCCTTTACCATGAAGTCCTCTTCAGATATGTTCAATCCTCCATTGATCTTCACCTCAATTCCCCTCTCCCTAAATGCAAATCCCTTAACCACACCCATCTTGCTTTTATCAATGATTTGATGATTTTCTCTAAGGCTGACCCTCTCTCCATCCAATTCATTCCCTCCACCCTTTGCTTATTCGAATCCCTCTTTGGCCTTCCCCATCAATCACCCCAAATTCCTTCTCTTTCTTGTCTCTGATACTCTTAAAGGCTCCCTCCTTTCTACGGGCTTCTCCCTAGGCTCCCTTCCCGTCAAATACCTGGGTCTCCCTCTCATTTCTTCTAGGTTCTCCTTATTGGCGTGAACCCAATCGCATAGCGTAAAGGATCGGATTGGGATCTCTTGCATTCGAAATCATTGTCCAAACAAAAATTAATTAGTTGGGAATGAAACGGTTTACCTTAGAACAACAAGTGAAGTTCCTCCTCCTGATAATAGCTTTTCAACAATCGAGCAATGCAAGGAATCGATCCCTTCAACTCCTTAAATGAATCGGAATCTCCAATACTTTAACACACACTTTCTCTCTTTTTAGGGTTAGGGTTTCACAAACCCTTTCTCAAGTACACAAGGAGAGGGAGAGAGAAGGTAAGCAATTAGGGAGGGAGAGCCAAAATGTGTCTCTATCCCCCTTTTTGCTTGCTTTAATAAAGTAATCCCCAAGTTAGGGATTGATTCCCTTGTTTGACTAGGATTCAACTTTCCTTGTGTCTGTGTACTAGATATCAAATTCCACGATTGCTACTAAATAGTGAAAAGGTAGAATCATAAAGGGATTCTATCTTTACTATTATAGGTGACAATATAATCTAATTATATCTTATCCACTTCCATAAAAAAAGATAATTAACCATTTAATAGTCCCAAATTTTGTCATAAATAATTAAACCCTTTAATTGGCATATAAGACCCTGCACTTTTCGAATATCACATAATGAACTATAGCCTATAGGGCATGTAATATAATGCTGCCTAACCCCAACTCATTGTACATGTCTATTTGAGAGATTCCATGATTGTTATCGGACACCAAAAAATATTTTAAATAAAATATTATATTTCATATCAAAAAATAATTTCATAAACAATTTACAAAAATGACACTGGTACCAGATTTTTGTCCGATCAAGTACAGACATTCTCTCTTCTCGATATTCCCCAATTAAGGGCAGTAGATCTATGTTGACGATCTTTTTCATTAACAATGTAGGACCACGTGTCCAGCGTACCGATATATAGTCCGTTGGACGTTAACCATTGGTTTACCAAAACACGTGATACAACATTGCAACAAATAGGATCTCTCAGGTCAATGGCCAAGTGATGGGTACGAATCTCGTCCTCACACAATTGACAGTGATACATGCGAAATTCTTACCTGATTCTTTCCTATACACACAATATGTGTACTTACATTAATGTATCGGGATCACATCCCTGGTGACATATAATGTAATGACCATGTGAACAGGATGTCCGGTCCTATCCTTAGCCAAGAATAATTTTGGGTGAAAACCCATGGAACAACTTACAAGCCCAATAAATAAATGTCACGCATAAATGAAAATAACAATCTTATTAATAAACCGGGTTTGATGGACATACATGTCCAACATTCCCCCACCACTGCACCCCTATGCTTTATCTCATCCACTAGAGGCTCTAACTCTGGAAAGGTAAGCTCCTCTCCTATGCGAGCTGTCTTAATCTCATCAGATCCATCCACCAATCCTTGTTGCATCTATTGGTCTGGTGTTTTCAAGTTGCCCCATCCCCCATCAAGGCTATTGATTTCCTTATGTGCACCTTCCTTTGGAAAGGGGTCGACTTTGCTAGATTCCTCCACTCCATCTCAAATGGTCTTTCAGTCTTTCCACATCCCTCTGGATCGACAATTGGCATCCCTTGGGTGTTCTCCTCGCTGTTGTAGGTGCTAGATCTGTCTACTCCTTCGAGTCTCCGACCTTGTTAGAGATTCCTCTGTCACCTCCATCATCTCTAATGGCTTACGGTCCCCTATATCCTTTTCTCCCCTTGATGTCTGACCTTCCCACCCCCCTCTTCCCCCATCCCTCTCATCAAATTATTTGGTCCCCCTCTCCTTCTAGCTCTTCACTTCCTCCTTTGCCTAGAATTTTCACCGCTCCCCCTCCCCCCTTATGCTTTGGCACAAAGTTTTCTGGTTCAAAGGGACAATTCCTCGGCACAGTTTCACTGTCTAGAGAGCTCCTTCCAAATGTCTTCCTACCCAATCTTTCCTTTATTACTGCCAGATCTCTATCCCCCCTTTAACTTCTTTTGTTGAAATGGCATTGAAGATTCTAACAACCTCTTCTTCAGCTGCCTTTCCTCTTCCTCCATCTAAAAAAAAGTCAGTTTTTGCTAACGTGGCAGGAGATGCCCGCTGCCTTTGTGTCGAGAATGGATTTGGATTGATATGACCTTTGCAGGTTCTATTACCTACTATACAGCTGGGAAGCTTGCTTTCACTGCCACCATTAACGACCTTTGGATGGAGAGAAACCTTCGTAGATGGAATTCCAATTCCTGCTCTTTCAACAAGATTTGGAAAGCCAACTTCTTCGAGGTTGGATCCAACCTCTGCTCCCTCCATCATTGGCCGATTTGTAACACCCCAAGGAACAGATCATTATTGTTGCCCGGTCTCCCCCTTCCTCTCTTTTTCCCCTAGGGTTTTGCGGCCCATTCTGTGGCTCCTTTTTATTTTCTTTTACCCTTTGGGCTTTGTATATTCCCTCTTTTTTTCTCTCTTTTGTAATGCATTTTTACGAGCAAAGAAAAAAAATATATAAGAGCCAAGAGGGCAGCAAGAAGAAAGAAATGCTACAAGCACTATGGGGAAATCAGGAGAGAGAATACTAGACCTAGGGAGACCTCAGGAGACAAGAATGAGCTTGTTCCTTTAGGAGTCCCTAACAGGCTTATGGGGGAAAACATTGATTTTGGAACTAACATCAAAGATGATATCTTTCAAAATCATGTTAAAGGACCTGGAGTTGGAAGTCCATCTTTGGAGATTGCACTCCATTCATGTTGGAATGTATGTAATAACGGTACTTTAGGAACTGCCTTACGTTAAGTTGTCCTTGTATGTATTTTCTTTCATTTCTCTTTCTCCTCCCTTAGGGAGGAATATGTAATTCCCTAAAGTATTAGTTGAATCTAATATAGGCGAGATGAGCAAAGGACTCACTCACGTTTTGCTCTCATTTCCCCTTCTCCTTCTTTAATCTTCTTTCCTTCTTCCTTCCTCACTTCTTCTCTCATCTCTAACCCTATTCCTCCTTATTTCATTATTTAAGACTCTCTTGGAACCCTAGAAGCAAAGTGGTCTATTAGAGGTTCTAGGGTTCCAAGGGAGACTATACTATGTAAGAAAAGTATACAAAAAGACCTAATGGAGTTCTAGATTATATTTGAAGACACTTGGAAGGGGTTCGAAATCCAAGAGGACCATTTGAAGCCCAAACCGAGAAAGGAGGAGCTCCCTTGGATTACTGCCAGCTTTGGAGTCTCCTTCTTGGTTCTCTCTCCTCAAAGCTAGGTTAGGGATGTGGCTGGGCTTGAAAGAATCGCCCAAGGGTCCCCTATGAGCCCTCCAAGTGCTGGCTTGCGATTTGGTGTGGTGTTGGAACACAATCCAAATCTCTACTTGTTGCCAGGTATTGACAGATTCTCTGTTTTTTGGTTGTTTGGTCTAAAAATGGCTAGTAGTGGTGTCATTAGTTGTTTTTTATGAATGTGCTACCTCATATGATGCTTGTATATGCTATTGGGATGAAGCCCTACAGTTAGAAGTGTTTGTTAGTGGCTTTCTCTCAAGGTTTCATGGTTCAATAGCTTGCTGGAATTTTTTTTTTTTTTTTTGGTTATGAGAAGACAATAGTTGGGACTTGTGTATCCCCTTTGGTTTGGATCTCCATAGGTGTTGTTTGAGGAGTATCCTTACATGATGTTTGATCTCACGGAACCTATGGAAGCTATATCAGGTGGGTCGAGTAGTACCAACCCCAGTTTAATTGTCTTTGACAATCCTAACACCCAGATTTCTCTTGTGAAGTTGGATAGTACCAACTAATTGGATTGGTCACACTCTGTGAAGCTGTCCCTGCAGAGTAGAGGAAAGCTAGGGTATATTACTAGTGCTATCAAGGCTCCCGCTGTCATAGACCAAGGGTACCAGAAATGGGATACTGCAAACTCCACTGTTATGACTTGGCTACTCTTCTCTATGAAACCTGAGATAAGTAAGAGAGTTATAAGAAAGGAAACTACCAAGGATATTTGGGATATACTGTCTCTAAGACCTATAACAGGGTATGTGACTCTTTGAAGGTCTACCAGTTTCTTCAGCAGGCCCTCTCCATGAGGCAGGGGACCAAGTCCATTTCTGACTACTATAATATTGTTATAGAACTTTGAGAGGAATATGATCATTACGGAGATCTTCAATTAACCAATCCTAATGATGAAGCCAAGGTCTATAGATCTCTTGAAAAAGAGCGTGTTTTGATTCTTTTAGGTGGGCTGAATTCAGACTATGAGCAGATCTGGATATAGATTTTAGGCAGGTCACCTCTTCCATCCCTTGATGAGGTGTGTAGCTACCTCCTGAGTGAGGAGACCAGGAGAGGTGCCATGGATTCTACACCTTCACTCGAGCACTCTGCTCTTTCTTCCACTACCCACAGAGATTGGCGTGGAGGCGGCCGAGGTTAAGGGCCTTCTTGTGGAGACGACATAGATTGACGACAGTGTGATCATTGTGGGAAACCTGGACATACTAGAGAGAGGTGTTGGGTCCTTCATGGCCGTCCTAGTACACGTGGTGGCCACAGAGACGAGGCTACAACCTATGCTACTATGACAGAGACTGATACTAGAGGATCCTCACAAGCAGATACTAGCTCCTTCTCTAGGGATGACATTGCAGTGCTTCATCGGGTTCATATCTCAGCTAGCCCATCTACTTCACAGGATGCCTCAGCTTTTGCTACGCATGTCACCACCTCTACACTTTCCACAACTCCGTCATGGGTCATTGACTCTGGTGTCACTGACCACATGGCTGGTACGTCCCATTACTATGACTCCTACTCCATTTATTCTGGTAAGGATAAGATCTGGGTACCTGATGGTACCTTCTCTATTTCTGGTAAAGGCAGTATCCCCATTACCTCTTCCATTTCACTTGATTCCGATCTTCATATCCCTAAACTTACCTTGAATCTATTGTTTGTGAGCACTTTAACTAAAATCTTAAATTGTTGTATCACATATTTTCCTTCTCATTGCCTCTTTCAGAATTTGAAGACAAAGAGGATTATTGGCAGTGGACGGGGGGAGGGTGGCCTATACCGTCTTGAGTAGTAGTTACCTTTTTTTACTACAACACAGTCTTATGCATGTGGCCGTAGTGATGCTAGTTCCATAGACTGTGATGCTTTGGCATCTACGTTTGGGACATTCATCTTTTGTTGTTATGAGGAAAATTTACCTCATTTGTTTACATCTTTTTTTTCTTCTCATGTATTTCATTGTGAATCATGTACTTTTGCTAAACATTGTCATTCACCTTATCTATATCATGGTAATCAATCTGTTGTTCCTTTTCATATTGTGCATATTGATGTTTGGGGACCTTGTCCCACTACCTCCCTGTTTGGCCATCATTATTTTGTTTCTTTTGCGGATGATTTTTCTCTTTGTACTTGGACTATTCTTATGAAGCATAAGAGTGATGTTTATGATGGCTTCAAACACTTCCATAATTGGTCCATACCCAGTTTGAAACCAGGATCAAAATAGTCCGATCTGATAAAGGGGGGAGTACATGTATGGTGGTCTACAAGACTTTTTTACTGATAATAATATTATCCATAAGCTTTCTTGTATTGATACACCCAAACAAAATGGGATAGCTGAGAGCAAAAATCGTCATTTGCTAAAAATCGGTCGAAGTCTTTTATTTGGTATGCATGTTCCTAAAACTTTTTGGTCTGAAGCTGTTCTTGCGGCTTTCCTCATCAATTGCATGCCTACCAAAATTCTTGGGTCTCAAAATCTAATGCCCTCGTCTCAGACTTCTGCTTTTACTCTTCCTCCCAGGGTGTTTGGTTGTGTTTGTTATGTGCATGTTAACAAATCCTCCTGCACCAAACTTGATCCCAAGACTCTCAAATGCCTCTTCCTTGGGTATTCTACCACCACCAAAGGCTACAAGTGTTACCACCCTTCATCTCGCTGGAGATTTTTTTCCAAAGATGTCACCTTCCTCGAGTCTATGCCTTACTTTGCCCCTTATCAGCATCCTCTTCTGGGGGAGAATAGAAATGAAAGTGAAAAGGTTGTTGATGCCATTCCATTTCTTACCCCATTGCCTCTTACTTTGTTTTCTTTTGATATTGGTAAACATAAAGAGGTGGATGATGTTGATACGGTGGATGAACCTTGTGTAGAGAAGGCACCTGTTAATGTGTACACAAGAAGGACAAAGACGACCTCCCAAGAGTCCTCTTTGGATTCACATCTTGAGCTTCCCCCTCCTCAGTCAGATAACATCTCCTCTCCTTATTTGGAGTTGGACCTCCTTATTGTTGTTCGTAAGGGTAAGAAAGCATGTACTAATCCTATAGCCCAGTTTGTTTCCTATGATGCTCTCTCTCCAACAGGTGTTGCTTTTACAGCTGCTCTTTCTTCTACTTACATTCCCAAAACTGTTACTAAGGTTATGTCAGACCCTAAGTGGAAACAAGTCATGTCAGAGGAAATGATAGCTCTTGAGAAGAACTGTACCTGGAAACTGGTTGACCTTCCTAAGGGAAGAATCCCAGTTGGATGCAGATGGATCTATACAATCAAGTACCGATCAGATGGTGCTATTAGGAGGTACAAGGCAAGATTGGTGGCCCAAGGGTACAGTCAGATGTATGGAATTGATTATCGGGAGATCATTGCTCCTGCGGCAAAAAATAACTTTATAAGAGTTCTTTTATTTGTGGCAGCAAAACGAGATTGGCCCTTATATTAGCTAGATGCGAAGAATGCTTTCGCTATGGAGGTTTAGAGGAGGAAGTGTATAGCAGGCTCCTCTTGGCTTCAAGTTTCCGGCAGCTGATGGTAAGGTGTGTTTCCTAAAGAAGGCACTTTATGGTCTGAAGTAGTCACCAAAGGCTTAGTTTGAGAGGTTCAGACAGTTCATTCTAAAAAATAGACACTCTCAGAGTAAAAAAGACCACACATTATTTACCCTGAGATGTAATGGCACCATCACAACGTTGATTGTGTATGTTGATGATATTGTGGTAACTGGAGATGACAAAGAGGAGATAACTAGGCTGAAAGCTTATTTGGCCAAACAATTTGAGATCAAGGATCTAGGACACTTGAAATATTTCTTGGGTATTGAAGTGTCAAGGTCTAAGAAGGGAATCACCGCATACCAAAGAAAATTTGTTTTAGATTTGTTAAAAGAAACAGGAATGCTGGGTTGTAAACCGACAAGTTCTCTTATATAGCAGAATCATAAGTTAAGAGAAGATTGTGGCCCTTCCCTTGTTGATGTAGGTAAATATTAGAGGCTAGTGGTGAAGCTGATTTATCTGTCTTTGACTCACCCAGACATTTCTTATGCAGTGAGAGTAATGAGCCAGTTTATGCATGCACCCAAGAGTGGGCACTTGGATGTTGTGTATTGTATCCACAGATATTTGAAGTCCTCTCTAGGAAAGGATTTTTATATGCCAAGAACAATCACTTGAGGATAGAAGACTATTCTGATGCTGATTGGGCTGGATCCATCTCTGATAGGAGATCTACATTTGGTTATTGCACCTACGTGGGTGGTAACTTGGTCACATGGAGAAGCAAGAGACAACTTGCTGTAGCTAGATCCAGTGCAGAGGCTGAGTACAGAGCAATGGTTCATACAGTTTGCGAACTCACTTGGCTGGATCAGTTGGTTCTCGAGTTAGGGTATGATACTGAAGGACCTATGAGACTACTGTGACAACGAAGCAGCTATAAGCATTGCTCACAACCCAGTGCAACATGATAGAATAAAGCACATTAAAGTAGACTGACATTTCATCAAAGAGAAGATTGATTCAGGTAATATCTGCACACCCTTTATGAGGATAGGTGATCAATTAACAGACATCTTCACCAAAGGAATTATTCCTCACCAGTCCAGTACCCTCTTATGCAAGTGGGAATGTATGACATTTATTCTCCAGCTTTAGGGGGAATGTTACAATGTATGTAATAAGGGTATTTTAAGAACTGCCTTATGTTAAGTTGTCCTTATATATATTTTCTTTTATTTCTTTTTCACCTCCCTTAGGGAGGAATATGTAATTTCCTGAAGTATTAGTTGAATCTAATATAGGTGAGATGAGCAAAGGACTCACTCACGTTTTTCTCTCATTTCCCCTTCTCCTTCTCTCATCTTCTCTCCTCCTTCCTTCCTCTCTTCTCTCTTCTTCCCTCATCTCTAACCCTAGTCCTCCTTATTTCTAATTATTCAGACATGGTTGATAGTTGCACAAAAGGAGAGCTTGCCTATGGTGTCACAGATAGAGTTCCTAGAAAAAATTAAGTTGATGCAAATCCATTCTCTGTTAAGCAGAAGCTGGCATCTGACAGCAACTACTAAGAACTTTTCTCTATATATAAGATAAAGAACAATTGAAGAAGAGGTGATTTGCATCTTCGACTCCATTCTAGCATAGAATGCAAGCAGGGGTGATTTATATGTGGCGGTGGATGAGAAAGGCTTGGGTGGGAAGGCAATTGGAGAGGGGCCACTATGAAGTGAAGCTATGGCGAGGGGAGTGGCCTTTGAACCAGATGGTTTCGAACCAAAGGGTAGGGCTGTTCGAGTTTATGTAATAGGGTTACTTTAGGAAGTGTCGTTATATTTAGCTGTCCTAAGTTGCATTTTCTTTTTTTCTCTTTCACCTCCCTAAGGAGGACTATGTAATCTCCGAAGGTTATTAACTTGAACCTAATATATATGGGAAGAACAAAATGCTCTCCCACGATGTGCACTCTTCATTCTCTTTCTCCTCTCAACTCCTCTCCTTCTTCTTCCTTCATCTCTTCTCTTCTTCTCCCTTCATCTCTTCTCTTCTTCTCCCTCATCTCTAACCCTAATCTCCTTGATTTTCAACTTGGTATCAGAGCCACAAAGGGGTTTGAGAATTGATTAATCATCTCCTTCCCATTCTTCGAGTCTCTCTTAGAACCCTAGAAAAGCAAAGGGGTTCAATAGAGGTTATACCAAGTAAAAATATTCAACAAAAAGACCTAATGAAGTTTTAAAAGCAAGTTGAAGACACTTTGAGGGAGATTTGAGGTCCACAAGGACGATTGGAGCTCAAACAGAGAAGAAAAGCTCTTCTCAGCATTACCGAGCTCTCTAGATTAGATCTCTCCTTTCTCTCTCCTCCGACATTGGTTGGAGATGTGGCTAGGCTTGAAAGAATCACCCAAGGGTGATGTAGATAAATCAATTGGGCTTATTTTATTGTAAATAAGCCTTAGGGTGTGTTATGTATGTGTTGGGCCTTTGATCCCATGAGTTTTCTTTGAAATGGGCCACTTTAATAGGCCTAAAATATGGGTATAAGGTAGGAAAACGGGATTTTATTCATTAGTTTAATTAGTTGCTATTTAATTCAATAAATGCCCATTAGGCCATTAATTGGTTGTAAAGTCCTATATGGACTATTAGTTAGTTAGTCCTACTCCATGTTGGAGTCATAAAGTCCCGTCCTAGTGCTATTTTGAATTCCTAGTTATAGTAGGAGTGTCTAGTCCTATTGGGAAACTAGCTCCTAGTATTAGTATGATTGTAAACTTCCCCTCTATAAATAGAGTCATATGTACCATTATTGGACAGATTTGAATGAAAGAAAGTTTACATTTATGAAAGAAAGTTTGCAACTAAATGCTTAGAGCAGCTAAGATAGATGTGGGTGAGAAGCCCACGCTGAGATAGCCACTTCCTTTATTCTCTTTCACCCTTCTCAACCCCCCATCTATTTTATCCTTCTTTTTTTATTTTATTTGCTGTAACATTCAAGAGATATAATTCAGATTCTGATAAAAGTCTGCAGAAATCAGAACCGATCAGCAATCCTAGTGGGAATAGGAGAGAGATCGATCTCCTATCTTTCTCTCTTCTGTACTCTGTTCAGCCAGGTCTTCAATCAGGGTATTCCAGGCCTCATAAAGGTCCCAGGATCCTTACCTAGTCACTATTGGAAGCATTCAACTGTTGTTCATGAAGTTCTTCTCAGTTTTCTCTCCTAGGTCAGAAAATCAAGAAAGCTTGTAACTTCACAACCAGTCATCAGAATCCTCTCAACTTTGGGGTTTTTTGTACCCTCCCTAGGGACTAGCTACGCCCAAGAGTGCAACTCAATCGGACTCCTACAGCCCTGGCCGCACCTCTCTCTCTCCAGATCTATAACAAGTCTTTCTCTCTCCTATCGGGTTAGGTTTTGGGCTGGTTTTGCTCCTATATGGGTATTGTATCCTTGGGGATTTATTTGATGGTATTATTTCTTTGTTTCTTGCTCCTATTTGTATTGTTTGGGGTTATAAATTGCGGAGTTAGTTACATGTAATCTACTCCTGCATTAAAGGGTCCTTGATACCACTATGCCACAGTTGTTTATTTGTTGTATTATTGGAATATAACTCCATTCCTCATTTGCTGGCAAGTATCGCCAGTTTCTCTGTTTGTTGGTTGTTTGGTCTAGAATGACTGGTAGTGTGCTTATTAGTTGTCTTTGATGAATGTGTTACATCATATGATGCTTGAATACGCTATTGGAATGAATTTCCACTGATAGAAGTGGTTTTTATTGGTTTTCTATCAAGTTTTCATGGTTTATTAGCTAGCTTGCCGGAATTTTTTTAGGTTCTGAGAAGGAGATATTTGGGACTTGTGTTTCCCCTTTGATTTGGATCTCGATTTGTGTTATTTTAAGTGTATCCTTACATCATGATTGATCTCATTGAACCAATGGAAGCTACATTGGGTGCATAGAGTAGTACCAACCCCAATTCGATTGTTTTTTTATAATCCAAATACTCAGATTTCTCTAGTGAAGTTGGATAGTACCAACTATTTAGATTGTCTATTCAGTCTTTAGCTTTTTCTCTTCCTCCTACGGTGTTTGGTTGCATTTGATATTTGATTGTTAACAAATCCTCTCGCACTAAACTTGATCCTAAATCTTTCAAATGCCTCTTCCTTAGGAATTCTTCCACTACCAAGGGCTTCAAGTGTTACCACCCTTCTTCTCGAAGGCATCTTCTTTCTAAAGATGTCACATTTCTTGAGTCTGTTCCTCTCTTTGCTTCTCCTCAACATCCTCTTTAGGGAATGGAAGTGAAAGTGAAAAGGCTATAGATGCCAATCCGTTTCTTAGTCCCTTGCCTCTTATTCCTCTTTTTCTCTTGATATTGGGTATAAAGAGGTGGATGATGTTGACACTGTATTATTGATACTGGTAGACATTGTATAGAGAAGGCACCTGATATTGTGTACACAAGAAGGACAAAAAAGACCTATCAAGGGTCCTCTTTGGATCCGTATCCTGAGCTTCCCCTTCCTAAGTCAGGTAACATCTCCTCTTCTCATTCAAAGTTAGACCTCTCTATTGCTGTTCGTAAGGGTAAGAGAGCTTGTACTATTCCTATAGCCCAGTCTGTTTCCTATGATGCTCTCTTTCCTATAGGTGTTCCTTTCAGAATTGCCCTTTCTTCAACTTCCATCCCCAAAATTGTTACTGAGGCTATGTCAAATCCCAAAGTGGAAACATGTCATGCCTGAGGATGGCACTTGAGAAGAGTTGTACTTGGAAACTGGTTGACCTTCCCAAGGGGAGAATTCCTGTTGGATGTAGGTGGGTTTATACAATCAAGTACCAATCAAATGGTGCTATCGAGAGGTACAAGGCAAGATTGGCGGCAAAAGGGTACAGTCATATGTATGGAATTGATTATCAGACCTTGCTCCTGTGGCCAAACATAACTCAACAATGGTTCTTTTATTTGTGGCGGAAAACAAAGATTGGCCCTTATATCAGTTGGTGTGAAGAATGCCCTTCCTCCATGGAGACATATAGGAGGAAGTGTATATGCAGCCCCTTCCTGGCTTCAAGTTCTGACAGTTGATGGTAAGGTGTGTTTCCTAAAGAAAGCACTACATGGTCTCAAGCAATCACCAAAGGCTTGGTTTGAAAGGTTTACGCAGGCCATTCTGAAGAATGGATATTCCCAGAGTCAAGCAGACCACACATTATTTACCCGGCAAGGTAATGGTGCCATCACAACAGTGATTGTTTATGTCAATGATATCATAGTGACCAGAGAAGACCATGATGAAATAGTTAGGCTGAAAGCCTATTTGGCCAAACAATTTTGAGATCAAAGATCTCGGATACTTAAGTGTTTATTGGGAATTGAAGTGTCGAGGTCTAAAAAGGGAATCAACATATGCCAAAGAAAATTTGTGCTAGACCTGTTGAAAGAAACAAGGATGCTGGGTTATAAACCGGCAAGTTCCCCCTATTGAGCATAATCATAAGCTTGGACAAGATTGTGGTTCTTCCCTTATTAATGCATGCAAATACCATAGGCTAGTGGGGAAGCTGATCTATTTGTCTCTGACTCACCCAAACATTACTTATGCAGTGGGAGTAGTGAGCAAGTTTATGCATACGCCCAACAGTGGGCACTTGGATGTTGTGTACCGCATCGTCAGATACTTCAAGTCCTCTCTAGGAAAAGAACTTTTGTATGCCAAGAACAATCAATTGAGGATAGAAGGTTACTCTGATGCTGATTGGGCTGGATCCATCTCTGATAGATGATCTACATCTGGTTATTGTTCATTTGTTGGTGGAAACTTGATTACATGGAGGACCAAGAAACAACTTGTAAGCATTGCTCATAATCCAGTGCAACATGATAGAACAAAGCACATTGAGTGGACCAAAAATTAATTAAAGAAAATATTGACTCTAGCAACAATTGCATACCTTTTGTGACGATAGGCGATCAATTGGCAAACATCTTCACCAAAGGACTCATCTCTCACCAGTTCAGAACCCTCTTATGTAAAGCTGGGAATGTATGACATTTATTCTCCAGCTTGAGGGGGAGTGTTGGAGTTTATATAATACGTGCACTTTAGGAACTCTTTTTTTTTTTTTTTTTTGGACAAATAAATAATTCAGTACCAAGAAAAAGAATATACAAAGGAATCATAAAAAAATCGAAAAAAGGGGGATGAAAATACTAACGCCCAAAGGGGCTTAAAAATGGGTAAAAAGGTTGAAGACCCAACTACAAGGGGACAAATCAATGGGGGGGAACAGTGGGGGAGATGATAGAGGAGGGTAGACTCTAGGAGACAACAATGAGCTTGTTCCTTGGGGAGTCCCTAATAGAGTTGTGCCTGATAGTGCCAATTTTGGAACTGACCTCAAAGTAGATGGCATTCCAAATCCTTTCAAAGGAATGGGAGTTGGAAGTCCATCACAGAGGTTTCGCTCAAACCAAATGTGGTTGATAGTTGCTGCAAAAGTGAGTTTCTCTATAGTGTCACACAAGGTAGAGCCGTCAAAAGTCATATCAATCCATATCCATTTTCTAGACAAGGGTAGGGTGGGTCTAGCAGATGGTTAAATGAATTTGAGGGCCTTCTTCCAGATTGAGGTGGAGAAGGGGCAAGAAAAGAAGAGGTGATTGGCATCTTCAAAACTATTACAACAGAGGCAGCAGGATGGGGAGACCTGGATGTGTCTGTGGATAAGGAAAGATTGGGTGGGGAGGCAATCGGTGAGGGCACGCCAAACAGTGAAGATGTGGTAAGGGATGTGTCCTTTGAACCAAACAGTTTTGTGCCAAGGGACAATAGGAGATTTGGTACGAATAAATTCTCAAGCAGAGGCCGAAGTGAAGGAGCCCGTCGATGTGGACTTCCAAAGGACCTTATCATCTCTACTACGATGCCTAGGGGGTGGGAGGAAGGGCTGACCAAATATCATCAAGAGGAGGGGGAGCGGGGAGGGGACCCAGCCAGAGGGGGAAAAATGGAAGAGACCAAGGCGGATCTGGAAAGTCAGAAGAGTAGATGAGTCTAGGAGAGATGAGATTGATAAGGATGCCAGCAGGGTGCTAAGGGTCAAGCCAAAGGGAGGTGGAGGAGCCGTTACCAATCGAGTGGGAGAAACCTCTAAGAGCAATGCACCTGGATTTGAGGATGGATTTCCAGATTGAGGAGGCATCCGGGGCGGCACCGACCAAAGGGAATCATTTTTTAAGGGGTGGGAATAGATCCATGAGACCCAGATACTATGATGCTTGGAGGCTATTTTCTAAATAAGCTTTAAGATGCCTATAGAGTTGGTATCCTTGATGGATCGGAGGCCAAGACCCCCTTGGGATTTGGGGGAGCAGACTTTGAACCAGTTGATGGGGTGGAGGAATTTGGAGGAATCAGCTCCTTTCCAAAGGAAGGAGCGCAGAAGGGAGTCAATGACTTTGGAGGTTGAAGCTGGGATGGAGAAGATTCCAGACCAGAAGAGATAGAGGGATTCAAGGATAGATTTGATGAGGACCAGCCAACCAGTATAGGAGAGGAGCTTGCCTTTCCAAAGTAGAAGCTTTCTCCTTATGGAATCAAGGATGGGGGAAGCAGTGATGGACAATGAACCTAAAGGAGATAAGGGGAGGCCTAAGTATTTGACAAGGAGAAACCCAAGATAGCAAGGAGATAGTCTCGATGTACATCAAACACTCCAGAGAGGAAGATGTTAGATTTTAGAAGGTTGATGCAAAGCCCCGAGAGGGATTCAAAGAGCCAGAGGGAGGATATAATGGAGGAGATGGAGCGGGAGCCAGCCTTGGAGAAAATCATGAGGTCATTAGTAAAAGCAAGGTGGGTAAGCAAGAGACCTTTACATTTGGGAATAGGGGAGATGAGGTGGAGGTCAGTGGAAGATTGGATGGAGCAGGAGAGAATTTTAAGGGAGAGAGAAGAGGAAAGAGGAGAGGGGACATCCTTGTCTAATTCCAACAGTGGAAGAGAAGTATCCAGCAGGGCTACCATTGATGAGGACGGAAAAGCGGGGAGTGGAGATACAACAGTGGATCCAATGAACGAAGGAGGGGGGAAAGGACATCTGAAGGAGGACTTTGGAAATGAAATCCCAGTGGATGGAATCAAAGGCTTTAAGTGTGATTTATGTTCAAAGCCTCGAACAATCTCCTGACAGAGGATGATATTAACCGCAATGCTACGACCTGCAATGAAGGCAGATTGGTCGGGGCTGACCAAAGAATCAATAACAACCTAGATCCGATTAGCCAAAATTTTGGCTATGAATTTATGAAGGAGGTTGCAGATAGAGATGGGTTTGACGTCTGCTATAGTGTTGGCACCATCTTTCTTTGGGATGAGGCAAAGAAATGTGTGGTTGATGCCAATGATTTAGGAGGGGTTGAGGAAGAAGCTTCTAAAGGCAAAGATTAGGTCATCCCGAACAATTTGCTAGCATGAGGAGAAGAATCTCATACTAAACCCATCAGGGCCCGGGGCTTTATTGGATTTGTGGGAGAGAATGGCCAACAGAATCTCATCATCAGAGGGATGGCAAGGAGGGAAGGGATTAGATGAGAAAATTTATTCAAAAGATTTGGAGGAAGAGGGGGAGAGGGGAGGAAGAGGGATGAAAGAGTCTCTCAAAGTAGGAAACAACTTCATATTTGATCTCAGAGGGGGAGGTTAAGTCAATTCCAAAGGAGGAGGTGAGATTGGGAATGGAATTGGAGTTGTTCCGAGCTTCGAGAGATTTGTGGAAATATGCTGAGTTAGAGTACCCAAGCTCAAGCCACTTGATTCTAGATTTCTGACAAAGGAAACTTTCTTCTTGAGCAAGAAGAGAGGAAATCTCAGAGGAGATAGCTTTTTCCTCCTCAGCAAAGGAGACATTGGAGAGGTCGAGCTGAAGATGAGCTTGGATGGAGTCAAGCTTCACTTAGCAATCTGTGACCCTCTCAGAAATGTTTCCAAACTTGGAGAGGTTCCAGGCTTTCAGGGCAATTTTGACATTTCTTAGCTTTTTGGCAAAGGCAATGAGAGGGGAAGAGGAGATAGGGATTGGGGAAGCCCAAGAGTCTCTCGAAATGGGGAGGAAACTATCATGTTGGGTCGACATGTCAAAGAACTTGAATGGCTTAGGCCCAAAGGAGATGACGGGCTGGACAAAGAGGGAAACAGGGGAGTGGTCAGAGATACCAGGATGGTCAAAGGAGGCATAGGAGGAAGGAAAGGAATTGAGCCAAGGCTCATTGGCCAAAACCCTATCTAATTTGTAGGCTATCCGATTGGGGCCCGAGTGCCAATTTTGCCAAGTAAATTTTGGGCCAGACCAACGAAGGTCATTCATGTTGATGTCATCAATACAATCATTAACGGGACCAACAGAGGAAAGGTCAATAGGGGAGCCACCCATTTTCTAATGGTCAACGCGAGCCACAATAAAATCTCCCCCTAAAGCCCAAGGCGTGAGGCTGGCTACAGGGGAGAAAGCACGAATATCAGTCCAAAAGGAGAGCCTGTCAATGGAGCGATTGAGGGCATAGATGATGGAAAATGAGAGAGGGGAGCAGGAAGCCAAGAAGAAGGAAAAGTGGATTGATTGGGAAGTGGAGGAGATGGGGCAGACAAGGAGAAGGCGAGGGTTCCATAGGATCCAGATACGCCCAATGGGAGAGTGGTTGTAGTTGGAGGAGAAAGACCAGGACCAGGACCCTGGTTTCTAGGAGACAGCCGAAGGAGGCTTTGGAGGATTTGAGGCGGGAACGGATGGCAGATTGTTTAACAGGGGAATTGAGACCCTTGACATTCCAAATAATCTAGGGGTTCATTTAAAATGAGGGGGAGGGCCATTAAGAACTCAGATGAGTTGGGGCTAGATTTAGAGGAAGAATAGGTCTTGGACTTGGCCTTGAATCTGGGTTTGCAGTGGTATTCCTTGAGAGGGGAGGGATGGATGGTGGCATGGTGCAATCCAGCCGATTTGGCCAAAGTGCAGGAGCATGTATGCTTGGAGTTCCTAATGGAGGAGTATGAAGTCACGACAGGAAAAGGGGGTGGGATTGGGCACAGACAGCAAGGAGTGGTGGAGGGGCGGGAGGGAGATAGAGGATGGGAGGGTTGGGGCCAATGGTATCAGTATGAGTCGGGGTGGGGTGATCAGTCACAATTGAAGGGGGGAAGTGGGGGGGGGGGGTTCAAATAAAATATGAGCACAAGGCAGTTGTGTTACCGTAACTATAAGGGAGCTCACAACAGAAGCAACATCTAACCATCTAGCATCAGGGACCCGAGTACTAATGGAAGCACTAATCTCAGCCGATTCGTTGATAATGGGGTCATCATCCATCATAGAGGCTAGCACATGGCTGCAGGCCTTAGAAGGGCATTGAGTAGTATTCGAGGGCGAGTGGATGCTGACGCCTTCCAAGGTGGAGGTTAGAGTCATGGGGTGGTTCAATTACGGCATCTGGTTGGGCATCAGAGGGTAGCCGGAGATATCACCTTCAGAGGCAGAGCTGGGTAAGGCCTCAGGAGCATAAGGAGGAGCTCCCAAGGGGCCCGTGGCTGTAGAGGTAGACGAGCTGATGATGACGCCTTCAGAGGCGAAAACAGAAAAGGAAGATAAGCTGGTGATGATGCCTTCTGAGGCGGTTGCAGATGTGGCAGCAGACAATGAGAAGCGAACACCGGTGCGGAGATAGCAATGTAGAGATCAACAGTCGGAGGCACTCGGAGAAGTCCCTGGTTGGCACCCAAGGAGCAGACATCCGAATACGAGTCAGGCAAGGAAGAAGGAGGGAGAGTGGATGTAGCTGGGTTCAGTTTCAAGTCCAGATTCAGGACAAAAGAATGAGGGGATGGGCCAATGGGTTGGTCAGTGGAGTGGGCTAAGGCAATAGCAGAAGGTAAAGGGGCTGGGCTGCGTTGGTAAAGAAGAGTGTAGTGGGCTTGGGCCTCAGGGTCAAAAGGAGGAGGTGGGCCAAAAGAAAGGTTGGAGTTGGGTAAGGCAAGCGGGCCAGTAAGAGGGGTGGGATGATGGGCTGAGGTAAGGGCATTGAAGATTAAAGTCATCGTAGGGCCTCCAAAAGGAAGAGGGAGGGGCAATAAGAGGGGAGACAGAGGATTAGAGCGAGTCGAGGACGGAGGCTACAGAGCAGCAGAAGAGGAGGAAGAGAAGGTTTGGGGCAAGGTGGCGACAGAGAAAAGACGGAAGGAGGGTCAGGGACACGTAATATCTGACAGGGAAAAAGGTGGAGGTAAGAGCTCTCAAATTAGAAGACCCAAGGGCAAAGCAGCCAGGATCATCTTCATCACAGTCCTCTGTGCCAGTCTTAGAGGCGGAGCACAAGAGAGGAGAAAATCTGTTTTGCCCAAGAGATTGAAGGATGTTATCTAGAGTGTTGAGCCCTTTAACGCACCAAAAGTGAAGAAGCAACGAAGGAAGAGTAATCCAGATTGGTATTGTTTTGAGATTGATCTTGCTGAGGGAGGTGAATTTGTCCCATTGCCGAAGAAAGATTGGCTTTCTTCCAACCTGCCAAGGCGCAGCCTCTAAAGCATTTCTCTTATCCGAGCTATCCAAGAAATCAAATACAAACAGTCCATTGTCCAGCATGAATGTGGAGAGCCACGCTTGGATCTGCCATTGTTTAGTCAGAGATGATTTCACGATGTGGAAAGGAGGCCGACTGCCCTAAAAATGACCAATGAGGCAGTTTGCCCATTTTGAGACTTCAGAATCGAGAGCACCCTAGGGACGTAAACCAACAGGAAGATCGTTGATGATAGAGGGAGGAATGTAGTGAAGAGTATCGCCCACCTGAGGGGAAAAGGAAGGAGAAGGACAAGTGGAGAGGGAGGGAGCAGAGGCGACAATGTTCCAGGGCTTAGGGGTGGAGGTTCTGGAGGTTGGAGAGAGCAGTCGAAGGAGTCAGGAGGGGGAAGTCATCGGCAGGGGGAGGAGAGGGGAAGGGGGACGTCGCCGGCAGGAGAAGCCCCGCTGGAGTCCGTCGGAAGGGGTTCGGTCATGGTTCTTTATATTAAGCTGTCCTAAGTTGTATTTTCCTTTTTTCTCTTTTACCTCCCTAGGGAGGACTATATAATTTCCCTAAGTTATTAGTTTGAACCTAGGTGGGAAGAGAAATTTTCTTTCCCACAATTTGCACTCTTCATTCTCTTTATCCTCTCAACTCCTCTCGTTCATCTCTTCTCTTCTTCTCCCTTATCTCTAACCCTAATATCTTTAATTTCCCCCCAAACTGGGATAAGGGTATGGTCACACTGTCACGGGCGATGATCAAATGATCAAGAAATTAGACAACTCATCGAAAATTTAATCCATAATATCTTCCATTAAAGATTAAATGTTTTCTTATTACATAGAGTTTCACTACACCAGAGTGTCGAGATATTCCCTTGGTGGCAATACTTACAATTTAACTCCCTTAAAACTGTGCATTTTCTTTAAGAAATACAAAAAATCCATTAATTACAAGAAAATCAATAATTATTATCTAACACTTGTAATATTCATCCACATGGCTGGTTCCTTCCCAGTCCCAAGGCCTTGATCTTTATCCATGGAAAAAGATATATATAATATTGGGGTAAGCTCGACAACTCAGTGGGAGGAAACTCCCTAGGTATACTCACACCGACACACAACAATAATATAATAATACATGTATATATCAACCAATGCATATCATTTCCTTGAAACAATGGTCCTACAATAATCAACTATATAATGCCAACAATTATCTTAGTGTTACATCATATCCTACCCACACCCCTTCTCAACCCTTCTTCCCTCACTAGGTGAAATACACCCCATCACATTACATCGTACACTCACCCCTTCAACCCCAGCTAGGTGAGGTACACCCCAATCCCGCATTTACAATAACTTGCACAGATCACGTAGCCACAAAGGTTACTCAGTCACACTGGTCACATGACCACATAGGTCACCTAGCCACACAAAACCATAACTCACAGTTATACACATCGTCTCATAAGATAATTACAATTCCATTTCTTGTTTTATATACCCCATATATCACCATTCATCACCTCATAATAGTAATCTCATTCACAACACGCATTTTACAATGGCAACAATTCCACAATCAAATACACGCATTTCACAATACATGGGCAAATAATCTCAAAGGTTATCATCATGTTATACAAATCAGTTCAATATAGCTAGCAATACATTCAATCAACCATCACACAACCGGAGAAGATAACTAAATCAGTCTCACTCACCTTGAATGCAAGTTCCAAAAGTCCAACAATACCTGTACAATGAAGATGCCCTAAATAGGGGTGGCATCATAATTAATAAGTCTTTCCCATTGTCCAAGATTACTTGACCAAACCTCACTAATCCAATCAAAAATTGTATTATGTTTAGTGGTTCTTGTAATACCCTCTATTTTAAGGCCATTTTTGGATACCTTCCAAAATACTTGGGTTGAACGTGCCTTCATGAAAAACATAGGTTTTTCAATTTTTTAATCATAGCAAAAAGAATTGGGTCATTACAGGGGTCAGAATCAATCACAACATTTTGGGCACTTGGGTTCATGACATTAAGCCGGTTTGAACTGACTATTTGGCCATTTTTTTAACCCAAATTAGATAATATGCATTTCTATCAATATTGTAGATACATAAGTCTATTTCTAAATTCAACTGGAACCACCTCATTTGGAGTTCGGTAGAGTGAGATAACTTCATCTTCGTATAAGGTGTCAATTCTAGAATTTTGTATTCAAAGGTTCTAAACTGTAGGCACCGTTTGGCTTGCAAGTTAGTTTCCAGTTTCTTGTTCTGTATTCTTTTTTCCTTTCCAAACAGGTCTTAGGCCCTTAACTTAAAATGAGACCTAAGGATCCGTTTGGGTAACTGTCACTGTCTTATGTTAGTTCATTTTAGTGGAGATTACACAGTGAAACCAAGCAGTTCCTAGTTAAATTGGGTCAAGACTAACCCAACCCTACATTCGACTGGATGAAGAGGGTATCTCTTCACCCATCTTTAACATCATGAGTTTTTCTTCATTCTTTCACAGAATAGCTCTTCTCTTCAATTTTTTTTTTTTTTTTTGCACATTTATTCTTTCCTATGTTCGCATTTTAGATGAAGTAAAAGCCATCATTTCTTGTATTCAAATCCATTATTTTCATTCTATCCTTAAACCAAAAGTTATTATTTTGAAGATTGAAGAAAGGACAAGTATCCATTTCTTCAACTCTCCTTCTGATACGCATAAAACTCATTGCTCAACAAGCGGTTGACACGTGGCAACCAACAACTTATCATCCCACCTAGATAGAAACTAAAGATACCTATGGGAAGCAATCACACTCGGATCCCGAGATCCGAGGAAGATCCAACATTCCCTCGTCAACAGAATCATAGATGGACTCAATCTCTCCAAAGGGGAAAGAGCCAATGTGATTTCCCTAGGAAGAGGGATACTCTATGCTAAAGAAGGAAAGTCGTGGGGGCATAATCCTTCACCAGCCCTCAACTTACCAAATAAGGAGAATGTCTCCTAACAGGACTCTACCTGATTCCAATGCTATAAAAGAGAAGCGGGAGCTAGGGTAAAGGTAAGTTCACTATCCCGCGCACTAATACTCTCTTCACCTTACTACTGTTGCATGGGTCCCTAACTTGGGCGTCGAAGGGTTGATCCTATAGTCCGCTCTGGACCACTTATGCGTTGTTTCACTGTGCAAGATGGATGTCCCATTGCTAACAGATCTCTAGTCACAACAGATTGGCGCCGTCCGTGGGAATACGAGAGTACTAGGTGCTTTGACCTGGTGAAGCAAACATACACAAAAGAAGAAAGGACTATGCAAGCTCGTGATATGAATCTAGGCGAGGCACTTCCCCCTCCGCTGATGCTGGCCATTGAGGTCGCGGAGCAGTAGAATGATGGCCGAGGAGGAGTAATACGGCAACCGCAAAGCCGGCATACCCGTTAGCAGCCTGCAGGCAACCAAGACCGTAGACTATCGGATACACCACTTGTCCAAGTCGATGATCAAGCACCTCTAACGAGGGCACAGTTTGACGTGCTTCAGTGGAAGTATGATCAATTGGTAGACACGATGTGTGAGGTCTCCAGGGTCGTGACCCAAGTAACAGAACGGCACTAAGCATGAGCATCTAGTCAGAGCAGGGTCACGTCAATGACCGTAACAATTTCAGGTCTATCCGATGAGGTTGTAATCCCCACAATGAAGTCTCAAAAGAAAGGCCTGCACGCAAAGATGGAGCGCCACCTACTGAAGTGGCCAGGTTGGAAGAACCCAGCTTGAGGAGGTTGATCCCTCTCTAAAGCAGATGATCTTAGAACTTAAAGAGGAGGTCTGTAAAGTTGCTGAAAACCAAGCCGGAACGCAAGAGCTACATTTCACCAATTACATGGCATTAGCTGGTGTAGTCATGAGGGATCACCACCCAGCAGGGTTTCGGATGCCAAAATACAACACCTATGATGGCACCAGAGATAGTCGACCACTTGGAGGGCTTCAAAATCGCCATAAATTTCACTGGGTTTCAGAGAACATCATGTGCAGGGCCCTTCCCCTAACATTCATATCGGCAGCAAGATATTGGTATAACCGTTTGTGACTGAAGACCAGTCACAACTTCCAGGAGTTGAGTCACGTTTTCGTGGAGGTCTTCTTGAGCAGCCAACCCCTCCAAAAACCATGGTTAACTTGTTGAATGTGAAGCAGCGAAGGGGAGACTCCCACCGAGCCTACGTGAAACACTGTAACAAGGAAAAACTCAATGTCAAGGGCTTGGATTCAAAAGTAGAGTTTGTGGCCCTCCTTGGAGGGTTAAGGACAAGGAGCTTAAGAGATCTTTGGGGAAACGGGGGCCAAAGAATCTAGAAGGATTGAAGCTCGGCGCGAGAAATACATCAGCATAGAGGAAACCCTCGAGGCGGAAGATGAGGAAGCCAAAGGAAAGTCCGGTAAAAAGAGAACGACGAGGGAGGACAATAAAACCTCTAATGGGAAAAGGCAATGCTCGGAAAGAGACCACGCCCCAAGTCCTCCCAAGAAGTTCGAGAAGTTCACCCCACTAAACCACAAAAGGACCGAAGTGTTGTTCTAGATCAAGGATTCCTCATATGGAAAAGCCCTCAAATGGCCAAAGAAAATGGAACGACGTCCCAAAAGGCATAACATGAACAAATACTGCCACTTCTATCGTGATCACGGCTATGATACCAAGGACTGCTAGCACCTGAAAGGTGAACTTGAAAGTATGATCTGAAGGGGATACCTGGGCCACTTCATCGATCGAAAAAAGGAGGTACAGGCTAGTCAAAATAATGACCATAGGGATCGCAGAAGCAATAAGCGTAGCAGCAGAAGGCGTCGTCGTGAAGATGGAGGGCCAGGACGTAGAGATGACCAGGAGGACAAACATAGAGCAAAAAGCCAGACACCCGATCGTGCCAAGCTTCACCACCCAGACGACCAAGGCACACCGACCCTCGTAATAGCAAGCATTAGAGGGGGATTAGCCGAAAAAGAAAGTACGTTCTCGGCCCACAAGGCCGAAGCATCCATGTGATGGAGTGGTATAGTAAAAGACCCAATACAAGATATGCGATTTCATTCTCGGATGAAGATCTAGAAGGCGTCAAAGCTCCGCATTATGATGCCTTAGTGATAACAATGTCTATGGCCGCCTACAAGGTAGAGAGGATCTTAGTAGATGACGATAGTTCAACTGACAACCTACTCCTCAAAGCCTACTAGAAAATGGAACTGAGCAAAGAGAAACTAAAGAAGGTCGGTCACCCTTTACAAGGGTTTTCCCGGAGTACCAGTAAAGGTCGAAGGATCGATCGAGTCACCTGTAAAAGTTGGAATGGGGGGCAGCCAAGTCACAGTCATGATCAATTCTTAGTAGTCAACATCACTTCAGCCTATAATGCCATACTCGAGAGAGTTGGCCTGAACATACCCAAAGCCATTGTATCCACTCCACACCTCAAAATGAAGTTCCTAACAAAGAAGGGAGTCAACTAAGAGCTTTCCTGAAAGTGTTATGCAACTGCCCTCTGAGGAAAGGAAAAGGCAGGCGAGGCACTGTCCATTAGGACCTAAGCAACGACTTAAGCCAAAGGAGAGGAGAGCCTACGGAAGACCTCAGCCTCATCGATGTCGAGGAAGGAGACGATAGCAGACAGATTCAAATTAGGGCACTAATACAAGAAGCACAATGCGATGAGCTGGTCAAATTCCTCCGGAATAACTTGGATGTCCTTTCCTGGTCAGCCACAAACATGTTAGGAATAGTAAGGGAGGTGATAGAGCACAAGATGAGCGTTGATCCCACGAAAAAACATATCCAGTAAAAGAAAAGTACCTTTGCCTTGAAAGGCAAGAGAAGATGGACAAAGAGGTCGACAAGCTGCTTAAGGCGAAGTTCATTCAGGAAATTCAGTACCCCGAGTAGATTGTGAATATGGTAATGGTCTCGAAAGCAAATGGGAAATGGAAAATATATATAGATTTCACAGACATGAACAAGGGCGTGCTCACGGAATGCAACGTCAGGGCATGAAATGCTGAGTTTTATGGACACCTACTCGAGATATAATCAAATAAATATGTGCAAAACCGACATCCCAAAGATGGCCTTCAGCATGGATAAAGGTCTATACTGCTACAAGGTAATGTCTTTGGGCTGAAGAATGTTGAAGTGACCTACCAAAGACTAGTCCACAAAATCTTCAAGGATATGATTGGTAAAAGCATGGAAGTGTACGTTGACGATATGATAGTCAAAAGCCTAGAAGCCAAGCGCCACATCTCCGACTGAATCAAGCCTTTTAGGTGCTTAGGGGTATTGCATGAAGCTGAACCCTACGAACTGCATATTTGGTGACATCCAGGAAGTTTCTCGAAGCCACGTTGTCAAAAAGGGGAATCGAGGAAAATCCTGCGAAGATCCGAGCCTTCCAAGAAATGTCCTCCCCGCACACTATCAAAGAGGTTTAGAAACTAACAGGAAGGTTGGCAGCATTGGGCCGCCTTATGTCCCGTTTGGCCGATAAATGCCTCGTTTGGCCGATAAATGCCTCCCCTTCTTCAAAACCCTCAGAGGGTAGAAAAGGTTCGAGTGAATCAAGGAGCGCGTAAAGGCTTTCGTACAGCTGAAAAGGTAGTTGGATTCGTCGCCTCTACTGACAAAATCAAACACAGGGGACATACTACGGCTATATCTAGCAATGTCAACTATAACCATAAGTGTCGTCTTGCCAAAAAACATAAGCAGCAAAGGCCAATATATTACATTAGTTAGACAATGCTTGACTCGGAGACGAGATATAGAAAAACGAAAAAGGTTGCATAAACACTGGTGATAACTACTAGGAAGATTAAGCTCTACTTCCAGTCATACACAATCTGTGTTAAAGATCAACCCCTGAAGAAAGTACTGCAAAAGCTAGACACGTTCGGGTGACTAGTTGATTGGACTATAGAACTGGTGGAGTTTGATATTCAGTACAAGCCAAGGACGACGATAAAGGCCTACCCTTAGCTGACTTGATAGTAGAATATGCTCAGTAATCCGATTTTAAAGTTGGAATAACAAGGCGAAATATGGGGAATTCGATAGCTGGGATAAACCTTGGAAAAGTAGTGTTGGCGCAGAAGTTAGCAGTCTATAGCGATTCCCAACTGGTCGGACATCAGGTGAATGATGAATATGAAGCCAAAGAGCCAAGAATGATGGAGTACTTGAAAAAGGTGCAGGAAAGAGCTGGGTATTTTGAGGAATTCGAGGTGTGGTAGATACCATGCGTAGAAAATGCTTGTGCAAATGATCTGTCACAACTAGCCACTACAGATTTTGCAGACCTCGGGCAAATGGTTTACATAGAAGTGTTTTCCCACTTGAGTACTGAAGAGAAAACTTAAGTGTTTCCAATAGAGAGGGAGGAACCATACTGGATGGACCCTATAATTGGGTATCTAAAAGAAGGAACATTACCCGAAAATAGTGACGAAGCAAAGAAGGTGCAGTTCAGGTCAGCCCATTTCATCCTAGATGGCGAAACACAATACAAGATAGGCTTCACAACACCTTTTCTCAAAAGACTCGGGCCTACAGATGTCGAATCCGTGGGTAACATTTAAGCGCCAGAGCATTAGCCCATAAAATATTACGACAAGGTTTGTTTTGGCCGAAGATGCAATGAGACGCTGAGGACTTCGTGAAGAAATGTGTGAAACGCCAAATCTTTGCACCAGTGCCACAACAACCACCGGTCAAACTGTCGTCTCTCTCCACCCGTTGCCCTTCTCCATGTGGAGAATGGACATATTGGGACCATTCCTGTTGGCTAGTAGGCAAAGGAAGTTTGTGGTAGTCGCGGTAGATTACTTCACAAGATAGGTAGAAGCTGAAACATTGGCAACTATAACCGAGAAGAATGTCCGAGACTTCTTCTAGCGAGCAGTAATTTATAGGATTGGCATACCAAGGATAGTGATCACTGATAACGGGACGCAATTTGCTAACCTTACCTTCAAAGCATTTTGTGACTCCCTCTACATCGAGCATAGGAAAACCTCAGTTGGACAATGCCCCAACTAATGGTTTAACCGAAGTCACCAACCGCACCCTCCTCCAAGGAGTAAAGAAGAGGCTCAACAAGGCAAAGGGACGATAGGCAGATGAACGAAGGACAAATCTGCAATGGGAAAAATACCTTTCAACTTGGTATATTGCACTAAAGTTGTATAACCAGTTGAAATCAGGGCCATGAACCATAGGGTACAAAAAATATAACGAGACGACCAACAACGAGGGCCTATGAGCCAACCTCGACCTGTTATATGAGGTGAGGGAAAGCTCACAAGAGAGGATGGAAGCCTAGCAGCAGATGACGGCGAGGTACTATAAATCCAAGGAAAAAAACAAAGATCTTCGGCCAAGGGACCTACCTTTTCAAAGGACAAAGATATCAAACCAAAGCACCAAGGAAAGCTCATGCCAAATTGGGAAGGACCATATAGAGTCACCAGGGTAGTTTGACCAGGCTCCTACAACCTGGAGAGTATGGAGGCGAGAGGATACCCCGATTATGGAACTCTAAGATTTGAAAGTACTACCAATAGTTATTTTATGATTTTTTACATTCCCATTTTAAGTTGTTTTGTAGTTCTTTTTACATTCCCATACGCAATAGTTGTCCCTTTCGAACTCTGAGTAGTTTTAATGAAGTTTGTTTTTTCGATAAAATATGAGCACGGAGATGGTGGCACAAAAAGAATACATGACCTTCGGTGGGAGCTCAAGCCAAGGCCAAGTAGACCCAACTGAATGGTCACGATGGACCTTCGGTGGGAGTTCAGGCCAAGGACGAGCAGACCTGACCGAATGGTCATGATAGACCCTTGATAGGGGCTCAAACTAAGGCCGAGCAGACCTCACCGAGAGGTCATTTTGTGCTTCGACAATAAACCCTCGGTAGGGGCTCAAGTTAAAGCAGAGCAGACCTTACCAAGAGCTCACTGCATGCTTCGATGAGGTCTTGCGCTA
Organism: Macadamia integrifolia; assembly: GCF_013358625.1. Classification (NCBI taxonomy): domain Eukaryota; kingdom Viridiplantae; phylum Streptophyta; class Magnoliopsida; order Proteales; family Proteaceae; genus Macadamia; species Macadamia integrifolia. The sequence goes on along the minus strand of NC_056562.1, from coordinate 7,947,853 downwards.
TGGCCGAGCAAACCTAGTCAAGAAGTCATTATAGACTTAGGGCAAAGCCAAAGTAGGAGATGTTAATAATATTTAGACACAAAGCATAAAGAGAGAACGAAGGCCAACATAAAATATTTTCATGAAAAATCCCAGTGGGCGAAGTTACAGAGGGGATCGGCTAAAGCCAAACTACAAAAAGAAAAGGAAAAGGGAAATTTCTACTATGGCCAACGTCAATTCCCATCCCCTGCCTTGGTAAAGTGGCCTCTTTGGGGTTCGCAAGACCTTGATAATCAGAACCATTATGGTCAAGGGTGATTGGCAGATCCCGAGATTGCTCGGCATCATCATCAGCTGGGTCCTCAGCCACCTCAGTCATTGTCTGAGCATGGTTCATCTGTTTGTTATCATCAATGACAAGGTCGATTCCCTCAAAAGGAACCCTCTGGATAATGCTCTCGGAGCTAGTCTCGCAGTTTCGTGGCCCCAGCCACTTACCTGGGGGCCGCTTTGTCAGCCACAATAGTCTTCAACTCTTTGGACTATTTAAACTTCTCTATGGTGTCAACCTCCATAGTCCTAAGTTTCTCCGCAATCTTGATCTTCAACACCCCAAGCTTGTGGTTGTGTTCCTTACGAGTCCGATCCAGGTTAGACTCCAAGTGCTCCACCTTCTCCAGAAAGACGATACGCTCGTTCTCAAGTATGGACCACTCGCGTTTGGACCTCTCAAGGTCCTTGGCCAGCTCCTCGGCCCGACGTGTGAGTTGGGCAACACAATTATTGGTCTGTGAAGCACAACCATACTTAGCCTTAACCCTACCAATATGATGCAAGTGTTGGTAACCATGGATGAAGTAGCTTCGCCCTGAATACAAGCCACGTCTTTCAAAAGGCCCCTTCTGGACGAGTTCACGAGCCACCCATCCGACGGCGTAGGTCTCGTATGCCTTGATGGACCATCCAGAGTAGAAGCCCACCTTAGCTCTACCTCTGACCACCAAAGGGCTACAAAATTGAGTCTTAATATCAAGGGGGACCTCTAAAGGATAAGACCAATCCCAGCCAAGAATAGTGAGTGCCTGAACAGCCGTCGAAGAAGGATTTGTAGCCTTCGCTTTTTCTCCTTCAGGGAGTTGGTGTTAGAACACTTATTCTCTCTCTGCTTCTTCTATTGCTTTTGTAGCTATTGTTCGTTTATCAACTCTTCACGACAAGGCGCGGCAGCCTTGTACTCGTCCCTGAAGAGTTCCACTGCGAGCAAAAGGAGAAAATGTAAGTCAATGTTAAAGAAAAAAAAGTAGGACAAGGGGATCTTGGGGGCAACTAGGACTCACCCGGGCTAAGCCCGAATATGAAAAGAACAATCTTGGACTGAAGACGTTTCGACTCAACCAGGGGATACAACAGCTTACGCTTGGCCATCTCCATCATGTGTTTGTCCCGAGGAGCGTAGGGGTGGAGTTTACTCTCTCTTTAGGTTAGGAAAGTCCCAGACAGTACTGAAAGGGAACCCCTCTGCCGATCTCACGAAGAAGAATTTAAAAAAACTTCCAACCATGGATCAAGGAGGGGTATCAGTTCAACAACTTAATGTCCATACGAGGGAAAAATAATACCAGCCTGAGTCCCCTTGGTTGACATGAAGGGTGAAGCAGTTGGCAAAAAGAGGCAAAGTAAAAGGCCTTAGATGCAATGTAAAAAAGAGAATAAAACTTAATCTCTACCGGTACTCGTTAGGCGTAAGCTGGGTTAGGTAGATACCATAGTGCCGAAACACCTAGGTGAAAAACTTATAAAAAGGAAGCCGAAGCCCCGCTTTGAAAACCTCCTTGTAAAGGAACTGCTCTCATGATTCCTATAGCTGGCCCAATCAATAGGTGCGGTGTCCCTCAAAGTAAAAGATTCTGGAACCTCATAAAAAATGGTTAGGTTTTCTAACTCAAACTTAGTCATAACAGATACTATTTCCCAGGCATCAACTTCGAGGGCATTGTCATTATGAACCTTGGCGTCGAAAATACCTTCCCTTAAAATCCTGCCATCCACACCCCTCTCGAATGAGCAAGGGATGGGCATGGCCTCTTCCCCACACCGAGACAACGAGGAAGAAAAGTCACGAGACGACAAGAGCTTCGGGTATGAACCCGAGGACATGCCTTGAACACTTTAGGGGTTGTGCCCCTTATATCAGAGTAAGTCCATTTATGAACGACTCACCACTTGAATAAATAGACATAAGGAAATCAACGACGGAGAAACTTACTTTTAAGAAAACCGAAAGTCGACTGGAGAAAAGACAATCGAAGGAAAGTAAGGAAGCTCTACGAGACCCAAGGGATGGAGGAATATTGCAAAAGAAGGAGAAAACCCTACATATAAAGGAAGCAGGGACAATCCGACTTCCCTTTGCATTTAAGACTTGCCACGTCAGGTGGTTACGGGAGTTCTTGAGGTAACCTCACACAAATCCCGAGGTAAAATCACACGCACAAACAACCTTGATCAATTGCAAGGCACGATGGACTCTCGGCCTAGTTTGCTCAGCCAAAGGTCACTTTGCACCCTTGGTGGGGGCTCATGCTAAAGCGAGCAGTCCTTGAAAGATCACCTTGCACCATCAGTTGGGATCTCAAGCCATGGCCGAGCAGTCTTGACTGAAAGGTCACTTTACTGACAGAAAGATCACCTTACAATCTCGGTTAGGGGCTCTAGCCAAAGCCGAGCAAACCTGATCGAGAAGTTACTTTGCACCCTTAGTTAGGGCTCAGGCCAAGGCCAAGCACACCTAATCGAAATAAGAGGACATCTCCTAATAGGAATCTACCTAATCTGGTGCTATAAAAGAGAAGGGGGAGCCAAGGTAAAGGTAAGTTCACCATCCCTCACATTATTACTCACCTTACCTTATTGTTGTTGCACAGTTCCCTGACTTTGGCGTTAAAGGGTTAATCCCGGACTCCGGTCTCGGCCTCTTACCGCTTGTTCACTGTGCAGGGTGGACATCCCATTGCTAACGGATCTCTGGTCACAACACCTCACATAACCTACTCCCAAATAGAAAACAAGGTTAATTAAACTTCACAAAACAAAAGATTGTAAAGCCTACCTTACATGGATGATCTAAATATTACCCTACTCCTTTACCTTCTTGTCCTTTAATTCTTGACTTCCGACACTTCTACTTTAGCTCTTAACCCCCTCACATAGAACACAAAAACAGTAACTTAGTTGTACACAACTTAAATGGGGATATGAAAAATCTAGGAATCTTAGCTAGGAAATGGAGGGTTTACAAGAGGGAACCTTCTTTCTCTTTTCTTCTTCCTACTTTCTCCTTCTTTTTTTCTTTCTCTCAAAGCCACAAATGAAATTGGGGAAGGGATGAATTCGTTGGCTTCTCCCCCCTTTATTATAATAGCTTTTGATTTTTAAAATAAATAAAGGTATTAAACCTCACCTACTATGTGCTTTTCCATCTTTACCCCTACTAGTTCTTCTATTTACACAAAAAAGGATTGGCAATTGTGAAATCCCATTCCCAACCCCCTGACCACCTCTCTTATAAGGCCCATGCATGGTTGCCACCTTCTTAAGCCAAATGCATGGATGAAACTTGTCATCCCATCATATGACTCTTTGGACAATTACATGGGTGACACTTGTCATCCCATCAAGTGGTCACCCATCATGTGGACTTACTGCTTTGCCCTTAGCTTAACTTGGAATTTACATGCGGAGCCCACCACAAATTTGTAAAGTAAAAATAGGTGAAAAACATTAGATCTGCACCCAAGGAGACTTGATCCCACAACCAAAGCCAAAGGCTTAATAAGTAACCATGCAACCATTGGGCCATTTAATAACTTGGTGAATAAAATCCTACAACAGTTATATATAACACATGTACACAAATTAAATATATAAGGATAATTCTCAATTACCTATGTTGTCCATACCTCACAAATCCCGCAGTACCATTGAAAGAGAGAAATTTTGGGGTCGATCCTATAAGGTTCATCACAAAATATATTTTATTGATAAATTTTGGGACGGGATATTCCAAGGAGGATCGAATTCGGATGAAATCCCAAACCGAGGAAGAGGAAAAGACACCAGAAGGGGAGGGGGACCATATGAATTTGTTTCCAAATTCAATGATGGCCAGGAGGGAGAGGGAAAGTGCAAACCAGAGGTCCGAAAGGGGGGGAGGGAAAGAGGAGGAGACCAAACACTATGGAAAATGATGGAAGGAATTAAGGAATCTTTGGAAAGCCTTGAAGAATACACTGATCTAACTCCAATAGCATGGAAGCAAACTTCAGAGTGGTGCCAAATGTTTAGCCAAAGAGAGGTAGAGGAACCATCAAAGATGGAAGAATAGATGGCTTGGAGAGCCAGAGGACAAGAATCAAGAATTTTTCACAAACCCAAGAAGCATTAGAGGAAGGAGAGAGTCCAAAGGGAATCTTTTCTAAAAAGATGGGAGCAGAACGAAGAGACCTAGATGGAGTTGTGCCTGGAGGAAAGTTTCCAAATGATTTGGAGAATACCAACTAAATTAACATCTCTGATTGAAAGTGCGGAAGCTGAGCACATTTTTAGGAACTTAGCGACAAAACTCCCTTCTACACCTATGCCGTGACCCCTATGCCAACCTCCCCTATGGTGGCCTTTGCCGTCAGCCTTTCGTCCCCCGACCACCAACTGCACACTTCTGACTGTTCCCTGGCCTCTGAACTCCCTCCCACCTCTCCCCTTCCCCCCCAGCCTCCTCCCCCTCTCCTCCCCTAGAGCTCAGTTGTTTCCTCATCTCCCTCCACTGTCCCCTCACTCGTCCCCTCTTCTGCAGGTCATACCCTCTTCTTCTACCCTCCAACTTCCCATATTTCCCCTCCCCACTGGCCTGTCTACCTGCCTTCTTGACTCTGAGATTCTCAAATGGAAGAATTATGTAGTTGATTCCTTTTTGCCCCCCTTTCTCCATTGTCAAAGCTTCCCTTATAAAACAATAGAAAACTTCTTGCTCCCTGTCCACTAACATGCTTGATAAGAGGACATTCATATTCAGCTTTGACTCCAACTCCAACAAAGCCTGTGCGATTGAGGGGGGAGCTTGGTATGCTAGGAAAAAACCCATTTTCCTCAGGCAATGAGACGTCCACACTTCGTTCAACCGAACTGAGCCCTCATCCATCCCTCTTTAGGTTGTCTTCCCCAACCTCCCCTTTCATTTCTGGTGTGTAAAGGGCCTCAACCTCGTCGGATCCCTCATCGGCAAGCCCCTCTATTCTGATAAGCGTACTAAGATCATAGACAGACTTTCTTTCGCAAGAATCTGCATCGAAGTTCAGGCTGACCGTTAACTCCCATCTTCGATTGCAATCTTAGAAGGAGAACACTCCTTCATTCAAGAAGTCAAATATGATTGGTTGCCCCCCTCGTGTTCATTCTGCAAGTGTTTCAGTCATAATACTTCTCTCTGTCTAAAAATGCCATCTATTAAACAAGCTGCCAACGAAGATTAAGCTCCAATCGAAGAACAAGCTCCATCCGATGATCAACTGTAGAATCCTAGCTTCCAGGATCATATTTCAAAAAGAAATAAGAAAAAAAGAATCGGAAGGCTCAAACGACTAAAGTATTGATGCCGGAATCCGCCTCTGGTCACCAACCGACTGAAGCTTCAGCCTCTGAGACCACTGGTCTTCCTCCAAAGTCTTTACCTGTTGGTCCAAACCCTTTCTCGGTCTTAGCGACGTCTGATGCTGTTGAAGATGAAGACCTCACTCGTCTCCAGTCGCACGCGACTTCTGCTACCTCTGTTCTTCCATTTGAGGACTCCCTCCCTCTAGACTGTCAGGCTAGTTCCTCTGATCCCTCGGATCCCATGCCCAATAGCTCCAATCCCTGTCTTCCCCCTCTTCTTCCTCCCTGTTCTAGTCGCCTCTACAACTAATACTCCTTCCTCGTTCCTTAACCAATTTTCCTCAACCCTAAATGACACTTATCCCAACCAGCCAAACCGGTCCAACCCTAAACCACCTTTTATTCCTCTGAACCAATTCCTATTAGTCCATCTTTTAAATAAATTCTCCAAACAGCCATCAGACCACCCGCTTTACACTGGCAACCTCTATAACCCGACCGACCCATTTGAATAACCAAACCCACCCATCACTTGACCCGACCCATCCATTACTAACCTTTCCATTGGCCAACCCGACCCATCAAATCCTAACCATCGCCATCCTTCTTCTTTGCCCGACGCTATTGCTCCAGTTATCAACTGCCTTCACTGCTTGAACACAGATGATCACCCACCGTCAACTTCTGCTCTGGTCGCGCCCCCATCCATTGCCTCCCCTTCGGCTGTTCCTTCGACGTTGACCCTGAAGATGACATCTGCTACTGCTACCTTTCTGTCGTCTGCTTTTGCTACTTCCACGTCATTATCTGCTCCGCCGTCTACTTCTACATTTACCACGCCGTCGTCTGCTACTACCTCACCATCGCTTGCTCCCACTACTTCCACCTTATCGCCTGCTGCCGCTGCCGCTGCTTCCACCTTGCCAGTCATGTGCATTACCAATCCACCGTCTTCTGCTACTGCTTATATCCCACCGTCCGCTGCTGCTACCACTCCGTCGTCGTCTATTGCTACTTCCACACCACCAATCATGACAATTCCCCTCACTAGTCCTGCACATAATTCAGAGGTTCCTTTGCCCTATCCCTCAGGGCCCTCCAGAGCACCCTTTGCTGGCTCTGAGCCTTCCTAGGATATCTACAATGATATATTGGTTCTTCTTCATCAGAACAGAAGCAATCCTCAAATCATTTAGGGAAACTCTATATGCTCTAGCCCCTAGCTCTGCATGACGCTTTGCAAGCTCCCCTTACTGGTTCCTTTAATAAGATCATTGTAAACCTTCCTACTCCCACCCCCTCCAATAATATCATCTCTAATACTACCTCTATCCCCATCACCAGCACTGCTCTCATATCCATCCACAGGAAAAAAAATCCTCCACCAACCCATCTGTTACCAACACTCGATCCACATCCACCCCCATCCCCATTATTCCCCCAGTCATTGGATAAAGCCGATGACAAGACCTCCTAGCTTGTCCAAACGGTCGACGCCCTCCACCCCTGGTACTTAATGATCCCTTGGACTATTTTGAATGTTCGAGGTCTCAATTCCTCGGCCAAACAAGCTAACATCAGATCCCATACTCGCTCCTCTCAGTCCAATCTCTGCTGTCTCCTGGAAACCTGTGTTCTAAAGGCTAATGCCTCCCGGATTGTCTCCTCGATAGCCACCTCTTGGTCCTTTGCTTCTAACTACCTCCACAGCTCTAATGGTAGAATATAGATCCTTTGGGACCCCCTTTCCCAGCCATTTCTGTTCAATCCTCATCTGCATAAGCCATCCACATCTCTATTTCCCACCCTTCTAGTCCTTTCATATGCTCTCTCAATCATTTATGCCCATAATCGGGCCTCTTAGGCTCCCCCTTTGGTCCGATCTCCTCTCCTTTACCCCCTACGCTGGGTCCAGCCCTGAGGGGATTGTGGGAGATTTCAATGTGATCCGCTTTAGCCATGAGAAGTATGGGGCCAACCCCACTGACTCCTAGACTGTTGATTCATTCAATAATTGCATTGATGACCTCAATCTCACTGATCTAAGATGGTCGGGAGTCAAACTTGGCATAATAGAAGACACGACAACCTTCGCGTAGCTTGCAAGCTTGATAGGGCCATGGTAAATGAAGCTTGGCTTGATGCTTACCCTTCCTCCCACGCGTGCTTTAGCCTTCCTAGGATTTCACACCATAGCCCTCAATCCATGTCCTCCCATTCCGCTCCTTTGGTCCTAACCTTTTCAATTTTTTGACATGTGGATCTCCCATCTTGATTTCCTTCCTTTAGTCCAAAATGCCAGGAGCACTTCGATTTCTCACTCCCTCTCTCCTCTTCTTGCCTTCGCTAATCAAGAATGTCAAAGCATCATTAAAGCTTCAGAATTCTTCCACCTTCGAGAACATATCCTCCCGAGTTTCCTCATGCAGGGACAAACTACACACCATCCAATACAAACTCCAGCTTGATCTCCTTAACCCTGTTTTGGCTGAGGAACAGAGAGCTACCACTCTAAATCTCTCCTTGCTTCTGGACTAGGAAGCTCGCATTAAATGGCTCGATTTGGGAGACACTAACTCAGCCTATTTCCATCACTCCCTTAAAGCAAGAACAATGCTAACACCATCGCTAAGCTTATCTCCTCCACAGTTACCAAGCTTTACTCTCCTGACCTCATCAAGTCAGAAGTTGTTTCTCACTTCCAAGGGCTCTTTTGCCCTCCCTTCTCCTCTCCCTCCTCCCCCTATCCCCCCCAATATCCTCAATAAGTTTGTGCCTGATGAGCTCCTTTTCCTTCAATCCATTCCCAGTGAGGAAATCCTCTCAGCCATCCTTTCCCACAAAACCAACAAAGCCCCTAGGCCTGATGACTTTAGCATGGATTTCTTCTCTGCCTATTGGAACATCATCTGCAATGATCTTATTCTTGTGGTCCGCAGTTTCTTCTTCAACCCCAATCAAACTGGAGGGATCAACCACACTTTCCTTCGTCTCATCCCCAAAAAGGAAGGTGTTGTTTCTATGAATGACTTCCGTCCCATTTCTCTTTGGAATCTTCTTTACAAGTTCATTGCCAAAATCCTTGCTAATCGGATTCAGAAAGTCATTGATTCCCTTAGCCCCAACCAATCTGCCTTTATTGCGGGAAAATCCATTTCGGATAATATTATCCTCTGTCACGAGATTATTCATGGGTTTAACGGCAAGTCCCATACTCCGGCTGCCCTCCTCAAGATTGACATCCATAAAGCTTTCGACACGATTAGTTGGGACTTCATTACCAATGTTCTCCAAATATCCTTCCCGGATCTTTTGTCCATTAGTTTCACTCTTGTATCTCATCCTCCCGACTCTCCGTCTTAGTGAATGGTAGCCCAGCTGGGTACTTCCCCTCGGGTCCAAGTATTTGTTAAGGATCCCCCTTTCTCCTCTTCTCTTCTCCCTATCCTTGGAAATCCTCTCCCGCTCCATTCAATCTGCCACTGATCTTCATCTCAATTCCCCCATCCCCAAATGCAAATCCCTCCTCTCCCATTTAGCTTTTGCTGATAATATCATGATTTTTTATATGGTTAGCCCCCTCTCGATCACCAACATCATGTCCACTCTTTGCACCTTTGAATCTCTCCCAGGCCTCAACATTAACCTCCTCAAATCCAACATCTTCCTCTTTAGTATCCCGCCTGATATCCAAAACATCTTTTTTGGAATCTCAAGTTTTCCACTAGGATCCTTGCCTGCCAAATACCTGGGTCTCCATCTCCTTCCCTCCAGGCTTTCCTCCCATAATTGTAACCCCTTGCTTGATCTTCTTTGGAAAAAGCTCCAACTTTAGAAAGGAAAACTCCTCTCTTTTTCTAGCCATCTTACCTTAATTAGGTCGGTCCCCCCAAATCCCAAGGAGGTCTGGGAATCCGGAGAATCAAAGAGGCCAATTCTGTGGGTATCCTCAAGCTCATTTGGAAAATCGTTTCCAAGCACAAAACCATTTGGGAAGACTAGGTCTACTCTGGGTTGCCTAAGCATAACTCTCTTTGGACTGCCCCCTCTCACTTCCGATGCCTCATGGATTCGGAGGAAGATCCTCAGCCACAGGCCTATTGCTCTCCTGGCCATCTCCTTCTCCATTGGCAATGGTAGGACCACTTCTCTTTAGAAGGACTCCTCGCACCCTTCGGGCATCTTATCCCAACTGATCTCTCACAAAACCATATATTCTTCCGGGCTCCCTACCAACGCTTATGTTTCCTCTATCCTCTCTCCAAATGGTTGGTCCCCTCCCTTCTATCCCCCCTCTCCTTGATCTCTGGTCCACCCTCCCTCCTATTCCTCTTGGCTATCGAGGAAGGAAAGATAAATGCATCTAGCTCCCCTCCTCAAATGGGATCTTCTCCTCAGCCTCTGCTTGGTCCTTCATTCGTCCCTCTTCCCAAGTGGTTCCGTGGTATAACCTAGTCTGATTCAAAGACCATATTCCCCGCCAAAGCTTCACTTTATGGCGTTGTCTGTCCAATTATCTCCCTACCTAATCATTCCTTATCCACCGCCATATCCCCGCCACCCCTTCATGCTGCCTCTATCCCTAGAGTAGGGAGGACATCCCCTACCTTTTCTTCTCATGTCCCTTCTCCTCCATTGTTTGGAAATCTGCCCTTGCCAAGTGCTGGTCAGATAGGAGATCCATCCTCCCATTCCATAGAGAATGGAATTGGATAGATATGACCTTCTCTGGTACTATAATCTGTGACACCGTTGGTAAATTAGATTTTTGTGCTACCATTAACTACCTCTGGATGGAATGTAACATTCGTAGATGGACCTCCAAATCTCGGTCTCCGAATAAGATTTGGAAAGCTATCTACTTTGATGTAACTTCCAAAGCCTAGGGCCTCCATGCTCGTCCTGTCCCTAATTCCCTTAAGAACACCCACATTGTAGCTTCTTGGAACTCATAAGTCGATCTCATCCCCACCACCTCTTAATGGCTCTTTAGTCCCCCCCCTCCGGTTTGTTGTTTCCCCTTTAGGCTTTAATGTCTTGTTTTGATTCTAATTTTGCTTCCCCTGGGTTGGCTTCTCCTTGTTGGCTTAAGCCTTCCCTCCCCCCCCCCTTCCCTTGTATATTCTTCTTGTCTTTTAAATGAATTATTTATTCATCCAAAAGAAAAAACATCTCATATTTTCCTCAACCTAAGCCCTCTTTTAGATTTGGGAAGGCAAACAGAAGACCAACAAATGGGGTAGAGAAATCTGGAGGTGTCCCTGAACACATGAGAGATTCCATAGTCATATTCTGCCTTTTTTCTTAAACCCAGCGGGGATTTGATCATGAAAACGGAGGCGCTTTCTATCGCGATAAAACGTATCATATAGAAGATTCTCATCAGAGACAAATGCTTTGGCATTTATTTGGAAACTAAATCCAAACCCAAAATTTAAATAGTTTTCTTCAGAAATCTAGTAATAATGGATTATTCACTAAGGATTTTTTTCGTGCAAAAGAAAAGGCTTAATTAAATAAAAATGTTTCTGCATCATTAAGATTGAAGAGTCATAGTGAGAGACCATATTGTGTCAAGCAGCCCTAGTGACACTAGATACCGAATCGGATATTGAATCTCCAATCATCTCCAATAATTGAATGATCACTATTGCACCGTGACATTCCAAACTCTTGAATCTCCAATCATCTCCAATAATTGAATGATCACTTTTACACCGTGACATTCCAAACTCTAGAACTACCTCAGTGAACAAGCCAAACGATGTCCTAAGAGATTTTTTTGTCCATATAACAACTTTTTGAGTTTGCACACTAGACCAGACTCCCGTGAGCAATGAACCCAAAAGGGTGCTCCATATACACTTCCTTATGTAAGTCACCATGAAGGAAAGCATTCTTGATATCCAGTTGATAGAGAGGCCAGTGATAGGAGGCTATAAAGGATATCAAGTTGCGAACAAAGACCAATCTAGCCTCTGGGGAGAACATCTCTAAATAATCAATGCTATATACTTCATCATAACCCTCGGCCACCAATCGGGCTGTTGCAATAATGGTTTTATGGGATGCTTTAGAGTCCAAACGGGTCCTCAAGTCCTTTAGGGTTTTGTTGGTCCTTGTAATATTCTAGGATATTCTCTCCATCATTATAAATAAAGAAGGGCTGGTCTTTATGAGACACAAGCTTAAATCCCCAAATCAATATGGTATCAGAGCTAGGATCACTATTGAGATCCTAAAACTAATGCCTTGATTAAGGAAGAGAAAAACCCTAACTACCGCCGCACTTACTCTCACTTCTTCTCTACTCAATCCTACACAATGTCCAGCCCACCGCGCCTCTCATGTTGCCACCTCTCTGTGTTGCTAACATCCCGGCACCTCTCACCACTGCTAGCATCAATTGTGCCTCTCATGCCGCTCATCTCACCTCCTCTAGCACCTCTAGTGCCTCTCCACCTCATGTCGTCACTTCCGCATCTCACCTTCTCCTCTGTTGTTGAATGTGATCTTTCCCACCGAGGATTGATGCCTTGCTGTTTCCTTTTTTAGATGATCTGTACTAGGAATCTGTACCTTTGTTGTTGATTATTACAATGATTTCCTAGGGACATTGTCTAAGACTCATCTCTTGATTAGCAACTATGTCTGAAGTAACTATTGCATTTACTAGATATGAAGGGAATTCTCATCTCCATTTTCCTTCAATCCCTCCTATATCCTTAAACTTGATAGGAGTAACTACCTGAAGTGGTCTCATTTTTCTTTCTTGGCTATTGGTGCCCGTGGCTGTTCTGGATACATCACTGTGGCGATACCAAATCCTACTGTTATCAATCAAACTCAAACGAAATGGGAGGCAAACAACTATCTAGCTATGTCCTATCTTATCAATTCCATGGATCCTAATATTACTCGAGGGTACCTCTTACTGGATACTTCTACAAAGATCTGGAAAGCTGCCATGATACCTACTCTCAAGTTGGCAATAATGCCCAATGCTAAAAGTTGAGAAAGAGGATTCATGACAATAAACAGAAGGAACTCTCTCTGTCCTAGTACTACTCTACTTTACGAGGTATGTGGAAAGTGTTAGATTTTTATGAAGAAACTGCATTTACATGTGAAACTGATACGATTATCATTGAAACAAAGGATAAAATTCGTGTGCATGTGTTTTTTACTGGACTAAATACTGAGTTCGATCAGACTCGAGCCCATATTTTAAGTAGGTTTCCCTTCCCATCTCTAGAAAAGGCTTATGCCCTAGTTCAATCTGAGGATACCGTTGCACTGTTATACTTTCTCCTATCATATTGGATCACTCTACCATTTACTCTGGATCAGGGACTCGATCCAGGGATGGCGCTCAAACAAATCCCTGTGGAACAACTGAAAATAACCTGTGAAATGTGATTATTGTGGAAAGGAACGCCATACCAGGGAGGTTCAAGGAAGATCGAAGAATTGTACTCACTTAGGATAGTACGCATGCATATCATGTCATACTTGTAATTTGCATATCATGGCATTCTCAAGTCTCTCCTAACTTAGATGGACCTTAGGAGATGCCCAATGACCTCTCAAATAGACCCAAATAATGTTGGAATTTTGTTGGTAAAAGTCCCAAAAAATATGAAGCTAAATATCAGATAATTTCAACCATCTGGGTGCTTGAACTGGTCAGCCGAATCCAGCTTCTTTACCAAACCGACCGGAAAGGTGAAGCAGCCAACCGGTTCTTCACAGAACTAACTTCACAATAGGAAATCAATTTTCATTTCTAGAGGCTGCCATCATCCGGTTCGCCAAGCAGTCAACCGGATGAAACCGACCGAAGTGGGGGTCGATCGGTATGCCTCCAAATGACCAAGCTAGTACTCCGATGGCTATTTTTAAGTAACGTTTACTTCAAGCGGGATACTGGATGAACAAAAATTTGTCAATTAGAACTTGACTTAAACAAGGTTTGTTGCTAGTTTCACAACAAATCTCTAATGTAGTAGTACTATATTTGAAAATCAAAATAATAGCTAGTTAACAAGGATCTATACCCAAAGGATGGTCCAGATGCAAACAATGAAGACTATGAGTGAAATAAGACAACAACTATGGAGGAAAAACAAAACAATAACCGTGAGGGGCAAAACAGTAATTTTCAGCCCAAAACTAGAGTTTAGAAATTAGGGTAATAAAGCACAAATAATATCTTATTTCAATAGTTAACTTGAATCAACAAATGGAAGCAAAACAGTAACTTTTCTAAATCTTGAGAAGGGAAGGGTAGAATTGGTATTTTAAAAAAAAAAATCTCAAGATTAAGCCATCAGAAAGAGCTCAGATTTGAATCGATCTCCAAATTAGGATTCTTGAATGTCTAGTCAAAATTTGAGTTTGATTAGATGGCTGAACTGCTTAATCCGAAAAAACGTGTGACATCCAAGAAGACTTGAAGAACAATACGTACTTCTTGTTGGACGAAGAAGATGATGAAACAATAATAAAGTAAAGAACAAGCATTGACATGGGATAGATGTGGGTGGGATGGTGGAATGGCTATCTCAGCCTAGGCCTCTCACCCATAGCCATCTCAGCTGTTGAAGAATTCTTTCCCAGAATTTTGAGAGCACAAAACTGTAACTTCATTAATAAATTCGTGTATAATTCTGTAGCCCCTCACAAACTCATATAGAAGACTCAAAACATACTCAAACACTAAAAAGTAAAGGCCTAACTCAATCCTTAACTAATTGGGAAACCTAAATTGACTAGGAAACTAAAATAACAAAGAAAATAGATTCAAAACATGACTCTAACTAAACTAATGAATTAAATCTCGTTTTCCTACTTTCTACCCATATTTTAGGCCCATTAAAATATCTTATTACAAAGAAAACCTATGGATCAAACGCCCAACACATACATAACCCACCCAAAGCTATATCCAATAAAATAAGCCCATTAAATGGCTTATCTGCATCAATCACTAAGGGGTTTAGGTTTGGCTTCCTAGCAGTTTACTTTTATATTAAGTATTTGATTCCCCTCCCCCCACCCCCACCCCCACCCCCACCCACACCCAAACCTTAATTTTGTGCAGTCATCATAATATAATATACAATGCTGAAGAGTGAGATTGCACAAAACTCACCAAAACCGGCAATTGTACCCTGGCCTATACATGTCCTAAGCCAACCGCGGTGATGACCAAACTGAAGAACACATTTGTCACAATCATGGCAATGTTTTTCCGTAGAGGCTGCATAAATGTAGCCAAAAAGTATTTCATCAAAAAGCTTTATCAGAGATAAACCATCCACAAGCTGAGAAATTACAATTCTGAAGGAAGGCCTGAAAACAGATCTAAATAATAATTACCATAATGCCAAAAACAAATAACTAGAATAAAATAATTGACGCCAGAACATGGAAACAGAAAAGAGGACATAAAAATAACGACATGCATCTGAGTTGGGAGGGCCCATGGACTTATTCTTGTTCAATGTAAAACATTCATTTCTTCAAGATTAAAAGTATCTTATTGTGAACAAAAAATAGATAATTAGACTATTTATTACGCCCCCCCCCCCCCCAAAAAAAAAATCTGCATTTAAACTGAATTATGACCCAAAGAAATGTACAATGTCAATTATATTAGGGAAAGAAAAAAAAATACCCCAAATTACAACCAACCATCACAAGAAATAGTTTGCACAGATTTACATATTGAAATTACTTAACACAAAGGACTAATGCATTAATACCAACTTAATCTTAAGCTCCACCTTTCGGAATAATAATTAATTTCCAAGAACCCAAGTATTTATCTTTCCATATAATTCAACACACGGAAAAGCTGAAAGCTTCACAATGTCACATCCTTTTCACCCAATCAGTGTTCTTTATCCACCTGCATGACCAATATTATCCGAGGCAACTCACTTCATCACAGATGTCTTCTGAAGTTTCCATCAATGACTTAGATAATATAATAGACATTTTCATTTCCAATCACAGCTCCTGGGTGAGCCCATTTTACATATATAGAACAACCTCATATTCTATATACAAAACGATGTTCTATTTCTACGTTGGCCCCATGCACCACTACCCAACCCCCAGCCCCACTCCCCCCCCAAAAAAAAAATCCAGAGGGAAGGCCTCTAACTCTGATCTAAGTAGAATTAAGATGGTTTTACCGCTACAAACAACCAAAGTTTGAGCAAAGCTTCATTATGGTAACTCCAACAAGGGCTCAATCCATTAATGGTTTTACGGCTACAAACAATCAAGTTTGAGCAAAGATTCATTATGGCAACTCCAACAAGGGCCCAGTCCCTTAAACAAACTACCAATTAAAGAAAATGACTTCAAGAGAAGTCCTAATCTAAATAGATTTCCTAAACAAGAAACCAGACATGGTTCAACACCCAATAAATTGGTCATGAATTTCCCAATATAGCTCGAGATAGCAAGATCTTAGTTTTGTTGGACAGGAAACTCAATAATGTTTCAAACAATACCACTACTTTTTACCTTCCAAATATAAGCCCCAAGAAATGTCACATGAACAACTTATTTGCCGGTAACGCAAAACTCCCAATCAAAAAACAACTAATAAAAGCATATCCAGAACATTTGGTTCGGCCATTAGGGTGCTCCTGCATTAGCAGGTGGAATCTGTAATAAGAGATATATTTTTGTTTTTTGCCTCATGCTTTTTGTGAATAACTGTTTAGTCATGACAATTAAAATGTAAAATGTAAAAATAAATACAAAAACTAAATAATGGAGGTCCATGCAAGTCCATTACAAAATACAGTAAATGCAAGATTAAAAAGCATCAACATAAATCTCTTCCCCAAAAAGGAGACAAAAAAGGTTACACGCCTTTCTTGAGGAGGGTGTGTATTTCATATAATTATTACCCAGGTTTTTCTCAACAGAAGTGCATGGGAAGACACAATAATACTCTAACACCCAGACACAATATAATATATGTCTTCTTATAATTGCAAGAAACAATAAATTGGCATATGAGATCTCAACTTCAACAAAATGACAATCTTAATCAATGGATCCAAACAAAAAGTAGAAGTTGATAACATATCTTACAAAGTTATGCATTGAAGCAAATAATCATATATAATAAGTATATGAGAGCAGTAGTACCTGCACAATATTACAACAAGTGCAAGTCCTACTTCTGTAAGAAAATTAAGTAGTCTATGGTTAGTTACAGAATTCGTGAGATATAAGCTACTAACAAACAGTATAAAGCAACTGAATTTCCTCACTAGTCCACTGATGGAGTTGCCAAGTTGGCTGTAGGTTGGCTCCATAAAAAGATTAGGCTTTGGTGGCCTAAGCCCAAACATGGTGTTTCAAAATACAGGGTTGCCGGTCCATATTGTAGGCCCAAGAAATTCATTGATTTGGTGTGGGATAGTTCGGCTATTAGTCTATATTTCAGAGTATTATTGTAATCTGAAACTTAATATTATAAGAGTCTTTTAGCTGTCGACAGGCTTTATGGTTCCCTATTAAGAAAATGATGAAATGGAAGGCAAACAAAATACCTTTTCGAAGATTTGTTGCAAATTGAAACATCTTCCCAGAAGCTCTATCTGATGTGGCTTACATTTGCAAATGGCTCTGGATTTGTTTTGGTGCAGGCGGTGAACTTCCAAAAACTTTCCAAAATTTTAATGTTTCATCAGCTGCTGCAGATGCCACAGTGGAACCATCTGGGCTCTGAAAGGAATTGAGGAATTGAACAAGGAAATCAACCATAGTCCAGATTATCGGAACCCAAAAAAAAAGATTGCCAACTATGTCTCATGTCAGTTTTACAAAAAATGCTTTCCTTAACGTTCAAATACAACATCACCATAAAATGCTTTAATCTGATTTCATTAAGGCTCCGACCGGTTGGTAAGAAAGATGGGCCCTATATGTCGTGGAGTGTTCGTGATACAAACATCTTTGATTTCCATGCCCTAATGTATACATGATACAAACATTGTTGAAATCATACCCAATAGTGCTCAGGCCTTTGGAAAACAAGGAACAAGCCTAGTAAACCTAACAAGGAGAATTGGGGTTCTTTCATCTGTGGAGGACCTCACAGAGCCTGTGACTGCCCAAAGAAAGAAAAATGGAGTGCGTTGATCGTAGATGATGGACAGGAGTTCGTTTAGGCCGCCCAATTGAACTCAGTGCAAATGCTGAATGCCCGTCTACAAAAGGAAACCCCAGAGACAACCGTTAAAGCCTAATTTTACAGCAGACACTACGATCATTTAAAAAAAAAAAAATGCAAACACAGGTGGTTTCAAGAAAAATTGATCACTGCTTACTTAGAGAACACCAGTATCGGATGGGAGAGAGAGTTGCATACCAGTGGAGATAGAGTTCTGCAGATTGGGTGGGGAAAGAGAGTGTTGCAAATCTGAGGTGGTGGGAGAGAGTTGCTGATCGAAGGGGGATCTTGATGTTCAGATGACTGATGTCAACATCCAATTTGTTCCCCTATTTGTCTCCATTGGCAAGACAGTTGCAGAGGAACTGGGTTTCAGACCCGGTGAAGGGCAGAGAGAGAGAGAGAGAGAAGATGGAAGGCTGGGAATTTTTACTGTTACCCAACTCCTCAATTTTCCATCAAATCAGATCAATTTTGAGGGGACCTTTGAGGGAGGGAAAACAGAGGATAATGTAAGGGTAATTGACAAATCAATAACCCCCAATGTTCCCCAAAGTTCCAATAAAACAAAGCACAAATAAGGGAGAAATCTGGAAATCAGATTCAAATCTAAGTCTCAAACCAGGGCAAAATTAGGGCTTCCTGCGGTTGGTTGTAGGGAGCTCTCATGGAGCTCAAATTCAGGTCGAGTGCAGGGTTGATGATGCTTAAGAAAATCTCCAAACAATGGCTCAAGGTCCCTTCAAGTTGGAAAGATATGTGGTTGCTGGTCTTCAAGATGATCTTCAAACACTACTCTCACAAATCAGAAAAAGAGAAAAACAAAAAAGAAGAAAGAAGATCGAATGGAGGGTTAGAAGGGGGGAAGAAGTGGTTGGGTTGGGTATCTCACCCTCTCTAAACTGTACACATCTCACCCTCTCAAATAACATCTCTTTTCATCTATTCAACTTCTATCTCAAAGTAACAGCAATGCCTCTTTTATAGAGGTTTATGACTCCAACTTAAAAGAGGAAACCTACTTAACTTAGTACTGAAGCTACTAACTAATTAATTACTTTGTCCAACAAAAAACAACTTAAAAGCATAGTCTAACTCTAACTAAGACTTTCCAAAAGTAAATCTAAGACTTCAACATAGAGTAGGACTCAAATAAAGCAATAAAAACAAATCCTAATTGAAGTAGGACCTAATTAAAACAATTTAAAACAAATCCTAATCCTACTCTACTTGGGCAATTTGATGGCTGCTCGACTCCTCCTTTGAAGCTTCAATTTTTCAACATTAAGGGACAGCTAGAGGGGTCTTCTAGAAGATTCTTTTGAGGGCAGAATTGCAGGAGTTACGTGAACAGTAGCTCATGAACAGTATTTTCCAGCATTTGGGCTGGTTAGATGGGGCCATAGGAGGGCCAGATCAGCATGCCATCTCGCCTGATTTCATGGGCTGAACCAAGGCCAGATACAGGGCAGAGATGGACCATGATCTGGTCAGCTCGAGCTCTCCTCTTGGCAGCCCTATCTACATCAGAGGAGACAGGGCTTTTATCAGTGAATGTGCTTTTTGCCACCCAAGGTATCCAAACTAGTCAACTTTCAAAGACCTATAGACAGTTGTCACGCTTTCCTATACCATCATTCCCCAACCATCAAGCACCCCCCGTCAAAAAAAAATCTATATGGGCATTAAATTTGTTCAGCACAAATGAAAAGCTTGGAATTTGGAGACAAATAAAACATAGTGAAAATCATGATAATATTCTTCTCCCTTCTTGCGAGAATATTTTGCAAATCTGAGATAATATAGGGCAAAATAAGATCAAGACCAACTCTTCTCAATTGGCTTTGAATCATGGGCTAATTAAATCTAAATTTGTTTGAACCAATTTTAAAATCATGATATAATATTGCATACCTTTATTAGTTCACCTTCATAGTAACCATCAAACTCAGCTCTACAAAACAAAAGGAAGAAAGAAAAAACCAGACTAAAATTTTCAAAACCAACAACAAAAGGATTACGTTGAAAAAGGGGGTTGTAAACAGTACTCACACGGCAATTTCTCTGTACACGCGCTGCTTCAATTTAAACAACCATCTGTGGCTTCTTAACAGTTTCATATAGATTTTGCACATTTCCTAATATCCCTGCCTATATACAAGTAAAATGATGGAAAGGTTAGATTTCTCAACAATCAGTGAAGAGTTTTGAAAATTTTGTAATACATAAGCACAGATTGATAAGTAAAGATATCAAGGGGTATTACCAATATTTTTATAGAAAAAAGAATTTTTGACCTAAAAGTAGCACATCAAAACCCACATATATTAGGGAAAGGAAAAAACAAAGCCCCCAATCAAAAGAAATAGTTTCCACAGATTTACATCTTGAAATTTACTTAACACAAAGGACTAATGCATTAATACCAACTTAATCTTAAGCTCCACCTGTTGGAATAATAATTAATTTCCAAGAACCCAACTATCTATCTTTCCATATAATTCAACACATGGAAAAGGTGAGAGCTTCACAACGTCACACCCTTTTCACCCAATCAGAGTTCTTTATCCACCTGCATGAACAACATTATCTGAGGCAACTCACTTCATGACAGATCTAGTCTGAAGTTGCCCTCAATGGCTTAGATAATATAATAGACATTTTCAATTCCAATCACAGCTTCTGGGTGAGCCCATTTTACATATATAAAACAACCTCATATTCTATATACAAAAAGATGTTCTATTTCTATGTTGTCCCCATGCATTACCACCCCACCCCACCAAACCCCCCCCCCCCCCCAAAAAATAAATCTAGGAGGGAAGGCTTCTAACTCTGATCTTAGTAGAATTACATGGTTTCCGGCTACAAACAACCAAGTCTGAGCAGGGCTTCATTATGGCAACTCCAACAAGAGCTCAATCCCTTAAAATAAACTACTAATTAAAGAAAATGACTTGAAAAGAAGTCATAATCTAAATGGATTTCCCAAACTAGAAACCGGACATAGTTCAATGCCCCAATAATGTTTCAAACAATACCAATGTATTTTACCTTTCAAATATAAGCTCTAAGAATGTCATAGAAGCAACTTATTTTCCTATAATGCAACACACCAAATCACAAAAGAACCAATCTAACATTCTATGGCGCATATCCAGAACACTTGATTCGGACATTAGGGTGCTCCTACATTAGCAGGTGGAAGTTGGAACCTGTAATAAGAGATTTATTTCTGTTTTTTGCCTCATGCTTTTTGTAAATAACTGGTTAGCCATGACAATTGAAATGTAAGAAATAAAAATAAACACAAAAACTGAATAATGGAGGTCCATGCAAATCCATTACCAAATACAGTAAATGCAAGATTAAAAAGCATCATCATAAATCTCTTCCCCAAAAGGGAGACAAAAATGGTTACACACCTTTCTTGAAGAGATGGTGGTGGTATTTATTATAATTATTACCCATATTTTCCACAACAGAAGTGCATTGGAGACAACAATACTCAAACATGCAGACACCATATAATTTCCTGTCTTCTTATAATTGCAAGAAACAACAAATTGGCATATGAGATCTCAACTTCTACAAAATGACAATCTTAATCAGTGGATCCAAACAAAAAGTAGAAGTTGATAACAAATCTTGCAAAGTTATGCATTGAATCATATCATCATATATAATAAGGATGTGAGAGTAGTAGTACCAGCATAATATTACAATTAGTGCAAGTCCCACTTCTGCAAGAACATTAAGTAGTCATAGTTAGTTACAGAATTCGTGAGATATAAGCTGCTAACAAAATATGGTTTATTTTTGTGATTTCGATATTACATTTGTAATCATGGACATGGAAACATAAAAGCAAACAGTATAAAGCAACTGAATTTCCTCACAAGTCCACTGATGGAGTTGCCATAGGTTGGCTCCGTTAAAAGGTTAGGCTTTGGTGGCCTAAGCCCAAACATGGTGCTTCAAAATACAGGGTTGCTTGGTCCATATTGTAGGCTCAAGAAATTCATTGATTTGGTACGGGATAATCTGGCTATTAGTCCATACTTCAGGGTATTATTGTAATGTGAAACTTAATATTATATGAGTCTTTTGGCTGTCAACAGGCTTTATGGTTCCCTATTAAGAAAATGATGAAATGGAAGGCAAACAAAATACCTCTTTGAAGCTGATTTCTTGCAAATTGAAACATCTTCCGAGAAGCTCTATCTGATCTGCCTTACATTTGTATATGGCTCTGGATTCGTTTTTGGGGCAGGCGGTGGACTCCCAAAAACTTTCCAAAATTTTAATTTTTCATCTGCTGCTGCAGATGCCACAGTGGAACCATCTGGGCTCTGAAAGGAATTAAGAAATGAATGAGGAAACCAACCATAGTCCAAACTATCAGAACCAAAATATATATATATATATAGATATAGATATAGATATATATATTCCAGATTCTTTAGATAAATACCTGAGCCATGAATAAAACTCTTGACTTATGTCCAGTAAGCTCCGCCATCTTTACCATAGATGGGTATTTCCAGAGAGTTAGTTGATTCTCTGTCAACCCATGAGAGCTCAAAAGCTCCCGCTCATTCTTGCTCCAGAGCAGAGAGAAAACTTGTGACCTAGTGTCCACTGAATTCAAGCAAGCACCTGTGCGTGTATTCCAGAACTTTATACAGTGGTCTTCTACACCCCCACCAGAAGCAAGCAAATTACTCTGGAAGGGACACCAAGCAAGAGCTTTCACAGTATCTGTGTGATCTTCAAATCTATGCAGCCACTGGGTTGGAGAATTCGAAGAAGCCATTGCCCGATCCCATATATGTATACGGTTATCATCTCCCCCGCTTGCTAGTTGCTTGCCTGAGGTTGACCATTTTAGCCCGCACACCTCTTGGGTGTGCCCTCTATAGGTTTCAACAATGTGAGACCTCATCCTCACATCATTGTTTATGATGCGAGTATCCTTTGCTCCTGTTGTCAGGATGTGACTGTTCCACCAGTCCAGGGCACCCACTCGAGCTTGGTGGCCTCCATGAAGAGTTCTCAACTGTAAGAACAAATCAAAGTAAATAAATTAATAAATAAATAAAATCACAACAAAATACTTATCATAAATACCTGAAAGAAGCACTACATTCAAAAAAATCACTGACCTTTATTTTTGCAGTGGCATCCCAAAGCTGGATGTCAGAATTGTGTAAGCCGATAGCGATGTGTTGACCATCAGGATCCCAACGGACACTTGTAACGGGACCATAATCATCCTCAATTGTCACTAGTTCATCAGAAGAACCATCCGAAGCATTCCATAGATGTACAGTGCTTCCAAGGGCAATTGACAGGATATTGCTGCTTCCCCAGTCCAGTAGATTCAAGCAATAGTCATCCAATATATCAGGACAATCTAATGTTCTCTCAGAACTCTGTATGGAATAACAAACCAATACAATTAACATTAAGAACAGAATTTCAGGATCAAATACCATCAGAATTTCATAAATCAAAACCACCAAACAGAGTTTCAGAATAAAATGACACCATTGTCAAGTGTAAATAATCAACAAAGGGAAGACATCCACCTGAGGAATGTGTCTTTGACGCTTCACAGCTTTCAATTGTCGAGCAGAGAAGAATTCAGTAGGAAACAGCTCTACAGGGGTGGGAGGCTTGTCTTTGAAAGCTAAAATTCGCCTCCCGTTCATGTTGAAAAGTTCTGCGAGTTCCCTCTGGTAAACAGATGTAGAACTCACTGCAGGGTTTTCCTTCACCTTCCTCCCTTCTGTCAACATATATCGAGCATAGTCGAAATCCATCGCTGCTCTATTGGGGATGAATCTATCCAACTGTGTGACACAAAGGAAAATCCAAAAATCATCAAATAGGAAGAATCGAAACCCTAATTACAGGAAAGCAACAATTTCTAGTAAACCCTAATTACAGGAAAGCAACAATTTCTAGTAAACCCTAATTACGGGAAAGCAACAATTTCTACTAAACCCTAATTACAGGAAAGCAACTTCTTCAGCTACCGGGAAGACCGACTTACATTTTCCCCGTAATTTTTCCTCCGAACCATAATCTTTTTAATAAGGCACCGATACCGATCACCTGCATCCATGGTGAATGAAAAAATAAGTAAAACAAAACAGAATAAACAACAGCAGAAACTTTAGAATGATAATGGCTAACGATCGCAGAGAAACGCAGATGGGTTTCAGATTCTCAAGACAGAGAGAACGCGGAGATTTTCAAGCCAGCAGAAAAATCTCAATCAGAATTGAACACGAATAATCCTTTTTTTTTTTTTTCTTTTGCTGTGAGAAATCCTTTCGCGATCGCAGAGAAACACAGATTGGTTTCAGATTCTCAAGACAGAGAGAACGCAGAGATTTTCAAGCCAGCAGAAAAATCTCAATCAGAATTGAACACGAATAATCATTTTCTTTTTTTTCTTTTGCTGTGAGAAATCCTTTCGCGATCGCAGAGAAACGCAGATTGGTTTCAGATTCTCAAGACAGGGAGAACGCAGAGATTTTCAAGCCAGCAGAAAAATCTCAATCAGAATTGAACACAAATAATCCTTTTTTCTTTTCTTTTGCTGTGAGAAATCCTTTCGCTTTCAAATTTCAGATTAAACGACCGTTGAGACTTGAGAAGGTTTTAGAAGCTTTTTCAATTTCCGGGAAGGAGTGACTTTCGAGTAGTTTCGACGGAAGTTTTAAAACGCGCCATCGGATTTATTAAAAAAAAAAAAGTTAATTACTTGAAACCCCCTATGGCCTAATTGCTTAAATTTACTTTAGAAACTCTTACCTCTTCTTTTTTTTTTTTTTTTTTTTTTTTTATGAAGAAAGAGTTTACTTATTAGATTCATGCATATAAGTAGTGGCATTAGACATACAAAGATCATCCAGCCAATGGAACATAGCCAATCTGTCATACACATGCTAGACAAAGCCTTCTTAACCAGGGCATCTGCTACATAGTTCAGATCCCGTGAAATATAAGAGAAAAATATATAATTTTTTTTTTGTAAAAACGAGAAAGATACATAATCAAAGGATATACTCATGTGCTTTTAATATTGCCAACTATTAATGCTACCTCTAAAGGGTGATTTTCCTTTTGAGCATGATTACAATTTATAGCTTCCTTATACTATTTGATTCATTTTGCAATTTGGTGTAATCTGAAGACCATGCATACGACAGAGCTGTGCGAATAGCAAGAATCTCCCCATGAATAGCTGTAGAGAAGTGATGTGGAATAGAAATAGCTTTTAATTGGCAGGCCCTATGATCACGAAAAACCAATCCCAAACCTCCCTTAGATGATCCATGTGACAAAGTTGCATCACAGTTAACTTCAATGTAGCCTGTAGTAGGTGCCTTCCAACGATTTTGAGTAGCAGCATGTGCTGATCCTAACACCTACTGATGTTGAGAAAAACTTGGTTAGCAATAGCATATTCTTGGAAAGCATTTTCAGCAACCATTATAACTTCTTATGGGGTCTTAACTTTAATATTGAAGATTCTATTATTCCTCGCCCTCCACAGATACCAGGACAAGAAGGATGCTTTCGAGATGGATTCACGAGCTAATCTCTTATCAGATTTAAAAAGATTATCCCAACTATCCAACCAGTCTGAAAATTTAGGAGATTGATCACTAGGTGGGGGTGTAGGATAGGCAGCTTTCGAACCACACTAACCTTGCAAAGTCACATTCCGGCAGTATATGACTTCTTGTTTCAATTCCCAATCCACAATGGCTACAAGTTGGATCTATTGGCACCCTTCTCAATTGTAATCCCACACCTGATGCAATCCTTTCAGCATAAACTCTCCACATGACTGATTTAATTTTTGGGAGAGTATGTAAAGACCAAATCCTCTTCCACATGGAATCGGGAATTTGGTTCCATTTATGCACATGTGATGAAAAAGCACTAACAGCAAGCTCATCATTTTGGGTATTAAATAACATAGTATATGTTGATTTCACAGTAAACATACCGTTTTTGGAAGGGCCCCAAACTTGCTTCTCTTCACCAGGGAAAAGACTCAGAGATTTTCAAAATTGCTCCCCGCATTGGCCGTTGAAAGTATTTCTGCAACAAATCCTACCGCCAACATCTGGATATTGGGTCTATGAGATCCTAGACATATTCAAGATTGCAATTCGGTGGCCTTGGTTGCTGTAATTTATAATAGGAAAGGGATGGCAGCCAACCATCTAGCCAAATATTATTTGCTTTAACAACTCCACTTTTAGGACGTTCCTTCCTTATAGTAAGCTTCGTCATCCCCAAAATGGCTTATTGCCCAACCTTGCACCAAGAAAATCAGTAGTTGGGAAATATGGATTTAATTAGAGATGCTCAATGGGAGTGTAGTGTTGCAGATTTACATATTGGCTGACTAAAAGTGAGGCTAGATTTTTGCAGATTTACAAATTGGCTGGTTGTTTTACAATATAACTCCAAAACACTGTTTGAGAGTAGTAATCTCATCCAGCCTTACCTGTGAAAATAGAAGGCAGTCATCGGCAAATAGTAAATGTGTGATAGGAGGACCTCGATACCGAACTCTGATTCCCTGTAGAGTACCCAACTCCATTCCATGTCCGTTTGTCAGTTACCGTTTAGTGATATCGTCATGCAACAACAACAACAACAAAGCCTTTTTCCCAACTAAATGGGGTCGGCTACATGGAAATACAATATTGCAAGATAAAAAGCAAAAGAAAGGAGAAGGGGGAAAAGAAAAAGAAAAGAACTTAACAAGGCAACACCTCTGGAACATCCCACCTAAATGTGATAGGCAACATGAATCTTTACCCTTCAAACAATTCTGTTGATGTCATATTATGCACTAGACCTAACTTCTACAGGTCTTTCCTTACCAACACTTCAATGGTTGGCTTGCCCTTAGTTTTTTTAGCTCCTTCCATCTAGATCTGATTACACCTCCTTACAGGATCATTTAAAGGCTTATATTGAACATGTCCAAACTACCTTAAGTGACATTCTCTAAGCTAATCTTGAATCAGAGCGGCTCCCAAATTAGCTCTAACCTGATCATTTTTCACCCAGTCTCTCTTAGTTTTGCTGCACATCCATCTCAACATCCTCATCTCTGCAACACTAAGAGCCCGTTTGGTATCATTCTAAAAAAACGTTTCTGGAGTTTTTTCGTTCTATTGAAACGAAAAAACGGAATCTTCTGTTTGGTGCACTTATGGTCCGTTTCTGTTTTTTTGGAACAAAAAGTGAAAAAAAAAAAAAACTTAAAAAACGAGATTGGACGGAACTCCAAAATGGAGTTCCGTCTTCCCAGTTTCGTTCCATTTTACAAAAAAAAAAAAAAAAAAAATCCCGATAAAAATCTGAAATTTTGAAACACCATTTTTTCGTTTAAAAACTGCGTTTTGACATAGAAACTAAAATTTTCGTTTTTGACACGAAACGACGTTTCTAGAACAGAAATGATACCAAACGGGGCCTAAATATCCTATTCACAACTCTATCGTTGTACTGTTGGGGTGTTACAATATGCAACTCTAGTCCAGATATAGCATTATTAGTTTCAATAAAAATAAAAATAGACAACCAAATGACAGAAATTATAATTATATTTCCAAAAAATATTTTATAACAAAACAAACATAGCCTTAGTGCAAAACTAATAATGAATATTAGTCGTATCACCTTAATTAGGGGTGTCAATCAGTCGAGTCAGGCCAGTTTCGATCAAACCTAATCGGGCTTCGCCACTTGAGGACCTTGCACCATGATCGTCTCATTTAAGTAATCGGTCCTCATAGGCATGGTCCCATTTATAAATAGCCGGTTGGGTAGCGGTCTTTAATCGGGCTACCAATATTCTGGCTAAATGGACATGTGTCAGGCTTTAAACAAAGTAATGACACATTTATATCTAAACAGGTTATAATCAAGCTCTAAACAGGTTATAATCAAGCTCTAAACAGACTATAATCAATCTTTAAACTTGTCGAGCTCTAAATGAACTCTAAGTGGGTTATAAATGGGCGTTAAATTGTAGGGCTATTAATTGGTTGATCTCGGTTTAGCACCCATCAGGTAGCACCCTTGCATTGTGAACTGCCTATTAATAAATGTGTCAAGCTACAATTAATCGGGCAGGGCCTATGATTGACACTCCTAACCTTATTATTCCTAGTTGGTTGGGCATTTTTTTTTTTTAGGGTGGGGGGAAGCTTACATTCAATTCAATTTATGTTCTTCCCCACATTCTTCATCTCTATTTCTTTTGTTGAAAGTGTATAATGAAATTCAATAATCAAAATCATTAGAAGTTCACAGAAATGTTCCCATAAGTTATGGTGACCTATTTCTATTGTATGATTCACCATGTTTGTGCATGCTCCCTTGATTGAAATCAGTTTCTTGACTTCTCAATTTTTTTTAAACTGTGCAAGGATAGTTCTAACATTTAACAATTAATAGATCATGTTGAGCAAACTTGTCCCGTGGTAATTATTAAGTGCATGATTGGAGGGGTTTGAATGGCTAAACCCCACTCCCAAAAAAATTTCACCATGATTGGAGGGGTTTGAATGGCTAAACCCCACTCCCAAAAAAATTTCACCAAAAATGGTGGGGGCTTGAATTAAAGAACCTGGATCGGATCAGCCAAATTAGCTGTTCGGATCAGAATCGGCCCAGCCTGGTCACATTTCTTGTCAATCCCCTTCCAAAATAAAGAGTTGGGGTATATTTTAGCTGATTCAGATCCGATCTGAAATAGAATCTGTTCGGGTCCGATCCAGATCTTGATAATTTAGAAATGGAATCTGTCGGGTCCGATCCAGATCCTGATTAGTTAGAGCTACCATTCACGGAGGTGCATGGCCTCTGCTCTTGATCCAGCTTTATCGATAAAAGATATTGAAATGGCAGAGAACCGTTTTCAGGAGTGGGTCCTACGGATCAAATCAACCAAACACTGGATCAAACCAACAGTATATAAGATGAAGGAGCGGATTTTCCACATTGCTGGTGTGGGAAGGAATCTGTATGCTACCATCAATCGGGGGTCTGAAAAATGTCCAATCTTTTCGCCATAATATGATTACCAGTCATTCTTTCTTTCTTTCCTGAAGCTTACCTGATGCAAATCTTAGTCCTATGGTGGTCCTCCCATGATTAGCTGGATTTTATGGTGCATATCTGGCTTATCTGCTTCAGAACTTTTAACATTTTGGGTTTGGCTGAAGTCAATCACGTAAGTTGGGTATTATTGATAGGCTGCTCAGCAAATAGATTAACCTGCTTATTTTAGTAACAAAGAGATCTGAATCTTCTACCATCTCATAAACCATGAGTACATTTGATCAGATTCTGCTGGCATGGTATAACATTGTAAATGACCACCTCTGCTCAAGTACTATACAAAATTGAAGCTTGCATATCATCAGCACCATGGAATAGTAGTGTCACTTCAATCCCTCACTAAGGCCTGGAGACATCCTTCAACTCTCTGTGAGGTTACTCATCCTCTCCTTCATAGACTAAAATAAACAAGGCCCATATTAGTCAGGTAGAGAGATCATCATGAGCAGATGGTTCCTCAACTGAACACTTTTCTGGTGTGCGTCCTTGTATGCATCGGTAACTAATAGTGAAAGCTTTTGCATAAACAAAATAATGCATGTTACCCTTGGATCAAAATTGTTTGATCCCAAATACAGCTTTAAGAAGAGTAACTAGGAAACAGGTACAGTTTAAATCAATTCATACAAAGAAAAGTACAGATTTAGGCAAAATTAACGACGTGACTTTAATCACCAGGAATGAGCTTTTCGTTGGCATGCATCCAGATACGTACAAAAGAATGTCAGATCTTAAACTAGCTGACCATCCAGTTACCAAATTTCAAGAGGTATGAGCCTAACTTGGAGCACATACACGATAGTGCTGAGGTAATGGTAATCAGCTGAGAATAAAAGCATGAAATTAGAGCTTAGAAGGATGAGGGAACTGTGGACTGCATCACAGGTGTTAAATGGATAGACATTTGAGAACTTTAATTGGTGGAGTTTCCAAAAAATATTCACCAGATTTTGAAACATTGCCTGAAATCTGACAGAAATCGTTATTCTGCTTACACTAACAAAAAGATCCGCCCATAGTTTTCTGGATAGTTGTTATGTATATTTCTTTTCCCTCTCACTACTTCATACTTTAGATTAGTTAAAGACACAAATAATATCAATCAAAAATGCAATTTCATGGATAGAAAAGACCTTAATACCCAAGCTCCATGTTCTGTGATCTACACTCTTATGTCTGTACGAGTATCATAACATAATGTCAACCTTTAGTTCAGATCATTATAACCATCCATCTTCATAAGCACTAGAAAACAATTAATTTACATTGTACATTAGTTCATTATTCCAGAAATTCAGATGAATTTTCATGCACCCAAACTAACACAATCTCATGAATGAGTCCTAACATCAAAATTAAACAAATGGCCTAAGCCGAATCTATGTCATCTAGGGTTATTCCATTAGTCTCTCCATTGTGAACAAAGGGAACGATGAAGAATCCATAGTATCAAACCATTTTTAAGCCCCATTGAATAATTAAATCCTCACTCAAAATATGAACTAAGCACACGATCAAGCAGCAAATAAGTGTATTAAGTTGTACAGTTGTACATGCATGAGTCCCACAGGAAGATGAATCCATCGAGTCTAAAAAGAACACAAAGCAGACAAGATGTGAAAAGGCCGGTAATTTGCAGCTTTTCAAACTTGTGTCACCCTACCTTTCAAATTACTTGTCATCATTTCATACATGGAAGGGTAGGATATGGTATTTTTCTCAGTGGATTACACCATGGATTTGCAGAGTATAATTGCTTATAGAGTTAAAATAATCCAATGGGGTGTCATGGGGAAAAAAAACACAGCAGAGGCAGAATAATAATATTTTAGTCTAATTGCTCATAACCCAAAAATAAAAGAGGCTATTTTTTAGTAATGCATATAAGAAACCGAAACCACAGCAAAGGCAGAACAATTATTACTTTGGTAAAGGTTGAGAGAAAGAAATGCTTACATATGCTGATGAAAGAATTATTGATAGCAAAGTTACAGCGGGACAGGGGCGTAAATTTATGTTCTCTATGGTGTTGGTGAAGCAGTTAAATTTATGTTCTCCGTTCCATTTGTTGTTGAATCTTAGAGATCATGATACCTCCTCTCAAGCTTCTTCTCGGCTGCATGATTGGGAAGATATCCAACCATCGGATTTCTGTAAAACTTTGATGAGTTATTCTACTTAATAGATCAATTGGCCAAGATATCTGGCCTATCTGATCTGTTTTAACTGCATTAACAAGTTTTCTCCTGAATTCGGTAGATCAATCAACCTTAAAACCTGGCCTATATGATCAATTTTAACTGCATTAACAATTTTGCACCTAAATCTGGTTTCCCATTTTCCTGCAATTCTTGACACTTTTGGGATTTAACCCAAAACCCTTAGATGATTAGAATTCCCAATTAGAAAATCCGCCTATGATCTACAAATGCAGAGAAATGAAGAAAGGTTAAAGTTGCCACTTTGTTGGTTTTTCTCTATCTCTAATGAAACACGCTAATGATTGGTGAAGTTTTTCTAGATCTCCTTATCCAAGGGGCTTTTTTTTTTGGGTGGTTAACAATTTACTGTAAGAGAAAAGATTGAAACACATAGGGCCCATTGCTTGGAGCAATGGTAAAACGTTCGGGCTGCCAGGGTAAATGCCCGGGTTCAAGTCTTGAAAGCGGCCACTTTGCACAAAAAATGCCAAAGTTAGGACCACCTTCAAACTCACCCCTCCTAAGACCCACATAAGTGGAGAACCAGTAATGGGTAATGGCCCTTTTTAAAAGATTGAAATACACAGAAATCTCCAGATCCAAAGTTCAACGTATATCCTATATCTTGTTCTATAAATTCTATTTCGTGTTGGTAATGCAATTACGGTGCAACATTAGGGCTTGTTTTGAGAGTACTTAGTTTATGGGTTTTTGTTTTTGTGTTTTTATCTGTAAGAGGCCCAATTATAAGACCCAAATTTTAGGTCCATGGGGAGTATACGAATTTAGTCTTTTAATTAGTATTCTAATATGTGGAGCCCACTTATTAGTCTCATTAATGCCAATCTAATCAATATTAGTCTTTAAGTCCATCAGGTTACTCATTGGTCATTCAATTCTGTTAGAATTTGTTTGAACTTTGAAGTGTCTGAAGTTTACTAGGTTTCTACTTTTGTGTTATTAAATAAGGATCTAATCCTATCAAATTACACAGCTGAATAGAATTTATTTGTAAAAATATGTGCAGGCTGTGAGTTCTTTCCCTTACCCCTCTCTTCTCTCTTTTCTTTTTCTTCTAAGGTAATGTTCAGAACAGCCAGTATCTCTTCTGTTTCTTCTCTTCTTTCTCTTCTTCTTTCTCTTCTTTCTTCTATGTTTCTACTCCTATCAGTCTCCTACAGAACCAGCAAGTCAGACTCCATTGATTGGTTATCTCTGGCTCTCTGCTACATCAGTAAGTTTTAGTGATACAGATTCTTCACCAAACTAGGCTTGTCTTATTAGGAATAAACCTAGGGTTGGGTTTCAAACATGTTGGGCCTTTGATCCCATGTGTTTTGAGTGTAATAGGCAACTTTTATGGGCCTAAAAGAGAGGCTTTAAGGTTGCATACGGGATTACTAGTTTGTTTCCTTTTTTAGTTGGATTTAATTTAAGTTATATTTATTTTCTTAGGAGTCAAGTTATTAATTAAGTCAAGTCATTAGTAGTTAGTTTCCTTTCTCAACTAGTTTCTAATTTCAGGTTTTAGTAAGTATTGTACTAGGAGAGTAAATTAAGGTTTCCTTTTAAGGAATCTTCTATTTTATAATTCCCTCCTCCAACATTATAAATAAAGAAGAGGAGACTCCTAAAGCAAGAATGATTTTGATAAAAAAAAATTAATATCTGCTGCTATTGTCTTCTCCATGAAGAGTTGTCTTGTGTTTGATCAAGACTGATGGAATTGGTGTTTGATCCAATTGACTCTTTGCGGTGTGAAGCTCAAGAGGTTCCCTTCAAGTTATTTCTCTCTTCTATTCCATAGAACTCAAGGTGTTACAGAGCTGATCCACTGTTACAGGTATTCAGTAATTTCTTTTCTCAGTACTGTCCAGAGAAAGAGATTCAGTGAGCTTATTTTCTGGTTCTGTCCAGACCAGTCCAGTATTCAGTTTGGGCTGGAATTTTAATCAAAGGTTCCACTCTCCTAGGGAGGAACATGATCCATACTTGAGCCTCTTCTGATCCCTGGTTGTTGAGATATTCAAAATCTCTATTTTTTTGTCTTTTAGTGGCCTGTGCTATCTAGAACTGAAATCGGTAGATCTGTTTCAGTTCCTATTATTCTCTTGGACTGTGGTTCATGGTATTAAGTTGATTTGGACCTATTTGAAGTATTGTCAGTCCCTATTATCAGTACTACTGATCTGATCAGAGAAATCTTAGTATTGGAATCAATAGCTTCAACTGTCCAGATCTGATTTCTCTTTAGTCTGATCTATTTGTGCTATTGTCCTACTTTGATTGAGGTTGTTCTTTGATAGTATCCTGCAATTTTGGGACTAGGTTGACTTGTCAATTTCTAGTTCTACATTATTTAGATCTAAAAATAGACTTTTTATATTCTATTATGTTTTCCTGGATCTGGAATTCTACTGTTCTATTCTATTATTACTTCTTTTCTGACTTCAGATCTGAAAATGAAATCTGTTATCAGCAAGGATCAAGGTTTCAGTTCCGACCCTGGCCAAAACCGAAACTTCCCAGGCTTTGACCGAAATCTGGGACTTGCTGAACTAAATTCAAAACCTAGGTTTCGAGGCCTAGATTTTTCTTTTAAAGCATTTTACAGCTGTTCTACGAATTATTTTTACAAACAAACAAACAAAAAAAAATCAGAATGGTACTTTTAGTTTAGACTCGAGTTTGCCAGTGTACGTTGAATGTTGTTGTACACTAGCACTCTAATAAACACCGACTACAGATAATTTAACTACTAGAAATGTAAAGGGATTTTCTTATTGACAACCCTTAAGATGTCAAATTTTTATAACCACACTTTTTTTCCCTTTTGGTGTGACAATTTTTTCCAATAAGGTAATAATGTCATTTTACATGTGTACCTGCATAACAATGACATTGATATGTCACTTTCAACTTATTTTTTAAAACCCCTTTATACCCCTATCTTACAAACCTTTTGGGAATAAGACAAGGGGGCAATTAAGAGAATGTGTCAAGTTCTAAATACACCTATAGAGGTGCCATTCAGACACTCCCAAAAGTAAACATGCAATTAAAGCAATGAAAACATACGTTACAAGGAAATACAAATATACAACACTCACCACTCAATTCATGGAGTTTCTTGGTGGATCTAATCCACGAGCTTCGTACCATTGAAGATGTCATTGACGTTCCTTTGAATGCAACACATATGTATCTCATTAGATATTTTCTACCCAGCACTATGTCCATGTACTAATTCTTCCAAAAATTATATTTAAGAAAAAACCATCACCTTCATGCTCCAATCATGCAAATCCAAACTATAGAAGGGTTGAATGAATAGAAGAATACCAAAAACTAGGAAGAAATCAAGTGATTTGGCCAAGAACTTGGAATTTTTGGCAAACCCCCCTTAGAAGTGTCGAAACTTAAGAAACCCCCAGAGCTATCGATCGAAACTTTCAAAACTTGCAAAAATTGCAAAACCTGTCAAACAAGGTCGAAACCTGGTTCAAACCAGTTTCAAGTCTTTTGACCATTGGTTGCATCTCGGACAAGGTCAAAACCAAGTTGTCTCAGTCAAAATTTTCAGTTTTCACCAAAACTAAGAACCATGGTTATCAGTCCGACATTCTATATTAGTTCAGATCTGCTTTCCACCAATCCTTGGGGCCTGTGAGCAGTGTGAAATCCAAGAGTTGGATATCAAACTGCATCAATTGGATTTTGGATCTCATCAAATTTAATACAACTATGGTTATCCACTGTTGTTTAAGAACTGTTATCAGTTGCCCTGGATTTATTTGATAAGGAATCAAATAATCAAAGTTTCAACAGAAATTAGAACTGGGTGAGGGTCCAAAGGTGGAAAACTATATGAGAGCCTAGAAATTGATTTTCTCTCAAATAAGTGATGTTTGTTCCCATGCTTACCTGCTAGGCATTAGCTCCCATTGCACTCTTGGAATGATTCCCAGGTCTCCATCTATATTTCAAGATAATTACTCTCCTCCAATCGAGATATCCACTATTTCGCCCAATAAAAATTGATTCAACCATCAAAATTGGCTATACCTTTCCCTAATCTATTCCTCTTTATTTCTGCAGTTTAACTGATGCAGTCATACCATCCATGTAACCACCATTCAAATCCTAATTTACATCCAACCTCCACCCATACATATAACTCTTTAATGCACCCAATGATCAACCATAGAACAACACTTAAACCACTCTTATATAAATCAGCTGGCTTACTCAATTCTTTAAACCATTCTTATATCATTCAGCTGGCTTATCTCAATTCCCCACAAGTGTCCTACTCATATGCCTACTAAATCCTAATCCTCTACTTTACACTTTCAACACCCCAACCCTACAGTTTTCATGATTGAGCCTTTACTGGATAGGTTCTCCACCTGTTGATTTTAGACTCTTTGACTCTTACTGTTGTAAAATTGAAACATCGTTCACAAATACGGCATCAAATATATCTAAATATAATATTTTTTATTTTTTTCTCTTTTATTTTTTTCTGCTTTTCTGCTTCCTCCTGTGTGGGACTAGTCATCAAAATGAATATTGTGATGCCCAAAAAAATTATCTCAAAGACTATTTGTGGTTGGAAAACTTACTCATGCAAAATACCGCAGTATAGGCAAAATTGGATTCAAAAAAAAAATTATGAAGTGGAAAGCATCGTTGTAAAGGCATCAGCTAGGCATCCAGGCACCCTTTGCTGGAAGGCGCCTTAGGTGACTAAGGCGATACCTTGACACCTTGTTAGTATCACCTTGATTTTTTTTCCTCCAACCTAGGATCGCCAAGATACCATAACAGTTATGGCAGAAAGCATACAAGGAAAATGACAAGAAACTTAAAAGACCAAACCGTAACTAATTACTTATGCATGTGAGTATAATTACTCTCATTTCTCCTATTTTGCTTTTGCACAGATCCATATAGCCAACCCCATTAAGTTGAGACAATGTTGAGTTTGTTGTTGCAAGTACTGATTTAAGTTACATGAAAATGTTTGAAATGCCATAGTAACATTAGAAGATGAATGCAGCTACGAACTAAATGCATCTATCAATTGGAGCAGAAGTGTAGCAAAATTTACCTTTGATTGGCCATCATCACCCTTCTCATTATTATCCTTCTTTCCACCAAATAAACTGTAAACCTGAAAAGATTTTGGATTACAAGATCTACTTCCAGGCAAGGATAAAGCTGGTATACCAATTGGACCAGCATTTGAGCTTATTCTATTGCCTGAAAAGCAGCAGCAACAAAAAATTGAGTAGCAATTGTCTCTATTAGGTATAATATATAGAACCTTCAAGCATACTCCTTGGAGCAAGCAAAAGCAAACCATTAAATTTAAAACAGGTATAAAGTTGAAGTGCAGTGAAAAATTGTGCTCTTTCACCATCAAAATGGTATATATAATCAGAAGTATGGCTATACACATTCATAGAGAACTTCTAGCTCTAGGAGAATATAGCCTCAAAGGAATCATTTGAATTATAAGAGTAGGAAAGGGAAAACAATGGGTTAACTGCAAAATCACAATAATGCAAAAAACTAGATCGTATACTAAAGCCTCCAAAGAATTAAGAAGAAAACTGCAAGGCAACCATGCAACTCTATTCTTAAACAGGTCCGTCAATAACAAATAACCAAATGCATATTCCCTTGCCAAATGTCTGCTCCAATGGATGTGGAGTAGATTGCATAAAGCATTAGAGAGCATCAACAAAATCCTTGTTTGGATGCATGCTTCTATATGGATGTTCCTCATCAAAGCTTTACGAATCATGGAGCATGTCTTCACTCTTCAGTCATAAATTGAGTAAGTCTTTTAGAGTTCAAAAAACATTTCAAAACAAGACTAGCCCGATTGAATGTCATATTTTATATTTTTCACTTTCTAGCAAAGAACTTAAGTGTCTTTCACACATCAAAAGAAGGGGAGGGTGGATGGTAAACAGAATTCTGTCAATCAATTGAGGAACCCCAGAAGGGTATCAAAGGTAGGCATGTGTAAGAAGAAGTCTCTCCCTCTCCCTTAGACCAACGGATAACCATTGGGCAATGACTGCTCCCCATTGAGTGCTAAAGATCATGTTAGTATTGGATCTCAGTCAGTGCTTCTAATAGAGACATCAATCTGAGGATTCAGCATTAAAATGGCAAATACCAAAAAGGAAGCAGGGTAAGCAGATTACTAACAATAATAATTTGGGTAATTTATAGCGCCACCCCCTGAAAATGTCACTATTATAAGGACACCCCCTTTGTTTCACCAAATTATACTTAGACCCCCTACCGTCAGTCACCGTTAAAGAATATACCATATATGCTGATGTCCGCTACTATATTTTATTTTAAATACCAAAATGTCCTTACTAAATATGAAGTACCTAAAATACCCAAACCCACTTTATTTCTTCGTTCCTCTGTTTCCTCCAATTCCAATTCCAATTCCAAGCTTCCTTCAATCCACCATGGAATGGACCAGAGGCCACCCCATCGGCAGTGGCTCATCCTCTAGACTGCGGATGAGCCTACCAAGTAAGCCGCCTCTGCCATCACCACCGGTGCTAAAGGAACTCCTGGAGCTGACACTGCTATTGCTGCGGAAGACCTTGTTGAAGGCCCCTCTAGCATCTCCATTGGCATCCCTCCGCAGCTCTTGCCAAGACTTAGAGAGGGAGCGCTCCACTATATTTCCCCTGCAATACCTCTCATCCTCCTCATCATCCTTGCTGCCGTTGCGTCTGTGAATCAAAGGAGCTTCAATTTTCAGACAACAACCTTGAAGAGAAAAGGGGGAGGGGGAGGAACCTCCATCAATTGCCACCAAAATGATGAAATCCAGTAACACCCAAATCAATGAAAACCCTTTTCCCTAAAATTCTTAAGTAAAACCTTGCAACAAAAACTCTAATTGGGTCAAGTGTCCACCGATTGAAAATTAGAAACGCATTGAACCCAATATCAAAATCCCTTCCAAGTTCCAATTCCCTCAAATATTGACCTAGCAATCACAAACCAGTAAATACAACGAATAAAATGATCAAAGCACCAAAAGAAAAAAGGGATGGAGAATAATTCGTCGGAACAATGTAAGGGCAGACGGTGGCAGCTTCCCGTCTGAACAAATTGAAAACTTATTCCCTTCATTTCTGGTGCTATTTCTTGCTGGGGTCGACCACGCGTCGATGAATCTCCTGGGCGTCGGTCGATGTTCAGGGCTTGAAGGTTCACATAAGGAAGTTATTTCAGGCTTCAGAAACAAGAAGCCCTGATCATTCTGATGGCAATCTTCTGATCCTTCCCCTCCACCAAAATTCGAGTAAGTTTCTAAACTCAGCTCTGCTTCGTAAGTCTATTGGAAGGCAGCGGAATTTGTTTCGATTGCGTCATTTGTGCCCAGTGTTGATTCGACGCAGCAAGGGAACCGCTTCCCCTCTCATCATCCAGTCCACACACCTTCAAGGTACAGAGACACCACTTTATATACCCAACCGATTGGTATTGGGGTCTTCAAATTCTCCGGCGGAAAGAATTCGGAGGTTAATCAGAGAATCCCATTATCATCTCAGGTGAAGGTGAGTATAGGTAGGGGTGAAGAGGGATTGAGTCAAAATGAGTTTTAATGAATAGGGTATAACGGTCATTTTACCTCTTCACTTAAAAGTGCCTAAAAGTAAAGGGTCTAAGTCTAATTTGATGAAAGAGAAGGGATGTTCCTATAATATTGACATTCTCCAGGGAGTGGCGCCGTAAATTTCCGTAATAACTTCCTTAAGAGGCAGTTGGAGCTAACCTTTTTCCCAGAATGAATTGATCAACATACAAGTTAAGGATGCCCCCATTAGGGATTCCAATTGTGCTGGACTCAACAAGATGCTAACCAACTGATGAGTTCTAGATAAATCGATTAAAAACAGTCTGGTAGAACTGTAGCACAAAGGCTACCCAACCCAGAAAAGTAGACTCATGATTACTGGGATAGTTGGTTTAGGGTAGCCACCCAACCCCTATATAACTGGGATTGACCAGAAGAGTCTTGGAACACAAAATTCCCCTTGATCCCCAGCCATTTTGACCTGCACAGGAACAAAATCTAGATCATAAGAAACAATAAGAAACATAAACACAACTTCTTCCAGGAGAAGATCCTGAATCGGTCGAAGCACTGCAAGAAACAAAAGATCAGAACACAAGACTAAAATAATCCTAAATCAACCTAGCCGAAGAAACTAAAAGAAATCCTAGCAATGGTGAGGACGCAAGAAGATCACACCCAAACCCTAAGGGAAACCCAAACTCCATCCCCGAGATAACCAGAAATACAAATCAAAACGAAGATCAAACAACAGAAAGCAACAAGAAAAGAAAACCAATGCGCACCAACAAAGGAAGTGAGGATCAACGCCTACTGGAGCTTCACCGATGAACAGACAAAGCTAACCCCAGGACCAGAGATCGAAATGGTCAAAGCAACCTTGCCTGATCCGGATGTAGAAGCAAGAAACGTCGCTGCACAAACAGATGAAACACAAAAAAGATTGCCTTTTACCCCTCACGCGAGGTTAGCATCCATCGCAAAGAAGAGCCTTAGCAGAGAAGAATAACGAAACCTTATAGGGGAAGAAGATCTCCAGATCACAAGGAAACGCTAAACCCTCATCTCTCATCTCGAGGAACAGTCCCAATCCGTGTTGAAATCCAACATACTCCACCTTATCATTGTTGACAGTGGACAGCTACTTAACTAAAATTCATCTCAGGGATCTCCACCAAATAATTGAAACCTTCATCTCCGCAATAAGATTCCAACAACAGACAGTGTCATCGCTAGGACAATCTCATATGGTCTGAGAGTATTTTAGGAATCAAGTAGTTGGGCACACAAGCTGAAAAGATGAGATCCTTCAAAGAGATTGTACTGTGCCCAACTACCTAATTCCTGTAACACTCTTGAGACCAAGGGTACAGGGTCGGTAGTGAAGAGAGTTGAGGGAATATATATATAGAGAGAGAGAGAGAGGTCGTGAAGAGAGTTGAGGGAATATATATATCTATACAGAGAGAGAGAGAGAGAGAGAGAGAGAGAGAGAGAGAACTGGGAGCTGAAAAATAGCCTTCCCGCAATATTTTCACTTCCCGCTGAAAAAGTGTTTCATATTTAGCTGGGGACAAAAGAGAGGGAATGACCATTTTGGACTTCACATTTGTAGCAACGTACAATTTCCCTATAGACCTGTTATAAAAAAATAAAGCAAAATTCTATAGCTCGGGGATGGTTTAGATTTTATCAAAAAAATTAATAAATAAAAAAGGAATGATTTGGAACCATTAATCTATAGATCTTGTCGATTTTTGGGATCTAACCGCTAGAATGGGAGTCATCAATAAATCATCGGCCTTTATCATATATAAGATATAGGAAAAAGAATACTTTTTGGGTCGTGTGTTTCCTACGCTTAGAGACAAAGCCTCCCAAAATTACCTTCCTACCCCCCTCCCTTCCATGAAAATAAGAATCATTAATAGGGGTGCTAAAAAAGCCTGACCAATATGAACCTACCCTAGCCCGCCCTGAGCCAATCAGAGATCGGGCTAAATGTTTCAACCATAGGGTGAGCTTGGACTGAAATTTTTAGGCCCCCGAAGCCCAAGCCTAGCTCAGCCCAGCCCAATTGACCCTATGTATATAATACATAGGTAATATTAATGTGTACAATAAATATATTATACGACTACATTAACATATAAAAGTGCATAAAATTTTGGCACAGGTACTAAGTACCAAATGCTTCCACAACAAATCCATGTTTGAACCAAAGGTCCTTAAACGACACGGATCAGAATAGTGTGGTATCGATCATTCCTATCCTTAAAAAAATGTGTTAAGTCACATGTAGGTAATGGCAAGGACACTTTTTTTGGCATGATCCTTGGATGACACCTGAATCTATTGATTTATCCACTATTAATACCCAAGGTTATAACTCAACGAATAGGATGAGCAAATTCATTCAAGACAATTCCTAGAATATGAGTTTACTCACAAATTCTTTACAAGCTTTTCAGTCTAATCTTATCATTGAAATTGGTAAAATCACTCCATCTAATCAAAATGATAGATGGAGGTGTTCCTTGACATCAACTGGAGCTTTCTCAACTTGTTATGGAGCTCGCTTCATTCAATCAATGTCAGAACCCATAAATGATCACAATCTGAGAGTCTTACCTAGACAATGGTGGAAATTTTGTGGAAAACAAAGATCCATCCAAAATTTAAAATGTTTCTATGGAGGACATTACATAATGGGATTCCAGTCAGAGGAGTCTTGGGCAGGTGGATGGAGATCGACAAATCATGCTTATTCTACAATTATCCATCTGAAACAATAGACCATCTCATCTTACATTGTGACTTCACTTTACACATATAGATGGCAGGACCACTGGGTCTCTGATTGCAGAACCTCAACAGATTTTCCATGATACATGTGGTAAAGTATTTTTTTTTCTTTCATAAAGCATTCTCTGCATCTAATTGCAACTGATTTTTTAATATTTTTGCACTTACCATCTATTTCACTTGGAACCACATGAATGATGTTTTGTTATCCAATGTTCCACCCAACCCTCTCACCGTATTAAGAAATATTCATCAATGGGTCAATGATCTTAGTCTTTATTTTGAAAGACTAAATGATTTTGCTCTCCTCAATACATATGGTCCAGCAAACATGAAACGAAGCTCTTCTCTTCCTTTTTTGACATATCCAATTTTAGTTTGTGCTGGTACATCTAATATTTTGCAGTCAGCTTCAGGATGGGCTTTCGGGATCCTCTCACAAGGTAAGTTTAGGGTACTGGAGTCCAATTCTACCAAAACTACTCAACAAGAAGCAGTGGAAGCAAAAGGAATTCTACAAGATCTAAAGAAAGCAAGAGTAGAACAATGGAATGTATATGAAGTATAGATTTTGCAATAAGAAATTACTTCACCTCATTCCTCAACCGACCGAAGGTGCTTGGCCACTTTTACATTTTGTTACCTTCTATAAGATACAGGAATTATCTCGGTCCATCAAGTTTGTATATAAAGGGAAAGACAACAACTCAACTATGGAATTTATATGGGGGCTGACTTGTAAATATTACTACTAGGAATAGGGAGGATGATATAAACTTAGGAAATATACATACACTTGTTTAATACTACTTTGTTTGCTTTATCAAAAAAAAAACCTTTTATAATCACACCACTCACATGTATCTTTATTTTTTTCCTTTTTAATGTACATTGTTAGCTTTCTAAATTTGAGAATGAGAGAATTGATGGTCTCTCTCTCATCCAAATGACAATATACAGGGGTTGTCACAGTCATGCAATTCCAATCCATAGTCATCACCAGTTTCAAGTGTACTTTCCATAATCAATTAGAGAGGAATGTGAGCTTAGTGAGAAAGGATGTTAGTGATCTGAATTTGTGTGTGTGTGTGTGTGTGTGTGTGTGTGTGTGTGTGTGTGTGTGAGAGAGAGAGAGAGAGAGAGAGAGAGAGAGGCTTATCCAAACAGAATTTATAATTACAAATCACGAATACACCCATACCTAAAGAGGTGTATCGATACATAAATCATTGCATCGTTTCACATTGAGGATCTACTAGGAGGGTAATTTGATCCATTTAAAAGTATAAAAATGGAAGGCATTTTGGTCCACTGAAAAAGTATACCAAAAAACTGGGCGTTTAATAATAGTATGATATGATATGATATATCTATATCTATATCTATATATATATATATATATATATATATAGAGAGAGAGAGAGAGAGAGAGAGAGAGAGAGATGGAAAAAGAGCATGGCTCCTGCACCCAGACACATGCCCCTGCAAAATGATGGCCTGCCCCTTATGAAAAACAAAAATTCCACCCCCATTTGATGCTTCCACTGATGTCCTCATTGGCCCCATGCTGGTGTAGGAGCCACGCTCCTAGACAAAAAACTCTCCCCCATAGATAGATAGATAAAAACCGGAAAAAAACACTACTTGCTT
Source organism: Macadamia integrifolia (assembly GCF_013358625.1). Taxonomy (NCBI): domain Eukaryota; kingdom Viridiplantae; phylum Streptophyta; class Magnoliopsida; order Proteales; family Proteaceae; genus Macadamia; species Macadamia integrifolia. The sequence continues at coordinate 7,904,565 of NC_056562.1, read as the reverse complement.
GTGTGTGCTATGCCTAGACACAAGCAAGTGCAAAAAGATTGTGCTGCCTCCTTTCCCCATAAGCATTCTCTTGCCCTATATACTCCATTTACTCAAACTCTTCTCTTAGAATTCCACCAGTGATTCCCCCAAAAAAGTGAACACTTCGCTCATCTTCTCCCATGCCATTTTAAAATGGATAAATTACCCCTCCTATTAACCTATGGCTAAACTATCCCTATTAACTTATATATATATATATATATTTTTTTTTTTTTTTAATTTCTTCTTCTTCTTCTTCTTTCATGGAATGGAATGATATCCCCACTCCTCTTCTGACAGTGTCCCACCTCACCCCTAGTACAATCCCACGACCAACCCCATCCACCCTGCAAATCATGGCCCCACCCACCCACCCACCCACCCTACCCTACCCTACCCTACCCCTCAGTGAACCATCTCCCTCCCCTCTTTCGCCCTCACTCTCACCTTTCCTACCCCTCCCTAGCTCCCTTACAACTCCACCCCACCACACTTACCCTACCCTTACCCCTAACTCAACCAAACCCACCCTTATTACAGTCTCTACCCCACTCCTACTAGATATCCCACCCCTACAATCTCTCGTCTCTCCCCAAGCCCCCTCTTTTGACCATGCTCTCCCCCACCCTGTTGAGATTCACTGCCAACAAACTCCTACTATAAAGGAGAACTTGGACGATTGTGAAGAAGACTAAGTCCTTGCAACGGCTAGAGAAGACCTGGTCTGTAGGAGATTCAGTTAATAACAACAGTCACTTAAAGACCTGTTTTTTAGGAATCAGATTTGTTACTTAACGTTAGTAGTATTACGGTTTTTTAGGAGTCCAGTTTATGTTAAAGTCTATTTAATGTAAGCTTTTAGATGTTTTTTAATTATCGAATAATACTCTGTTTTCACGTTTCCATCAAGTAAGAAGAGTTCAACTCCTTGTTTTTTCTACAATCTGGTATCAAAGCTAGGTTATCTGGTTGTTGGGCACTCTTCTTACTAAATCAGAGTTCATTCAAGTAGTGCTTACCCATCATCTATGGAGTTTGCTAATTCGATTGGTGGAATTGAGAAATTAACTCACACCAATTACATTGACTGGAAATCTTGCTTGGAGTCGCATCTTCAAGGGCAAGATTTGTGGGAGGTCGTGAATGGAGCTGAGACAACCTCACCACAAGCTGCATCAAAAAATTCAGAGGCGATTCGAAAGTAGAATTAGTGAGATTGCTTAAAGAACTTCATCAATTTGTGGACTATTCAGTAAACTTACATTGTGACAGCGAAAGTGCAAAAGGGCTTGCAGAAAATCCCATGTTCCACGCCATAACAAAGCATGTTGAGGTGCAACATCATTTCATAAGAGAGAAAGTCCTGACGAGAGAAATCAGATTGGTACCAGTTAGAACAGATGACCAAGTCGCAGATATACTAACCAAAGCACTCTGCTCCAACAAATTTTCAAGGCTTAGAGATATGTTGGGAGTAGTAGATAGAAGGTTGGCGTTGAGGGGAAGTGTTGACATTCACCGCCAACAAACTCCTACTATTAAGGAGAACTTGGACGATTGTGGAGAAGACTAAGTCCTTGCAACGGCTAGTGAAGATCTGGTCTGTAGGAGATTCAGTTAATATCAACGGTCACTTCAAGACCTGTTTTTTAGGAATCAGATTTGTTACTTGATACAGCCAAATTGACCTCTTGGTGGGGCAATGACACGTTTCACCTCTGAGACACGTGTCCTCCACCAGACAAAGGTTCCAAGAAATCACTCATGCTCAAGCACGCTCAATCACTCAGGCACGCTCACAAAATCACGCGGGATCACGTCGTTTGCATGAGGGGAATATTCCCCCACAAGGAGGACGGTCGTAGGGGAGAAGGACGGGGGAAGAGACAAGAAGGAAACCCTAGTCCGAAGAAGGATATAAGGAGGCCAAGAGGAAGGAAGAAGGTAAGCTCTGATACCCTCACCATTACTCCCTTATTGAACTGTGCGGCCGACCCTGACTTGAGCGTCGGAGGACTAACCCCGGACAAAGCTCCGGGCCTCGGTTGTCTGTGTTTGTGTAGGTTCGACTAACGGGGTTTTTTGGCTGCAACAGATTGGCGCCATCTGTGGGAACCGACGGTAATGGTGGGGAGAACCTACAACCGTAAGAGGACAAGAGCGACGTCCAACATAGACATGGGGGAAGAACCTTCAGGGGAGCTTCCTCCCTCGACGGAGATAGGACGAGAAAGGGGCCATGGCGACTGGGAAGTGTCCGTCAGGTACCAGCGTTCGACTGGATATTCAGTACGTGAAGGTAGTGATCATCAGCCTCCTGCACCCCAGGAGTACGTGACGAGGCAGCAATTTGAAGACCTCCAGGACAAATATAACCAGATGGCAGAGACTATGAGGGAGGTCTCCAAAGCTGTCTCTCATAAGATCGACGGAGCACCCCCAGGTTCCCACGTCCAGTTTGAGAGAGGTCGAGATAAAGACCGGAGCAGTACAAGATCGATAAAGGGCCGATCATGACCCTCGAAGCCGAGCGAGGGAGAGTCCCGCACCCCGAGGTAGGATGCAACGCGCCGCCAGGACTCACATGGGGATCCGCACCAAGGAGACAGACAGAGGCCTGAGGACTCGGGATTAAAGAGGATGATCCTAGACCTGAAGGACGAGATCAGAAAGGTGGCAGAAAACCAGATGGGAAACCGCAAGCCCGACCTCACCAATGACACGGCCTTAGCTGACGAGGTTATGAGGGACCCGCTCCCGGTCTACTTTCGTCTGCCCAAGTATGACACTTATGACGGGTCAGGGGACCCCGTCGATCACCTGGAAGGCTTTAAGGTCGCCATGCAATTCCATCGGGTCTTAGAAAATATCATGTGTCGTGCCCTTCCATTGACGTTCAGAGGAGCGGCGAGGCTGTGGTACAACCGACTGCCGACGAAGTCGATCCACAGCTTCAGTGACCTGAGTTACTTCTTCGTGAAGGGATTCTCTAGTAGCCAACCCCTCTAGAAGACTACGCTGAACCTAACCAACGTCAAACAACAAGAAGGGGAATCGCTGCGGAACTACATGAAGCGATTCCAACAAGAAAAGATCACAATCAGAGGCCTAGACCCGAAGGAGGAGTTCACGGCTCTGTTAGGAGGCGTCAAGGACAAGGAGTTGAAGAGGTCCCTAGCGAAGCATACACCTAGGAACCTGACCGAGCTGAGGGCACGATGCGATAAGTACATCCAGATGGAAGAAACCCTCAAGGCCGATGAAGAAGCAGAAAGGAAGGCGGCGAGAAAGAGGCTCTCAAGGGTTGATGATAAACCTGTCGAAGAAGGAAAAAGATGAAAGTCCGAGCGCAGTCGAGCCCCCAGTCCACCAAGGAAGTTTGAGAAGTACGCACCCCTGAACTGGAGGCGAACAGAGGTACTAATGCAGATAAAAGATTCCCCAGATGCCAGAGCCATGAAGTGGCCAGGAAAGATGGGGCGACACCCCGAGAGACGCAATGTGGACAGATATTGCCACTTCCACAGAGACCATGGCCATGATACCGAGGACTGTTGGCATCTCAAGGGGGAGATAGAAGGAATGATCAGAAGGGGATACCTAGGCAGATTTGTAGACCGAGAAAAGAAGGTGGCCCCAGATGGTAATGGCCAGAGGGATAAATGTCGGAGAGATGGCGGAGGTCGTTATGAGAGAAGGGGGCTTGCCAGCAGAGGCAATCAAGAACAACGAAGGAACCAGACACCCGAGGAAGTTGACCGCTGCCCCCGAGAGGAGAATAAGAGCCCAATCAAAGTTATAGCGACCATATGTGGAGGCCCAGCCATTGGAGAGAGTTCAGTCTCTGCCAGGAAGGCGAAGGCCTACGCGAGGAGCGTACATATGGCAGAATGGCCGAACAAGAAGGAGAAGACGGGGACGGTTATCTCCTTCTCAGATGATGATCTGGAAGGGGTACAAACCCCGCATGACGATGCCTTGGTTATCACCATGACCATAGATGATTGTAAAGTGAAGAGGATCTTAGTGGATAACGGCAGTTCAGCTGATATCCTGTTCCTTGAAGCTTTCCGAAAGATGGGCCTAGACGAGGGAAAATTAAAGAAGGTTAAACACCCGCTGCAGGGATTCTCCAGCATCCCGGTGAAGGTGGAAGGGTCGATTGAGTTGCCGGTAAGAGATGGCACCAGAGATCACCAGGCGACGGTCATGATCAACTTCCTGGTGGTGAACATTACATCGGTGTACAATGTCATACTAGGAAGGGTCGGATTGAACTTGTTAAAGGCTGTCGTCTCCACTCCCCATCTCAAAATGAGATTCCCTACTAAGAATGGTGTCGGGGAGTGTCGGGGCGATCAGGAGACATCCCGGAGGTGTTACGCCACTACTCTATGGGGAAAAGAAAAGGCAGGCGAGGCGCTCTCGATAGAGGATCTACACGATGATGCCAGTTATCAACGGGGGGAGCCGACTGAAGATTTGGTGCAAGTTAAAGCTGAAGAAGGGGATGACACTCGGCAATTTTAGATTGGGGCTACCATGCCAAGGTTGCAGCGAGAAAGACTCATCTCATTCCTACGGAACAACCCTGACGTATTCGCCTGGTCAGCCTCGAACATGCCCGGGATAGATCGAGAGGTGATAGAACATCATCTGAATGTTAGCCCAATGAAGAAGCTGGTGTAGCAGAAGAAGAGGACGTTTGCCCCCGAAAGACAAAAGAAGATAGACGAGGAAGTGGAGAAGCTACTGAAGGCCTAGTTCATCCGCGAGATCCAATACCCGGAGTGAATGTCTAACGTGGTAATGGTCCCGAAGGCAAACGGGAAGTAGAGGATCTGCATCGACTTCACCGACCTGAATAAGGCCTGCCCGAAGGACGCATACCCCCTGCCGAAGATAGACCTCCTCATCGACGCCACGGCGGGGTACAAGGCGCTGAGTTTCATGGATGCATACTCGGGGTACAACCAAATCAAAATGTACGAGGCCGATGTCCCAAAAACATCCTTCATAACGGAGGGTGGGCTGTACTGCTATGAGGTCATGCCTTTCAGACTAAAGAACGCAGGGGCCACCTATCAAAGGTTGGTGAATAAAATTTTCAAAGGGATGATTGGAAAAACTATGGAAGTATATGTGGACGACATGCTCGTAAAAAGCCTGAAGGCGGAAAGACACATCCAAGACTTGGAAGAGGCGTTCCAGGTGTTGAGACGGTACGACATGAAGCTGAACCTGGCAAAATGTGCATTCAGAGTAGCCTCGGGAAAGTTCCTCGGCTTCATCGTCTCGGAGAGAGGAATTGAAGCCAACCCAGTCAAAATACAAGCCATTCGGGACATGAGGTCACCCCAGAACGTGAAGCAAGTCCAGGAGTTGATGGGTCGGGTCGCCGCCCTCGGAAGATTCATGTCTCGGTCTGCAGATAGATGCCTCCCCTTCTTCAAAGCGCTAAAAGGGACCAAAAAGTTCGAGTGGACAGAGGAGTGCAAAAAGTCTTTTGAACAATTGAAGGAATACTTGGCCGCACCCCCGCTGCTGACGAAGCTGAACACCGGGGATACCTTGCATCTGTACCTGGTTGTATCGACAGTGGCAGTAAGCGCCGTACTGACGAAGGAGGAAGGAAGGCAACAACGGCCAATATACTACGTCAGCCGAACCCTTTTAGATGCCGAGACAAGATACCGAAAGGCGGAGAAAGTGGCGTATGCCCTCGTGACGGCGGTAAGAAAGCTGAGACCATATTTTCAGTCACATACGGTATGCGTACTCACCGACCAGCCCCTGAAGAAGATACTGCAGCGGCCAGATATGTTCAGTCGCTTGGTAAATTGGGCCATAGAGTTGGGAGAGTTCGACATCCAGTACAAGCCGAGAACCGCAATTAAAGCACAGGCCCTCGCAGACTTCATAGCGGAGACGATGATCCTCGATGACCTACAGGAATCCGTCGAGGAACGAGGAGACGAGGCTTGGACATTGTACATGGATGGGGCTTCCAACAGCGATGGAAGCGGCGCAGGAATCGTGTTGGTAAGCCCCGAAGGTTTCAAAGTAGAATACGCCCTACGGTTCGACTTCAACGCTTCCAACAACGAAGCGGAATACGAAGCGATAATAGCCAGAATTAATCTGGCTCGGGCCTTGATGGTGAAGGAAATGGTAGTGCATAGCGACTCCCAACTCGTGGTGCGACAGGTGAATGGAGAATACGAGGTCAAAGAGCAAAGGATGGCTGAATACTTAAACACGGTGCGAGACAGGTCAGCGGCTTTCAAGGAATTTGAGGTAAGGCAGGTGTCACGAGAAGAGAATGCTAGTGCAGACGCACTGTCACAGCTGGCCACCTCCGATTTATCAGAACTTGGACGAGCGGTGTATTTTGAAGTACTATCACAGCCAAGCATCGAAAAACCCCGCGAGGTATTACCCGTAGGTGAAAACGGCCAAAGCTGGATGAATGCCATAACAGAATACCTCAAAGAGGGAAAGCTCCCAGAGAATAGGGACGAGGCAAGAAAAATAAGAATGAGGTCAGCGCGCTTCTTCCTGAAAGACGACACGCTATACAAGATAGGGTTCACCTTGCCATACCTCAAGTGCCTGGATTCCTCCGACGGCAAATACGCACTCTGGGAAGTGCATGAAGGGATATGTGGCCAACACCTTGGAGCCCAGGCCCTGGCGCATAAAGTACTCAGGCAGGGCCTGTACTGGCCGACAATGAGGAAGGACGCAGAATCACTGCTCAGGAAGTGTGTCAAGTGCCAGATGTTCACCCCCGTGCCTAGGCTACATTCTACCGAGCTCTCGTCCTTATCTAGCCCGGTATCGTTCGCCATGTGGGGGATGGACATCATAGGCCCGTTCCCCCTGACCACGAGACAAAGGAAGTTTGTCGTGGTGGCAGTCGACTACTTCACGAAGTGGGCGGAAGCCGAAGCCCTAGCGACGATAACCGAAAAGAACATAAGGGACTTCTTCCAAAGGGCGGTAGTATATAGATTTGGAATCCCCCAGGTTGTGGTAATGGACAATGGAACTCAGTTTGCCAATCCAACCTTCGACGCGTTCTGTGAGGCCCTCGGCATCGATCACAGGAAAACTTCCGTCGGGTATCCACCGACCAACGGGCAAACAGAAGTAACCAACCGTACACTACTTCAAGGAATAAAAAAGAGGCTAGACGATGCCAAAGGACTATGGGCAGACGAGTTGCACCACATCCTCTGGGCTTATCGCACTACTGAGAGGTTAGCTACCGGAGAAACACCCTTCATGTTAACATACGGCACTGAAGCTGTACTCCCAGTGGAGATAGGGGCCATTACCCATCGGATTCGGTACTACAACGAAGACGAAAACGACGGAAGGCTCCGAGCAAATTTAGACCTCTTGGCAGAAACCAGAGAAACTTCGCAAGAAAGGATCACCGCTTACCAGCAAAGGGTCGCGAGGCACTACAATACCAAAGTTCGGAAGAACGAGTTCAGGCAGTGCGACCTCGTCCTCAGAAGGGCGGAAGTGTCGGACCCAAGACATTTAGGGAAGCTAGATCCAAATGGGAAAGGCCCTACAGAGTCTCGAGGGTAATACGACCAGGGTCCTATCACCTAGAGACTACGGGGGGAGGAAGGGTACCCCGATCGTGGAACTCTCAGAATTTAAGAAAATTCCACCAGTAGTGAAGTGGCGAGCACGCACTCTTGTCGTTTGTAGTTCTTTCCGTTTGTAGTTTTTTGCAATTATCGCCCTTGTGCACCTTTAAGTTGTAATTCATCATCTTAAATTCCAGAAGATTTCATTCATGGATAATACGAAAGCTGGTTTTCAGCAATTGAGACATTCTCCAGGCTGATGACCTTTAACCCTGCTGAACGGCTGACTGAAGGTCCTTGCCTCGGTCGAGGCACGAACAAGGCTGGGCTGACCTGGCCAAGTCCCCCCATCGGTTGGGAGTTCGGCCAAAGCCGAACGGACCTGACCGAAGGTCACCGTCGACCTGAGACCTGACTCAGGGCCGAAGGAACTTACCAAAGGCAATCGAAGGGTCGGCCTTCGTCCAAGTCCTACATACATGCGTCTAAGAGACCCTTCGACTCGAGCCGAGGGTGGACACTTGGTAAAAATTGCTTGGTGATTGTAGGGTCGACCTCCGTCTGACTATCGAAAGGTCGGCCTTCGTCCAAGTCCTAGATCCATGCGTCTGACAGACCCGTCGGCTGGAGGCGAGGGTGGACACTTGGTAAAAATTGCTTGGTGATTGTAGGGTCGACCTCCGTCTGACTATCGAAGGGTCGGCCTTCGTCCAAGTCCTAGATCCATGCGTCTGACAGACCCGTCGGCTGGAGCCGAGGGTGGACACTTGGTAAAAATTGCTTGGTGATTGCAGGGTCGACCTCCGTCTGGCTATCGAAGGGTCGGCCTTAGGCCAAGACCTAGATACATGCGTCTAAGAGACCCTTCGGCTCGAGCCGAGGGTGAACACTTAGTAAAAATTGCTTGATGATTGTAGGGTCGGCCTTCGTCTGACTATCGAAAGGTCGGCCTTCGGCCAAGTCTCAGGGCCATGCGCCTAAGAAGGTCAACTAGGGTTTCGACTCTTTGCACCTATCTACGAATTAAAGAAAACATTGCTAAGAGGGACAGAAGAGAGATGAAAAAGGATTTATGCATTCATAAAGCCCGAAGGCCGTAGTTACATTAAAAGTCCGAAGGCTAATTACATAAGCCCTAAAGCCTGAAACTACAAGAAGCCCGAAGGCTGATTACATAAAGGGGGGGGTCTGAGCTGAGGCCCGAGGTGACCTCAAGGGGCGTCCGTCGGGTTCGCGGCCTCGTCTTCGGCTGGGAGGGTCTCCTGATCTGAACCTCCATGGCCGGGAGTCGGGGGGACTTCTCGATGCAGCTGGACCTCGCCTTCCTCGCTGCAGCCTCCGCCATCGGCATCAACAACCTCGGTGGTCGATGGGACCGTCTCCACATCATCGTCCTCGAAGATGAGGCTGCTGTCCTCGAAGGAGACCCCGGGGTAGCGCTCGAGGACCCAATCTCGGACCTCGGTAGCGCCCATTGTGTACCCCCGGGCGATGGCGCGTTTTATCTCCTCCCTGAAGTCCTCGGAGGACCGATACTCCTCGACCCCTCGAGCCTCGGCTTCCTGAATTCGGGCCTTCACCTGCGACTTCAGCTCCGAGAGCTTCCGATCGCACTCTCGGCGCTCGAAGACTAGCTTTTTCTCCAAGTGCTCCACCTTCTTGAGGAGGAGGGAGCGCTCGTTCTCTAGGGAGACCTTCTCCCTCTCGGCGACCTCAAGGTCTCGGCACATATCCTCGGCTCGAGCTGCCAGCTGACCCATCTGATTCTGAGCCTGCACGAAACACGGAAGGTCAGAATGCAAAAAAAAAGAAGTAGAAGAAGAAGGTAGGGGGACCGAAGCTTACCCCCGCCATGAAGATGCATGCAGACGTGATCATTGCCGCCGTCCCTTGCTTCTGGGCCTCGGTGGCATCTCGGGGAAGACTCCCCTTCATCACCAAGTCTCGAGCGACCCGTCCGACGGCCAGCGTGTCGTCCTCCTTCACTGACCATTGGGGGACGCCCCACCTCGGCCCTTGTCGTCGCAACCCTCGGGCCTCGGGAGACCGCGGTAGGGGAGGGGTCCTGAGCAGGCCCATCTCGGCCTGGAGCTGCGAGGGCCTGGACAGCCTCGGCACTCGGCCCTTCGACTCTGGGCCTGTTCTTCGGGGTCTCGGAGGACGGTCCCTTCTTCTCCTTCCGCTTTGGCCTCGACTGTTGTTGGGCGTCACGTGCCTTGGCCTCCTTGATCTGTGCCTGCCTCGCCGTGGCGGCGGCCTTAGCCTCGGCCCTGGTGACTTGCATTGCAAGAAGAAGCAAGGGAATTAGCACGAAGAACCGACACTCGAAGGAAGCAGACGAGGGCTAGCCTAACTCACCCGGGCTAAGCCCGAACTTGAAGAGTATGGCATCAGACTTGAGCCAGTCGGCCTCGACTGGAGAACAGCCTTCTTTCCGCCTCGCCATTGCCAACGACTCCGCGTCTGCCTCAAATAGGGCAGGGGCGGAGTTCACATCCCTAAGGTCCGGGATATCCCAGACCGTGCCGAAGGGCACCCCCTCGGACGACTTCACAAAGAAAAACTTTTCCTTCCATCCGTGGATGGAAGTTGGGAGTCTGACCGTAGCCGACTCGGGGGCAACAATAATACCAACCCGAAAGCCCCTTGTGGGCCTGAAGAAGAAAACAATTGATGAAGAGGGGAAGGGAGAGGGGCCTCTTGTGCCGTACGAAGAAGATGACGAAGCTTAACGCTTGTCGCCACCCGTTCGGCGTTAGCTGGGTCGGGCATACCCCATAGTGCCGAAACACTTTGGTGAAGAAGGGGTGGAGGGGCAGCCGAAGACCGGCCTTGAAGGCCTCCTTGTACAAGCACAGCTCCTCGGAATTCCGATAGCTGGCTCGGTCGGATGGTCTGGGCAGACGGAGCTCGAAAGAGTCCGAAACACCGAAGGAGGCCCTCAGCCCCTCCAGTTCTGGTTCGTCCATCATAGAGACGATGTTGAGAGCCTCCACTTCTAAGGGCTCATGGGTCTGGGCTCGGAATCGAGCACCTTCTCCCTGAACCCCTCGCCGTTGGAGCCACCCCTGGACCCCGACTGTGAGGCCGCGGGCAATGAGTCGCGGGAGGAGGGAGAGTCAGTGGAATCCGAGGACATCCCTCGGACTTCCCCTGGACTCCTATGCCTACGTTTCGGCCTCGACCTCTCGCAGGACGATGGGCTGTAGCCCAACGAGGAAGACATCACTTACTTGTGGGTGTTGCTAAACTAAGGGAAGTAGGATGAAGGCGAAGGTTCAAAAGGGACACCAAGGCCGAAGGTGAGCTCTCCGAAGGGAAAAGAAAGGTACCCCACAAATGGCCCCCCACACTATATAGATGGGGGGAAGGGCGGTTCGACTACCCGAGCATTAATGGCACCGCCACGTCAGGATACGAAGCCTCGAGGTTTGCGCCCGAATGGACCTAACAGAAGGTCTCCCCCTAGGTTGGGAGTCCGGCCAAAGCCGAACAGACCTGATCGAGGGTCCCCCTCTTGGTTGGGAGTTCGGCCAAAACCGAACGGACCTGACCGAGGGTCCCCCTTTCGGTTGGGAGTTTGGCCAAAGCCGAACAGACCTGACCGAAGGTCACCCCTTCGGTTGGGAGTTCGACCAAAGCCGAACGGACCTGACCGAAGGTCACCCCCTCTGTTGGGAGTCTGACCGTAGCCGAACGGACCTGACCGAGGGTCCCCCTTTCGGTTGGGAGTTCGGCCAAAGCCGAACAGACCTGACCGAGGGTCACCCCTTCGGCTGGAAGTCCGGCCATAGCCGAACGGACCTGACCGAGGGTCCCCCTTTCGATTGGGAGTTCAGCCAAAGCCGAACAGACCTGACCGAGGGTCACCCCTTTGGTTGGGAGTCCGGCCATAGCCGAACGGACCTGACCGAGGGTCCCCCTTTCGGTTGGGAGTTCGGCCAAAGTCGAACAGACATGACCGAAGGTCACCCCTTCGGTTGGGAGTTCGACCAAAGCCGAACGAACCTAACCGAAGGTCACCCCCTCGGTTGGGAGTCCGGCCATAGCCAAACGGACCTGACCGAGGGTCCCCCTTTCGGTTGGGAGTTCGGCCAAAGCCGAACAGACCTGACCGAGGGTCACCCCTTCTGTTGGGAGTTCGGCCAAAGCCGAACGGACCTGACCGAAGGTTACCCCCTCGGTTGGGAGTTCGGCCAAGGCCGAACAGACCTTACCGAGGGTCCTCCTCTCGGTTGGGAGTTCTACCAAAGCCGAACGGACCTGACCGAGGGTCCTCCTCTCGGTTGGGAGTTCGGCCAAAGCCGAACGGACCTGACCGAGGGTCCCCCTTTCGGTTGGGAGTTTGGCCAAAGCCGAAAAGACTTGACCGAAAGTCACCCCTTCGGTTGGGAGTTCGACCAAAGCCGAACAGACCTGACCGAAGGTCACCCCCTCGGTTGGGAGTTCGGCCGTAGCCGAACGGACCTGATCGAGGGTCCTCCTCTCGATTGGGAGTTCGGCCAAAGCCGACAGACCTGACCGAAGGTCACCCCCTCGATTGGGAGTCCGGCCATAGCCGAATGGACCTGATCGAGGGTCCCCCTTTCGGTTGGGAGTTCGGCCAAAGCCGAACAGACCTGACCGAAGTCCCCCTTTCGGTTGGGAGTTCGGCCAAAGCCGAACGGACTTGACCGAAGGTTCTCACCTCGGTAGGGGGCTCGGTGTAAGGCCGATCCGAATCGACCAAAGGTCTTTCCCTCGGTCGACCCCGAGCCTCGGTCGCTAGTAATGCCAAGGTCGAAGGAGCAAGTCCAAAAAAAAAAGAAGCGTTGATTGCGAAGATGTTGGTTACTCCCACAGGAAGAAGCTCCTAGTGGGAGTAAGGGGGCTCCTGATACAGCCAAATTGACCTCTCGGTGGGGCAATGACACGTGTCTCCTCTGAGACACGTGTCCTCTGCCAGACAAAGGTTTCAAGAAATCACTCACGCTCAAGCACGCTCAATCACTCAGGCATGCTCACAAAATCACGCGGGATCACGTCATCTGCATGAGGGGAATATTCCCCCACAAGGACGACGGTCGTAGGGGAGAAGGACGAGGGAAAAGACAAGAAGGAAACCCTAGTCCGAAGAAGGATATAAGAAGGCCGAGAGGAAGGAAGAAGGTAAGCTCTGATACCCTCACCATTACTCCTTTATTGAATTGTGCGGCCGACCCTGACTTGAGCATCGGAGGACTAACCCCGGACAAACCTCCGGGCCTCCGTCGTCTGTGTTTGTATAGGTTCGACTAGCGGGGTTTTTTGGCAGCAACAAGGTGTAAATTTTTTTTTTTTTTGGAAGATTTGAAGAAAAGAAGGATTTTATAAAATATTTAAATAATTTAAAATAATTAATTAAATAAAATAAATGGAACGAAAATTACCAACTTGGCTCAAATAGGGGTGTAAATTAGTTCTGTAGAAAT
>NC_056562.1:7871778-7891343 GCF_013358625.1 Macadamia integrifolia | reverse complement strand
TTGTTGTTTTTTAGGAGTCCAGTGTATTTCAAATTCTATTTAATGTAACCTTTTAGCAGTGTTTTAATTATCGAATAATACTCTATTTTCACGTTTCTCCTTGTTTTTTGCTACACACCTTTACTGCAGCCCTATGACCAATGAATACCGCCACTCACCTTGCAATCCCAGACATGCCCGTAGTTGACGTTAATGATGAGTTTGCAGTTGACAAGGGGGATGTCGCTGCATTCAATGGAAGAAGAAGAAATAATTAAACTGTAAGATTTTCAATTAGGTGGGCTAGCATAGTCAAAGATTTGTTTCTAAAACCGGTTTAGTGGTGTTGACTAAAGATGGAGTAAGCAGAAAGAATCCAATATTATTGGTAAGTGATCTCTATGGCGATATTGGATTCTATTAGTGGTATAAAATATTTATTACTATGTATGGACCTAAGGTATTGGGAGGAAACCCTAATTTTATTGCAGGGACCAAAAGCAAAAGGGAAACTACCCTCACCCCTATATATAGTTATCACTGACCCATTAAGTTATGCTAACGACCAAAAACACCTCACCCCTATATATAGTTATCACTAACCCATTAAGTTATGCTAACGACCAAAAGCAAAAGGGAAAGATGGTTTAGTTATCATTGACCCATTAAGTGATGCTAACAACCAAAAGCAAAAGGGAAAGATGGTTTAGTTATCATTGACCCATTAAGTGATGCTAACAACCAAAAGCAAAAGGGAAAGAGGGTAGACCAGGGAAAGATGGTAGACCAGACCAACATTGATCGTGTGGTACGAGGAGCATACAAGAAGACATTGAGAAGTTCTTTATCTTCAGTCATGGATTCAGGTATGCTTAAAACATGTTTTTGTAGTGTTTGTCATGCATGCTTATCGATCTTCATGAATCATTCCGTATTTATTTTCTTTCATAAAATTAATAAAATAAAATAAAATAAAATAATAGGTTAATAGGAGGGGTAATTTGACCGTTTTAAAACATCTAAGAGGGAGAAGAAGAGGGAAGAGTTCATAAGGGGTTTGAGTTATTAGAATGTAAGTTCAAGGGAGTGAGAGAAACTTTCCCTTGAATAAATCAGGTCCAGGTCTAGGTTTCAACTTGGACACACCTGTAAACTCAAGCGAATATGGACAAAAAAAAAAAAGGTATGTTCTCAGCAGCAAATAGTTCTAGTTAATATTATTGGTGAGTACTTGAATTCAAAGTCAAGAGGGGAAAGCCAAGTTCAGGATGATCTGTTGCACCATTCATGAACGAATGACAAAATGCTCTATAAATACATCTAATGACTTGGGTGCCTACTAAGCAGTAAATTTCAATTCAAATCTTAATTAACTTCTTGTTTCAAGTTTCAATCAACATGCAGAGTGTCATGAGGTGCATCTCTCTCATCTCTCAATTAATTTTGGTAGGAGTTATTTCTGTTATCTTCATAATCCAAGAAATTAAGAATCATTTGTGGTAATCGTCTTTCCAGTTTCATCTCTTAAACTGATTTTGTTTTATGGGAAAACAGTAGAGCTCTTGTTATTTAACTCTCTGAAGTCTCAGGTCTCATCTCCTTTTGACTTGTAGAGCATCCACGTAAAGGCTTCAAACTGACTGCAAGCCGAGTCTCAGATCCCCCTCCATTAGCAGCAGGAGCTAGCACTGACTACTTACCTTAACAGGAAATCATCAATTTTCTTTCTATGGTCAAAGATTGCTTTCCAATAGGTATCTAAATAATTAAGGTTAAATTTATTTTGGGTAAATGACACCCATGGTCCTAACATTTTTAGAAATTGCCAATGGAACTTTTATAACTAGAGGAGGCACCACAATCAACATGAAATCACCCGGCATGTCTTCCTTGATGGTGAAGTCACGAGAAGAATCGGGGCCTTTGGGCCTCAAAACCGAGTTTTTAAGCGTTTCTTCTGTCTTGTACTTTAATTTTGATGGTATCCCTAGAAATAAAAGACTATTTTTATTAGCTGCATTTATTATGACCTCCTATATTATTTGGAAGCATAGAAATATGGTTATTTTTAGATGGAAAAGACCCCACCCATTTTCCATCCTCAAACAGATAAAATTATGGACAACTGATGAGCCGTCACCCCACACCACCCCCCCTCCCAATACCTTTTCTTCAACAAAAAATCCTTGTCACCACCATGCACGCTGACCCATCCTTGAACACATCGGGATGGACAACTGCCCTTATAACAAAAGGAAAATGCGCATTACTAATGGCTAATTACTTGATGACAGGAAAAAGTATTGAGGTAGCGTTAAAAGGGCTCCTTCAGAGGATAAAGGAGACAAACGCAAAGGGATGGGCTATCGATGAAGTTTGGCATGATGACGAACAGTTAGAAATTCTGATAAATGGGAATCAATCAAATTTTTGGCCTTGGTTCACATTTCCTCTACGCATAGGATCAGAGGACCTTTGTTTAGACCAAATTTATGTATAATACCAAACAACAACTTCATTTTCTTCTTTTTTTTTTTTGCCCAAAAGCATTGCTGCAAAGGCAATTTATGACAAATCTGCTANAGGTTGGGTTTTTCTATACCTAGGCATAGGTCTAGAGTTTTCTTGAGGCCTATATTACCTTCTTAGGGGTGTGTAGTAGTAGGCATGGTTTACTCTTGATCTCTCAGTTTGAGAGTTGAGTTTCTTCCTTTTCTTGGAGTGACACTGGTTTATGGAGTGTCTTGTCTTTTTACAAAAACTACATTTAATGTAGGAGGTGGATAGTCGGTTTCTTTGGTCACCCCTTCTTGGATTCCCATTTCTAGATGGATTTTGTCCATTATAACCTAGTCCTTCTCTTTCATTTGGACTCTTCCTTTGAGAACCTAAAAGATTGTCAAGGTTCTTTTGCCCCTGGGTAAAGGTGCAGAGGGTGGAGTTCAACTTAAAGTTTTCTTCCTCCAGTTCACTTACCTTTGAGGTTAGTGCCACCACTCTCTTATTTAGTGTTTCAATCTCTTTTTCAGGTTTACTTTTATCAGACTCTAATTTTATACTTTCTTCATATAAGGCCTCGAAGGCTTCTTGAAGTTCCTCATTAGAGTCCCTTACTAAAAGTTCAGGTTGAATTTCACATATCTCTTGTTCTTCATCTCCGATGCCCATCAAGGCGAGGTTGGTGACTTCTTCTCCAAACTCACTTTTCTCTTCTTCATCACTTGAGTCCCATGTAGCTGCATAGGCCTTTCTTTTTTATTTATTTGGGCATTCAGTTCTGAAATGTCCAGGCTTTCTGCACTCAAAACAAACTATGTCTTTAGTAGGAATTTCCTTGGGTTTAATTTTCGTTTTACCTTTTTTCCCATAGGATTTGTCACCGTAGGATTTGTTCTTGTGTTGAAATCTTCCTTTCTTTTTGAGGAATTTGTTGAATTTCCTCGTGATGAGTGAAATTTCCTTTTCCATGTCGAATTCTTCATCTTCTTCATCATCACTTACTTCTTCGATAGGTTGAGTTGATTTTAGCGCTATGGTTCTCCTTTTCTCAGAATTTGGTTTGTCGGCGTTCAACTCTACTTCATGCGTTTGTAGAGATCCAAGCAAATAGTCCAATGAGATTTTAGTCAAATCTTTGGCTTCTTCTATTGCTGTTTTCTTGGGTCTCCAAGCTGCAGGTAAGGCTCTTAAGATTTTTTTGACTTTTTCAGCGTTAGTATAAGTCTTGCCTAAATCTTTAAGATTATTCACAATATCAGTAAATCTAGTAAACATAGAAGTTATTGACTCATTTTCTTTCATAGAGAAGGACTCGTAATCAGAAACGAGTTGGTCTACCTTTCTTTCTTTTACCTCTGTTGTACCTTCGTGTGTAACAAGAAGCATATCCCAAATTTCTTTAGCCGTGTCACATGCAATGACTCGGTTGAACTCTTGTTCATTGAGGGCACATTGAAGGAACGTAATAGCACAGAAGTTGTACTGGATGAGGGTGATAGCTTCAGCCGTCCATTCTCCTTCATCCTTCGGTACTGTCTTTCTATCAACTATCTTGGTGATGGTGTATGGTCCATTCTCTATGGCTCTCCATACAAGAATGTTGTGATCACACACAAAATTCTTGAATCTGCACTTCTAGAAAGAAAAGTTTTCTCCATTAAAGTATGGGGGTCTCGAGGCGTTCATGTCTTCTGGTGGTCCTTGGAATGTGGTCATGGTCTTTGACTCACTATTAAGACGATATAGTCTTAAATAAATTGAGCTCCTGCTCTGATACCAATTGAAATAACCTAAAGCGGGTGAATAGGTTATACTAGTGGAATTTAACTCTTTTCGATAAAAATGTCACAAGTGTGACTGTAAGTTAAAAGCGATGTTGAATAAATAAAATAACAATAACCACAACACAAGATTTATAGTGGTTGGACTCAATTCGAGTCTAGTCCACTCCCTACAAGAATCCTCTTGTAAGGTATTCCACTAGTTTTCCCTTTCAGTACAGTAGGTAGGGAAGAAACCTTTACAATCTTTTTACGGATAAGAGTATCCTTACAAATCTCCTTTCCAGGCAGAGAGATGCCTTCACAATCTCTTTTAAAGGTAGAGAGAGACCTTTCTCTTTTTAGGATAAGAGTATCCTTACAATCCTAAGTACAGTCTAGAATTGTAAAAACAGAAAATAAGAAATAGTGGAATAAGAGGAATATCTCAAGTGTGGTGCAAATGAGAATGAATAATAAATGATGAGTGATGCACCTTTTGTAAAGTCCTCTCTTACGGCTTTGACTTGCACAGGAGAGTAGAGGACTTTGAATGAGACTTGAGCCTCTTGTTTGGGATTTGTGTAATAGAATAACTCAAGTAGAAATAAACTTTTCTAATGCTTGTAACAATGCTCTTAAAGCTCTTTCTTAATGAATAATTAATTAAGAGTGATTAGGGTATTTATAGGTGAACTTAGTGAAGCATTTTAGGCAGGGAATCAAGCTCTAACGGACATATTCTGGGTCCACTGATCGACCGCTATTGGTAGCCGGTCGATCGCCAAGAGCCGTTGTAGGCAAAAAAAATAGCCGTTGGGGCACTTCCAGGCAGGCACCGGTCGACCGGGACTTTCAGCTGGTCGACCACCTATGGTCTCGGATTGGTCCGATCAACCAGGGCTTCCAGCCGGTCTACCGTCTATGGTCTCGGGTGGTTCCGGTTGACCGGGGCTTCCAGACGGTCGACCGCCAACATGACATGCTCTATTTTGACAGACTGCTGTCATACTGACCAGTCATCAGTGTTTTGACCATAACTTTTCGGTCCGACTTCAGAATGATCTGAGATTAGTTGCGTTAGAATCACAACTCAATTTCCTACAGCTTCTATGAAGGATTCATCTCCTAATACTAATCTTAAGATTCCCTAAAATACCCTTGAGTCAGGTTACTGTGTGTTCCACATCACTTAGAGACTTTCCATATCTGGTCAAGGCATGCTCTATGGTCATTCTAATATGATGTAATGCACATGCATGAGGTGAGTGTATATAAGTATGTGGAAATTACAAATTACATTAAAAACAACTTAATCTATCCTAGTGGTCTTCTTCTTCACTTGAATCTTCCATTCTTTGGCCCTTCATCTTCTTTCCTTCTTGTTTGCTGTTTCATGTCTTTAAGCTTCATGTCTTGATTCAACCTTCGACCTTCTAAGGGTTTCTTCAAGCTAATCACACTTTATCAATCAAGTTAAAGATGTATGTTTGTTTGTTAACACCAAAACATGGCAAAGAGTGTGGACATGTTTCCCAACATCTCTCTTATCTCTCTTATCTGTCAACATGCAGAAATCAAGACTATTTTTATTTGCTGTGTTTATTATGACCTCCTATATTATTTGGAAGCATAGAAATATGGTTATTTTTAGATGGAAAAGACACCACCCATTTTCCATCCTCAAACAGATAGAATTATGGACAACTGATGAGACGTCACCCCACACCACCCCCCCTTCCAATACCTTTTCTTCAACAAAAAATCCTTGTCACCACCATGCACGCTGATCCATCCTTGAACACATCAGGATGGACAACTGCCCTTATAACAAAAGGAAAATGCGCATTACTAATGGCTAATTACTTGATGACAGGAAAAAGTATTAAGGCAGCGTTAAAAGGGCTCCTTCAGAGGATAAAGGAGACAAACGCAGAGGGATGGACTATCGATGAAGTTTGGCATGATGACGAACAATTAGAAATTCTGATAAATGGGAAGTAATCAACTTTTTGGCCTTGGTTCACATTTCCTCTACGCATAGAATCAGAGGACCTTTGTTTAGACCAAATTTATGTACAATACCAAACAACAACTTCATTTTTTTTCTTTTTTTTTTTGCCCAAAAGCATTGCTGCAAAGGCAATTTATGGCAAATCTGCTATTGGGAACACCGATACTTTGTACATCCGTGATTAAACTGTGTAGCTTTCCTTTTCTTTAATTAAATAATAATAATAATAATAATAATAATAATAATAATAATAATAATAATAATAATAATCATAATAATAATAATAATAATAATAATAATAATAATAATAATAATAATAATAATAATAATAAACTAGAGGAGGCACCAGTGGTTCTTGCCAATGAGTAGTTCTTGGCTGATCACAAATGATTAACAAACTGCCTCATGTCTAGGGGTGTCAATCGGTTCAAGCTGGGTTGATTTCGGGCAGGCCTAATTGGGCTTGGCCACTTTCAAACCTAGAACCATGATCAGTTTGAGTGATCCGGCCTCATATGCTAGGATGGTACAATTTATAAATGATTGGTTGGGTATTAGTCCTTTTATTTTTTTTTTGGATAGAAGGTATTAGTCCTTAATCGGACAACCAGCTAAATGTACCTTAAACGGGCTAATTATCTCTAAACAGATTCTAATTGGACTCTATTTGGGCTTTTAACGGTAGGGCTCGCCGGGCCATGCCTGGAGTCGACAACCCCACTCACGCCAGCCTTCCCTTTATTCTAGGAAATTCGGATAAAACCATTTTAAATTTTGAGAAACCATTTTGAGAAACCCAAATAAGTTGGTCTGTTGGCAACACTATAGTTATTGGTATTGATATCGGTATTGATATCTCAATTCAGATCAGATCGAATGTCATTTGGTCACTTTTGTTCTTACTTTTCATAAAAATACAATTTCTTTACATTTTTACCTCTGAAACGATGCTATAACTGATTCAAATCAGTCAGGTATATATAATATATCCAATACAGTCGATCCGATATCAATACTTAGAACCGTGGTTGGCAAATGAGTTCATGAGTTCAACTCGATGAAGCGTTTCCCTTGACAATGGATAGGAGGGTACAACGGCTGAAGAGGATCCAAATTCTATCATGCCACTCTAAAAGGAAGTATTTGTTTCCTATTAGATATCCTAATCCGTAAGAAAGTGTTTGTTTCCTATTAGATCCCCTAATCCGTAAGAAAGTATTTGTTTCCTATTAGATCTCCTCATCTCCTAAACGTTTCGTCTCTTTCTTCCTCTATTTGATAAGGTCAGTGTCTCTCTCTCTCTACAGTTACTGTTTCTCTTGAGTCGCCACTCTCTCCACATTAAGTAGCTAATATCTCTCTCTCTCATACCCAATTGCCAAACATGTTCGACTTTACCGCCATCCCTTCCCCATCGAAGCTCCTATCTACCTATGCCTCTGTGGTCACCACCATAATGGTTATTCGCACAATGGCGTACCAACTCAAACCCCCCAGTTCCAAACCTACATTTACTCTCGCTTGCAAAAAATCATTGCCCATTTCATCTCCTCCCCTCGGCGGCAGCTCATGACCATCGTTGTTGATGAATACTCCAGCCTCCACCGCAACCAAATCTTCGACGCCTCGGAGATGTACCTGTGTTCTAAGTTCACCACCACCACCTCTTACTCTTCCTCTTCCATGGACAGAATCAAAGTAACCAAAACTCCAAGAGACAACAACCTCTCTCTAGGCTTTGCCAAGGATCAAGTGATCATCGATATCTTCAATGGGATTCAACTCAAATGGAGGCTTGTTCATTACCAAGAAGGCAAGAACTTATCTACGAATAACTACCATAACAGCAGGAACTCTAGATGGTTTGAGCTGAATTTCGAAAAGGAACACCAAGGCATTGTGTTGGATTCTTACTTGCCTCACGTTTTGACGGAATCAAAGGCCTTGAAAGAAGAGAACAAGATTTTGAGACTCTATACTTGTGGCCAATTTTCTAGCAGAAATCATGAAGAAGGCAACGACGGTGGCGGTGGTGGTGCATGGGGATCCATCAAACTCGAACATCCGGCGACGTTTGATAAATTGGCGATGGAACCAGAACTCAAGAAGGCTTTGATAGAGGATTTGGATAGGTTTGTAGAGAGAAGAGAGTTATATAGAAGAGTTGGAAGGCTTGGAAACGAGGGTATCTATTATATGGACCTCCAGGGACTGGGAAGTCTAGCTTGATAGCTGCCATGGCCAATTACCTCCAGTTTGACATCTATGATTTAGAGCTCGCAGGTCTTTATGTAAGATCAAACACCAAGAAACATGAATAATAAAGAGACAATAGATCCGTACGACACAGAGATTTAACGAGGTTCACACTCCAGGGTGGTCCTCGGGCGAAGAAGAAGATGATTCACTATGCAGAAGAGAAATTACACACTAGCAGCGGTGAGGAAAAACTCACCCTGAAACCCTAGCTCCAAAAAACCCCAAAATACAATGACTTTCTCATCAAGCAATAGTACATTATATATACTCCAAATCACGGGTTGATCCATCAGGTCGCGGTCGATCCGATCGAACCATACCAGAGGGGGCGTACGAGATCAGTGATGGGCTCCAGGCTTGGGCCTATCGGCCCAACCCCTCTGCTTCCATCACAGATCTCAGAAAATTTTGCATTCGGGTCACCACCAAAATATGTCAGATCGGGTCAATCTTCAAAACGGGTCAAGAATTCAAGACAAACTTAACACTTTATAGTAACTCAAGTCTCAGGGACTTGCTGGTTTCAACCACTAACCGATCCATACTTGTTATTGAAGATATTGATTGCAGTATTGACATGGAGGATCGTAGAACTCATAAAGGAAATAGACAATCAGACCAGGTCAATTTCCTTAGCTTTTAAGAGCTAAGGATTTTTTTTTTTAAGCCCTGGCCCACCCTCCTCGGAGTCCGGATCAGGTTCTAGTACGAGAACCATCCTTACGGTGCCTGATCCATGGTTGGAACCCACTTAATTTCTCTCTTTTTACAATAGGCTGAGAGATTAAGTGGGTTCCAACTGTGGATCAGGCACCATATAATAATGGTTCTAACCGAATCCAAACTCCCCTCGCCCTCCCCCTATCCCACCACTATTCCATGATCTCAGGTGACCCTTATGCAGTGCAGGGTCAATGAGAGCATGTGCAAGGGTATCAATATGGATGAATTTTTTATTATAGAACGTAGGATGGTAATTTCACATGTTCCTATGCCCGACAAGCAGCATTCTTTGAATCATGTGGGTGTGAGATGGGATTGGAGCTAGGGTTCAAGGGGTTGGAGAGAATCCAAATTTCATTCTTTTTCCTCTTTTCAATTTTTACTTAGGAGAAAGAATCATGGTGATCCCCTAGCCAATGGGAGGGCACGTGGGGTAAGTGGGGCAGTGTTGTCTTTTTCTTTTATATATAATTGTGTCTATTTCCAACACCAGACTGACATGAATTTTTTTCCCTTTCTATTTTTACCACCAAATAAAATTTGCATCCAATCTTTAAGCAATGTAGCATGGCTCAATGTTGGTTTTTAATGCAAGTTTTAAAACACAAATTAAGATTCAAAACACTTGTTCCTTCAGTTTTGGAGATTCTTTAAGTCTCTCTATAAAATGGTTATTAAATACTACAATTGCTAATACGTAATTTATCCTTTGAAGCTCCTTAAGGCATTTTCTCTTTTCAGTTTTTGAGACGCTTTATGTCTCTACACAGAAGCTTCTTGAGGAAGCAATTCTTCAGTTTTTGAGAGATTAAATTTGAGAGATCTTTAATCTCATATCTTTAAGTATCAATTTATTCACTTTGATTTTAAAGTTCTTTAATTCCTTTCTTTTACTCCTCATCCAAATTGTCTTATAGATAGGGAGAACATTAGTATTTGTAAAACACGGAACAAATCATTTGAGTTATTCAAGTATGTTCTTAATTTTGCTTCTCTTGGGTTTTGTTGGATTTTAACATGTCCATTGAGTGAGTGTTTTGTTTTCTAGTTTGAGCACAACCCTATAGCATTCGAAGGGGTCCAATTGTTGAGTGCACGATTACTGGGGGAGCCATCGGGTTGTTTTATCTTGGAGGCCGATTTGTAATATTCCAGGTTGCACCATAGGGGGCATCTAAGGTCTTAAGGACAGTGTCAAGTGACACGACTCAACCCACCAATTTTTCTAACAATCTTTGTTTCAGGTATCAGGAATATTTCATACAGGTGATAGATTGAAAGTTCTCTTATCAAGAAGGCAACACTGAGGTTTGCTCTCTCAATAATCTGACACAACCTTCCCTACACTCACATATATGACGCTAATTGTCTATAAGTCCAATTTACTAAGCTTTCCTATATTTTTGTTTTGTAATTCAAATAGTTGACCCTCTCCGGACTACTCAACATCATCGATGGACTGTGGTCAAGTTGCGGAGATGAGCGGATCATAGTGATCACAAACAATTATAAAGATAGACTTGACCCAGCTTTGCTGTGACTTGGCCGTATGGATATGCACATTCTCATGTCTTATTGTACACCATCATGTTTCAAGATTCTCGCTTCTAATTACCTTGGGATCTGTGACCATCCACTTTTTAAGCAGATCGAACGGTTGATGGAGGAAGTGGAGGTGACCCCAGCAAAAGTGGCAGAGGAGCTGATGAAAAGCGATGACGTGGAGGTCAGTCTCTGTGGTCTCATTAATTTCACGCATAGTAAGAATATGGAATATAGAGCCAAAGCAAAGGAAAAAGTAATCCATGATGATGAAGAAAGAGTTGGTGGCAAGGGAATGGTGACCGAGGACAAAAGCAGCAAATAGATTCATAGTTAGTGACTTGGATTTTGGATTTATTTGTATATTTAGGAATGGAGATTCTTTTTCTTTTTTAAGTATTCGGTTCATATTTTTGTAGATTTTGTGAATATATATTTGATTATTTGTATATTTAGGAATGAATATTTTGTTATTTATATACATAGGAATGGATATTTGATTATTTATATGCTTAGATTAAAAAAAAAAAATAGAAATATCTATACAGAATCAAGGTAATCTGCAAGAAACATATAATTCAACCAAGGTAATCAAAATGATGAACAATTGAATGTCCCATTTAGGAGAGAGAGGGAGAATGGGAAGAGGAGAGAGAGACTCTACGGTGGAGATGGACTCGGATACTGATGGGGATGGTGATTCTCATGGTGGCCGCCCTCCTGATAGAGGTATACAGAGACGGTTAACCGACTTCCAAAAACCAGTGAATAATTTGCAGCCCCCACCACCATCGGTTACAGAAGACAGAATTGAGCAAGATAATAGCAAGGTAATGGCGGAGGAGATCCTATAAGGGATTCAACGGTGAACATGGAGACTGGGATGGAGGGAAAGAAACAGTCCTATGCTACAATTGCACGTAGAACTTTGCCAAACATAGAGGACCTGCCGGATCCGATCCATGCAGGACCTCTCACCAAGGTGGTGATCCCACATGAGGCTTATGAAGAAAAGTTGCAGAGCTTCAACTATGCCTTGATTGGCAGGACAAACTTCCGGTTTGTCTCAATGGACGATGTGAGAAGAGATGCAAAAATGGCTTGGTCTCTAAAAGGTAGAGTTAATCTAGCCCCCCTAGGCAAGGGCTTTATCCTCTTCCGCTTTGAACTCAAAGGCGACATGACCTCTATGTGGAAAAGAGGGCCCGTTAAGGTTAGAGGGAATATCATCCGATTCCAATGATGGTGAACTGAATTCAGCATCCATGAAGACTATACCCAGACCAAACTTGTTTGGCTCCGATACCCTGTGTTACCAATGGAATATTGGCATGAGCGTATTTTATTATCTATAGCAAAAGCATCTGGTTGACCTGTGGCAATCGACAAAAGGACAATGGCTGGGTCTATGGGCAACTACGCCCGGGTTCTAGTGGAGGTGGAAGTGGGAGGATCCAGAGTGGAGGAAATACAGGTGGAAAGAAAACAACCAGGTAAAGATGCCCTGTTCTGGTTTGAACAACGAATTCTGTACAAAGATGATATTGGGAGGTGCGGTGTATGCAAAAAACTGGGTCACTCCTCAGCCAAATGCAGAGATAGGAAGGAGAAGGAGGTGAGAGATGCTGAGAAGAGGGGGTAGAGGACCATGAATCGGACCATGATGGGGTGGAGGAGGCCAGAAGAGATGAAGCTGCAAATTCCGGCGGCCATGACAGAGCTAGAATTCCAAACTTGGTAGGAGATCAATCCTCTCCTATTGTTATAGAACCTTCTATTCAAAGAACCAATCAGCCAAAGGAAACTTCACCTGCTTTAAATAATGCCTATCAAGACACCTCCGCGTTAGATTTGGAGATTATTCTCCCAATCAATGAGGAACAAAATAGGAATGCCCAGGACCTAGTTATGGTGGATAATCCGCTTGGTGAAGGCGGGTATGGATCAGACCTAGATGACTTGAGTAGCCACACGTTTGAAAAAGATTCTCATGAATCCAGGGAATCAGACCTTCAGGAAGAGAGAGACATAGATACTCAAGCCCAGGGAGTGATAAAGGATGAAGGGAGAATTCAAATACAGCGTACATTATGCCCTCGCAAGCCTAAAGTGGTCCTTATCGGTAACCATGGTGGAAGGGGGCATGTTCGAGGTGGAAAATTGGTCGAGGCCAGGACTGGGGAGACCAAGAGCACATTATTTCGGGTGTGACCACATCGCAGATAGTAGCAGGGAGAGTGGTAGTTCAACACCAAGAACTGGCGGCAATTGATCAAATTATAAGTCGCTCAGAGAGAGATGACAGACGTAAAGAGAAAGTCCCTACAACAATGGGGCAGACATCAATGTCTAACCGTCATGCTGGCCTTAATTAGTGTCTTTATGAAGATCCTCTTTTGGAACATTAGAAGAATGAAAAAGGCGATCGAAAGACGAGCTCTGAGGGATTTGATCTTGAAGAAGGATCTAGACCTTCTTTGTATTGCGGAGCCTATAGTGGATGTGAGTGCCTTTCCATCCCTTTATTTTGATAAATTAGGCTTTTATTGTGATTTTATTCATAACAACCGAGCAGGAAAGATCTCCAACTTATGGATTATGTGGTGAAGGAATTTGAATATGCCTGCGATTGTCTTTGAATCGAAGCAACATATTACAATCTCCTTGGTTTGGGATCTCCATTGGATCCAGATTTCTTTTGTTCATGCGAGCAGTTTCAAAGCAGAGAGAAGAACTCTATGGCTTGACTTGGTGGCGGACCTTCCCCAAATGCCCACCCCGTGGACTATTATAGGAAATTTTAATGCTACACTCCAGTCTCATGAAAAGCGTGGCTCAGGTAATTTTAGTTTGGGGTCTACAGTAGAGTTTGGGGCAATGGTTGATGCACGTTCAATGGTTCAGATGCCATCGGTTGGTAGAAAATTCACTTGGTCTAATAACCGGCGCAGAGGCAATGTGTGTGCAGTCCTAGATAGAAGTTTTTATAATGAGGAGTGGCTCTCTATTTTTCAGGATTGTTCGCAACAAGTTTTAATGCGGGATGCTTCTGATCATACCCCCTTGTTGTTGCTCTCTGCCGCCTCTCAACACCCTCCTAATTGCCCATTCTAATTTCACCACTTTTGGATGGACCACAAGGACTTTGAGAGAGTGGTTGCTGATTCATGGGTAGAATGGGTATCAGGGTATCCTATATCTGTCCTTACCAATAAATTGAAGCGCCTCAAAGGGGCTCTCAAGAGTTGGGCGAGACACTCCTTTCCTCACTTTGAAAGAGCTCTGGAAGAAGCGAAACAACATCTGAACCAGGTGCAGGATCAGATCGAGAATAATGGCATGGACGATCATCTGTTTGCTCTAGAAGCGAATGCAAAGACTGCTCTGATCAAGGCTCTGGAAAACCATGAAAAACTCTAAGTTGAAAAGGCAAGAATCAGGTGGGTGAAATTGGTGATAAAAATTCTAAATTCTTCCATTTATCTGCAAAAATGAGAAGAAATAGAAATACTATTAGATCTCTTAAAAATCAAGATGGTATGGTGATTGAAGGGCAAAGCCAAATGGGGGATTACATAGTTGATTATTATGAGTGATTCATAGAGCGGTGACCCAGATAAACCACGATGATCTTCTGGATAGTATTCCATCGGTCTTGCAGCAGGCAGATATATTTCGGCTTGACTCTCTCCCAGGTGACTCAGAAATTAAAATGGCGGTTTGGGAGTTGGATCCTGACAGCTTTCCAAGCTCTGACCGTTTCTCTAGTGCATTCTTCAAGCGATGCTGGCAGATCATGGAAAGGGAAATGTGTAATGTAGTCAGATATTTTTTCAGCTTGAGCTACATGCCTAGTGGGGTCAACAATAACTTTATGGTCCTGATTCCCAAAGTGGATGGAGCTGATACCTTAGATAAATTCCGGCCGTTGTGCATGGGAAGCTTTTTTTGTAAGATTATATTGAAGGTGATGGCAAAACGCCTAGAACCCCTTCTTCCTAGAATTATATCTGAGCAATAGGGTGCTTTTTAGAAGGGGAAGCTTATTCATGATAATATTAGTGTGGCGTCAGAGTTGGCCAATCTGATGTTCTCTTCCACTAGAGGAGGCGGCCTTGGATTAAAAATAGACATCAAGAAAGCCTATGACACAATTCCTGATCCTTCCTTTAGCAAGTGTTGCGTCGCTTTGGCTTCTCAAAAAAGTGGATTACTTCGCTTCACCAACTTATGGTATCAACTAGGATATCAATCCTTATCAATGGAGATCCGCAGGGCTATTTTGGTGTGGAGCGTGGGTTGAGGCAAGGGGATCCCATCTCTCCGATGCCGTTTATTATAGCGGAAGAAGTCCTTACCAGAGGACTGAAGAGGCTGATCCAGACAAATAATCTGAAGACGATTCATGGTCCTAAAGGCGTCCCTACCCCTGGACATATCTTCTTTGCCAACGCCATATTTATCTTCTCCAATGCTTCTTTGAGGTATGTTCGTAATTTAAGAGATTTTTTGTGCAAGTACCAAGAGTTCTCTGGTCAGTCTATTAATTTTGAGAAAAACAAATTTTTCCTTGGAAAAATTGCTTCGACCCGCAAGCAGACCTTTGCTGAGACCCTTGGCATCCCAATTTGTAACTTCCCCACTCGTTATCTAGGAGTGGAGATATTCAAAGGGAGAGTGAAAAAAGAAGCCTTAATGCCGATCATGGACAGAGTGAAGGGTAGACTTGCAGGATGGAAAGGGAAGCTCCTATCAATGGCAGAGAGAGTGGAATTGGTATGCTCTGTGATCTCTGGTATTCTGAATCACAACTTTGCAGTGTATTGGTGGCTGTCTTCCCTTCTTGCCACCATGGAGAGGTGGATGAGAAACTTCATCTGGTCAGGGGAGGTAGATATTGCGAAGACGATAACAGTGAAGTGGGATACCTTATGCAAACCCAAAGAGGAAGGGGGTCTGGGAATAAGAAGACTTAGAGACACAAACAAGGCTTTACTTGGTAAATTGGTTTGGAGAATGAAGCATGAAAGGTCTGCAGCCTGCGCTTTCCTCAGAGCTCGCTTTGTTAAGAAGGAGGGTCTCTTCAATAAGGGATGCCGCCATTCATCGATTGCTATGTGAGTTAGAAAAATGTGAGACTTTGTGAAGGATAACGAGAGATGGATTATTGGGAATGGTAATCTAGAAAATTTCTGGAAAGATAAATGGTGGGGACCAAAATCAATCCTAGAAGCAATTTAGAACATTGACCTATCTTCCTTTCTACTTCCTCTAAGGTTGGCGACTTTATCAGAGAAGGAGAATGGGCTCTACCTGAGGTTAACTCAGATCATCTCTACTCTATATTTAAGGCGATAAAAGAAATTAAGATTCCCAACGATCAATTTGATGATGCTTGCATTTGGCAATCAACCTAACCCCCTCAGGTTTGTTCTCAACTGCTTCTGCATGGGAGGATATTAGAAGTAGATTCCCAAATGTTTATTGGTCATCTATGGTTTGGTGTAAAGGGATGCCGCCTAGGTACTCTACCATAGGTTGGCGTCTGGTTCATAGCAAACTTCCCACATATGAGAAAATCAGAAAAAAAGGAATTCAATTGGCTTCAAGATGCACTCTCTGTGGCCAGGCGGAAGAGGCCATTGACCATATTTTCCTCAATTGCTCATATTCGATGGAAATTTGGGGAAGGTTCCTAAATTGCTTCAATGTGCTTTGGCCAGGGCCTCAGACAATTGAAGAGATGATTAAATGGTGGAAGAGAAAGATGAGATTCATTAGTATTAAGAAACCATGACTGATGGGTTTCCTTATTATTGTGGCGCACATCTGGTGGGAAAGGAATAGCTGACGATTTGAGGATAAAATTCGAAGTGCTGCATATGTGTATGAATACATTCGCCAAGAGCTTAGTCTCTGTGTAGGGAAGTTCAAGGGAGAAGTGAAAACGATAAATGATGTTATTTGTTGTAGGAAACTTGGAATAGAGGTTGTAAATGCTAGCGCCACAATTCCTCTTGAAGTGCACTAGTGCAATGAACTGGATTAAAGTCAATGTTGATGGGAGTGCTTTGGGAAACCCAGGTAGAGCAGGGGCAGGAGGTGTCCTCCGTGACAGTGAAGGCCATGTTCGCAATTCTTTTAGCACCTTCTTGGGCGTAAAGAAGATTTATGAGGCAGAGTTTGAGGTGGTCATGGAAGGTATTTGGATGGCAGTGCAATCCAATGCTAGAGGATTGTGGATGGAGTCCGACATGCCTAAGGGACCATCGGACTGCATTCAAGACCGACCTTGGTCAGTCTCCCTACCGTTTGGTGTATGGAAAAGCTTGTCACTTACCAGTTGAGTTGGAGCATAAGGCCTTTTGGGCCATTAAGAAGCTTAACTTTGATTTGTCTGATGCGGGAATTCATCGTAGGCTCAACTATCTGAGTTGGAGGAACTTAGGAATGACGCATATGAAAGTTCTAGAATTTACAAGGAAAAGACCAAAGCTTTCCATGATAAACACATTCTGCGTAAATCTTTTGCAATTGGTGATAAGGTCTTATTGTATAACTCTCGATTGCATCTTTTTCCTGGTAAGCTTAGATCCCGATGGGATGGCCCATTTATTGTTCATAATGTATATCCCCATGGGGCTGTGGAGATTTTGAATCCAGGAACATGGGTAATTTCGAAGGTTAATGGTCAGCGTTTGAAACCGTTCCTCGAGTTTCTTACTACTAGTAGTGAAGAGGTCATGGATCTCCATGAACTTTTTTACACTGATGACTAATTTTTAATCAGGTATGACCCCCTTGCATTGTCTTTGCTTTTAATTTTTTTTTTCCATGCATTGAGGACATTGCATGACTTAAGTGTGGGGGAGGGAAACCAGTTTTTGTTTTTTTTCACTTTGTTTTGTTTGTTTTTCTTTTTATTTTTGAGCTTGCTAAGGATGAAGTCCTACTTTGGTTTTTGGCTAATGATCATACCATTCGGTTGCTTGATGTATGAAAATAAAATTTTTGATTAAGGTACCCATTTTGAACGTATAAAAACCCTATTGAGAAGAAAGAAACAAGCATGTGTCTTGAGATGGGACTTTCTTTTGAAAAATAAGAGACCCTGTTTTTATGGTGATGGACCATATGTAAGTCTGTGGGTTCCTTGTACTTTTGATTTGGAGTTGAGACCTTTTTTTTAATTTGGCATGGGTTGACAAATGCACAATTTTAAATGAATTGAGAAATGTGGTATAAAGAAGAATAAGAGTTGATTCCTTTGGAACTAGACAGGGCATTGCGCCTCAGGAAGCGTGGTGTCTTGATCGAAATTCCTTGAAAGGAAACTTCTGAAGTAACTCGAGCATCACTGCCTTTGTGGATATATGCAAAAAGCGAAGCTACATAGTAACTTGGGTGTCTGGTGTTTGCTCCACTTGTAGTGGAGTAGAATAGAGTTTATTAAGCAGAAAAAAAAAAGAGAAAAAAAATGTGCAAATGTCATTATTGCTTGGTAACATGTTTGGTCAAAAACACTCCAACGCTTTAGTCATTGGTTCCCTATTTCTTCACAAGTGGTTTTGCCTTAAGATAAGGATGTTTTGGAAGAGATGAGGTGAGTTCCAAATTAAGAAATATGCTAGTGCCTGGAATTGATAAAGGGTAATAAAAGTTCAAGTGTGGGGGTCCCTTGTAAGAGAAATTATCTTTGCTCCGGATCGGTATGAGCCTTACCTTTAGCCAAAGTTGGGATTAGTTTATTCTGAATTTTGGGTGTATATTCACTGCAAACACCCACGAGACACAACTCGTCCACTAGGGGTGACCTAGGGGTTTAAAGGCTTGTTGCACATGCGAAGTGCAACCGTGATTCCTACGAAAGTGAGTTAGGTTTTTTTTTATCTTTATTCTTTTTCTTTTTGTTTTGCTCGAGGACTAGCAAAGTCTAAGTGTGGGGGAATTCTGATGAGCACATTTATGTGTGAAATCTAGGGTAGTAAAACATGCATTTTACATATTTAGAATGGAGCTACCTTGGGTTTTCTCTCTTTTTGCAGGTTTTATATTTTCAAGGCCTTAAGGACTATCGGGAGCTATATCTTCAATTTTACACGTAAAGAGGTCCTATTTCTTTCCATGGTTGCGAAGAGGACGAAATTCTGAGTAAGATGGACGTGTTCAATTAAAAGTACACATTCGTTTGGTCACCCGTACAAATGATTATTCTTTTTCGGGTCAGAAAAAGAATAATGGATCAGAACTGAACCGAGATGCAGAACCAGCCCGTTTGCAATTGTCCCAGAGGTACAAGGAATACTCCAAATGCCAACAAGGATCGATGGACCACATCTTTAAGTGATTAAAGATTTGTTTTTTGGTAACAACAACTACCTAGCTTAGTTGGTGAGCTATGGTGTACAAAATTCTCTTGCTCACCAAGAGGTCTCAAGTTCGAATCTTATGGTTGTTTTTTTTAGAAGATTTCCTGCTTTTCACTCACTTAAAGCACTAAGGGCATGGAGGGGATTTCCACATCAAGTTAGAAGCAAGCAAAATCGTGGAAGCAAGAAGAGAAGAAGAAAAAAAAAAAAAAGGAAAGCAAAATCGTGGAAGCAAGAAGAGAAGAAAAAAAAGGAAAGAGAAAAAAAGGGGAGAACCAAAAATTGTCCAAATCTTCTCTCTCCTCCACATCATCACCAAAGATTGTCCAAATCACACAAAGGAAGAAAAAAAAATCGTCCCTAGGAGAGAGAAAAAAAAGAAAAAAAATAAATTAGAAAAAAAAAAGGAAAGAAAATAAG
>NC_056562.1:7811504-7867544 GCF_013358625.1 Macadamia integrifolia | reverse complement strand
CAGAAGAACCGCTTGATGATCCATAACCAGATTCTGAATCAGACCCGCTGGATACCCCTTTATCTACCGAGAAAACTTGGTTGAGAGTGTTTGAGTCGATGGCATCTTTCTCATATTCTTTCCTAAAAAAGTAGGATTCAAAGGAGAAGATTCCAAGAATACTTGGATATCTCCTCCATTCACAAAATGAATGGGCGCTCCACAATTTAAATCTTCCTTATTTGATGCTTCATAGTTTAAATCTTCCTTAGTTGATGCTCCACAATTAGCAACTTCCTTATCAAGGGTTCCACAATTAGTAGGAGAGATGCGTGTGAGCTGGATTCTCATTCAAATTTTGAATCACTCTCTCTGAGTTCAAACCCACTGAGTCGACTCCATCTTCAACGTACACCACCCCTTGCACTGCTGCAACATTATCCATGGTGTTCTGCTTGGCGTCGTCAAGTTTCTTCTGTCTACATGTTGAAACCAAGTGGCCCACACAGCGGCAATACCCACACCGATCAATATTATCCTCATACACCACTTTTTGACGAATGCCAAAGACTTTGGACGTCCCAGGTTCAAATCTTTCAACTTGGACTTCATCAATTCTCTTAGCAGATTTTGGAATGTCAATTTCGACAAGGACCCTAGCAAAGTACCCCATTATCCCTTGCCTAGTCCTTTGATCCAATGCCACAGGTCTTTCGACTGCTTTCACGATTGACAAGAGGACATTCTCGTGCCAGTACTCGAGAGGGAGGTCAAGGAAATGAATCCAGACAAGCTTTGTGAAAACCTGCTTCTCATGAATGTTGAAGTTAGGCTTCCAATGTTGAAATCTAATTAATTGTCCACCAATCTTGAGAGGGCTTCTTCTCCATACCTTGGCTTTGTCACCTTTGCAGGGAAATTGGAAAATCACAAAGCCCTTACCCAACGAATGCATGACCACTCCCTAACTGAGATTCCATTTTTCTTTAGCCTCCACCCTCAATGCATCAAGAAAGATAAGGCGAAAATTGACCCGTCCTATGAGAGCAAAATGAAAGTTGTGTCTCTTGGTTTCATAATCATGTTGGGGGATTATTATCCTGTGAATGTTTCCAGCCTAAATCGGTTCAGGCAAGGAGTCAATTGCAGGCCATGATGAAGTTCCCAATGCCCTAGCATAGGAACGTTTTGGGGTTGTAGCTTCTGAAGTCCCACCATGCTCATGGGCGACAGGTCCAGGATCTAAAGGTTCCGTTCCACCATCATCATCATCCTCATCTTCCACCACCTTCGGGTTCTCCAAATCGCCAGACTCTCTCTCTCTCCTTCTCTCATTTATTTTTTTTTAAGATTTTCCGTAGCTGCAAATATTTAGTTATGACTATTTTCGCAACAAATCTAATGCTGCGGATTTCTCCAAAGTCCTATTACTAGGTTAATGAACCTTTCAAAACCTTGTGTACCACATGTCTTTTGTTTCTTTGGCTTTGGCTATTTTGTATTGAAATTTTATATATCCATTCCTTTTTAATTGAATGAAATTCTGTTAAAAAAAAAAATCATTTGAAACAAAATAAATTTGTATCAATAGGTTTTCAAACCACAGGGCTTGAGTTTTTCTTTTCCCTCTATAGTTTTGGATTTATTTATTATACTTTTAGATTTTTTTTTTGTTAGTTAAATTGATTTTTTTTTCTTTTTTTTTTTTAGGGCTAAAGGATCATGTATGTTAATAAAATAAAAAATAAAAAGAGCATCAGCCAAGAAAATCTCTGGATCTCAATATGGAGCAAAAGTTCACTATTTCCGCGGGTTAGCGTGGATATAAAAAAAGCCCTTAAAGCTACTATCCCTCTCAGACGTCGGGGTGAAGATATCCAGCCTGTTATGGTGAAATACGAAAGGTTGCCTCAGTTCTGTTATTACTGCGGCAAAATTGGACATGAGGAGAAGAAGTGCATCCTTCTGTTTGAGGATCTTACAAGGAAGCCAATCCCCCTGTTCAACCTGCTCAACCATGCCGGAAGTTCGGTCCAGATCTCAGGGGTTTCCCGCCAGATGGACGACTCGTCGAAAGAGCTGAAGTGAAAAACATCCCTCAGGACGAGTGCTCTAGGGTCGGTGATGGAGCCTCTGGCTCAACTCCGGCTGGTACCGGCACTGTGGAAGATGCTACAGAGGGTAATTGCCCAATGGACTCTGACCCTCTCAGGCCACGTGGCACCAATGACTCTCCCCGCCCTCAAATGATGCCAGCTATACGAAAAGGCAAGCCTGCTACTACGTCCCCTGCTCATGCTATAATGTCTGCTGTCCGCTCAACAATGGCAGGTGCCAACATTCCACCCTCTTTTGTCTGATGCCACAGTAGTCCTACCTGATGTGGAAAAATTTGACCGAACTATCTCTCCTGCAGTTCTTGGTGCTATGGCCGACCTGCACAGAAGAGATGACAAGGAGAGCCGGGCTGACCCGACGGGGGACTCTCCGATGCCTAAGTTAGACCTTTCCACAACAGATGCTCAAGAGAGCTTTACAGTATGAGAAGTGAGTAATCGATCTCCTTGTGATGGAGGCTTACCTAGGTATTTATAGACTGCTCATGGAGGGCAAGTGGGAGACGATTGTCAAGAGTCCTGCTTAGGCGTGGAGTCCTCAAGGAGAGTGGCTCTGTGATTCTGGGAATATTCCTAGAACATTCCCCTCTTAACCAGGAGAGATCAACCGTGTGATGTCATGATGACGTGTAGTGGATAGAGTCCTGACCTCCGGAATAGGCTACGTTCCTTGAATGTAGGGGTGGACGAAAACACGTTTCTGGAATCCTTGTTGTTGACGTCGGGCCGAGGTGGCAGCTCGGCCTTATGGAGGCCGAGGTGGCAGCTCGGCCTTATGGAGGCCGAGGTGAAGCACGGCCTGATGGAGGCCGAGGTGCAGCATGGCCTGATGGAGGCTGAGGTGGAGCGCGGCCTGATTGAGGCCGAGGTAGAGCACGGGCTGATGGAGGCTGAGGTGGAGCACGGCCTGATTGAGGTTGAGGTGCAGCGCGGCCTGATGGAGGCCAAGGTGGTAGCACTGCCTGACTGATGTAGAGGCAGTAGCACGGCCTGATGGAGGCCGAGGTGGAGCACGGCCTGATGGAGGCCGAGGTAGGGTACATGCTTTAGCCGTGCTAAGGGAAGTGACATATTTTGCCTCATCACCAGCCCCCCGCTCTAGCAGTTCGAATCGACCTGCTAGAGCGTTTAACCCGATTCAAGATGCATTGCTTCACATTTTCAGCCAAGGCTGATCAACAGTTCGATACATGGCTGTCGCTTGTTCGAGGGAAAAGGTAGCAAAGCGCTTTTATGGGGGTAGAGAAGATATGGCCGACGTGGCTGATCCCTTAGCCCAACCAGGAGTTGTTGGATGACGTTAACATTTCTTCGTTTAAGGGTGGCTCAGACGATGTCATCTTGTTCCTTCAGGATGTGATGCCCGACTACAATCCGACGGACTATGAGCGGTGCGTTCCAGTCCATGCTATTCTGGTACAGCCCTGTGGCATGATTGATGTTAGTGAAGAAGTGATCCGACTCGGAGGATTTTCTCGTGCTGAGTTAGGCTCGTGGATCAGCCCCCTGAGATTAGCCTCATATATATAGATCCATATTTATGTAGATATCTCCCTCGGTAGTGATGTATTTTGAGGGCTCATGAATTAGCCCCCCAAGCTCGGTTTGGTTGCTGCCGAGCTAGGGCCATGTCTTTGTGCCTCATTGGTTAAGGTCTTTGAGTCGCCAGACTAGGGTCGGGTCTTGTGGTGCCGAGCTGGAGCTCGTTCTTAGATGTTGTCGAGCTAGGGCTAGGTCTTTGTGCCTCATTGGTTAAGGTCTTTGAGTCGCCAGACTAGGGTCTGGTCTTGGGGTGCCGAGCTGGAGCTCGTTCTTAGATGCTGCCGAGCTAGGGCTAGGTCTTTGTGCCCCATTGGTTAAGGTCTTCGAGTCGCCAGACTAGGGTCTGGTCTTGGGGTGCCGAGCTGGAGCTCGTTCTTAGATGCTGCCGAGCTAGGGCTAGGTCTATGTGCCTCATTGGTTAAGGTCTTCGAGTCGCCAGACTAGGGTCTGGTCTTGGGGTGCCGAGCTAGAGCCCAGTCTTTGTGCCTCACTGGTTAAGGTCTTTGAGTCGTCAGACTAGGGTCTGGTTTTGGGGTGCCGAGCTAGGGCCCGGTCTTTATGCCTCATTGGTTAAGGTCTTTGAGTCGCCAGACTAGGGTCTGGTCTTGGGTTGCCGAGCTAGAGCCCGGTCTTTGTGCCTCACTGGTTAAGGTCTTTGAGTCGCCAAACTAGGGTCTGGTCTTGGGGTGCCGAGCTAGGGCCCGGTCTTTGTGCCTCATTGGTTAAGGTCTTTGAGTCGCCAGACTAGGGTCTGGTCTTGGGTTGCCGAGCTAGAGCCCGGTCTTTGTGCCTCACTGGTTAAGGTCCTTGAGTCGCCAGACTAGGGTCTGGTCTTAGGGTGCCGAGCTGGAGCTCGGTCTTAGATGTTGCCAAGCTAGGGCCCGGTTTTAGAAGAATCAAATATTTGCGAGAAGCTTCGTAGTATATTGATGTGTGGCATGTACTTGGGACAAACACATTGCTTCAAAATAGAAACTATTCTGCTAATCTATTCTGCTCCATGATAAAAATTGAATAACTGCTAAGTAAAATCCCTAAAGGTGATTTCATTGCCATCTACTGAAGAAAACTATCTACTGGAAAAATTTTCTGAGATTTTGAACGTTCCATGCCCTTGGTATAGCTGTGCCCCCCTGAGTCTGCAAATGGTATGTGCCAGGGCGTACCACTTTGGAGACTATGTAAGGGCCTTCCTAGTTCGCGCTGAGCTTGCCTTCACTTCTTGGGTCCGCCGCTGCTGCTTTCCTCAGCACCAAGTCCCCAACTACGAATCCCCGTGGCTTGACCCTCCTGCTGTGGTATTACCGGACTTTCTGCTTGTAGGTTTCATTTCGAATAAGTGCTTCTTCCCGAACTTCGTCTATGAAGTCTGCGTTTGCTTGGAGCCCGGCTTCGTTCTGTGAGGCTTCAAACACTGCTGATCGGAATGAGGCTTGGGTTACCTCCACAGGGGTTAGCGCTTCCGTTCCGTATGAAAGTCAAAACGGTGTCCCTCCTGTGGGTGTCCGAGCTGAAGTGCGATAAGCCCAGAGTACACTGAGTAGCTGATCTGCCCAGTTCTTCTTCTCCCAGTCCAGCCTCTTCTTTATTCCATCTAGAAGTGTGTGGTTGGCCTTTTCTGCCTGACCATTCGACTGCGGGTGTGCTACAACGGTGTTTCGAAAATCAATATTGAAGTTACTACAGAAGTGCCTGAATTTCCGATTGTCGAATTGTCGACCATTATCCGTGACCAACACCTTTGGAACACCATAGCGAAATATGACGTCGTCCCTAACGAACTTCTCTACTGCCTACTCTATGATTCTGGCCAGGGGACGTGCTTCCACCCATTTGGTGAAGTAGTCAATAGCAACAATCAAGAATTGAACACCCCCTTTTCCCTTCTTGAACTGTCCTAGAATATCCACTCCCCACATTGCGAACAGGATCGGGCAGATCACTGAACTGAGTTCTGTAGCCGGGACGTGAGGTATTGGGGCATGCACCTGACACTTGAAGCACTGCTGCACGAACTTTATTGCATCTCTTTGCATGTTTGGCCAGTAGAATCCTTGGCGTAGTACCTTGTAGGCCAGTGCTCTACCCCCGATGTGTCCCCCACAAATCCCCTCGTGGACTTCACGAAGTGTCTCCTCAGCTCGGCTCGGCGGCAGGCACTTCAGCAGGGGCCAGGATATCACCCTTTTGTAAAGCACTCCACCCTGAAGGGTGTATTTGGCTGCTCTCCTTTTGACTGCCCTTGCTTCTGCTTGATCTCCCGGGAGATGCCCATCACGTAAATAGACGACGATGGGATCCATCCAGCTCGGCTCAGCCCCTTGAGTAATGCTGCACAGCAATTCTTGTTCATAGCTTGGTTGGGCTAACACTTCAAAATATACAGAGCTTGCGCAGTCAGCCAAGTCTGCTGTAGCTAGTTTGGAGAGGGCATCTGCCAAAGCATTTTCTTGCCGCGGGATCTGTACCATTGCGAACGTGCCAAAGCTGGTCACCAGACGACGTACTTCCTTCAAATACATGGCCATTCTTTCTTCTTTGGCCTCGTATTGGCCATTGACTTGGTTCACGATTAATTGGGAGTCACTATGAGCGACCAGGTCGTCTGTCATCACAGCCTTTGCCAGTTTGATTCCTGCAATCAGCGCTTCATACTCTGCTTCATTGTTTGTTGCGGGAAATGCAAACCTAAGGGCATAATGTATCATGAACTCTTCAGGGCTTTTCAGCACAAGCCCAGCGCCGCTCCGTGCTGTGGTGCTGGATCCATCAACAAAGAGCACCCATTTTTTGTTCGGCTCGGGCTCAGGTTCTCCCGCTTCTTCGGCTTGGGTACATTCTACCAAGAAGTCAACCAGTGCCTGGCCCTTGATCGCGCTTCTTGGTCTGAATTCAATATTGTGCTCACTCAACTCGACAACCCAACTTACCATACGTCCCGCTACGCTGGGGCTGTGAAGTGACTTTCTCAGCGGTTGATCAGTTAGTACAGCAATTGCGTGTGCTTGGAAGTAGGGCCTCAGCTTTCTGGCTGTCACGACTAGTTCCAGTGCAAGCTTCTCAATCTTCCGGTACCTTGTCTCTGCTTCCAGGAGCACATGACTCACATAGTAGATGGGCCTCTGGGTCTTTGCCTCTTCTCGGACAAGGACTGCACTGACGGCCACGGCCGAAGTAGCTAGATAAATTTGTAGTTCTTCCCCAGTCTCAGGTCGGCTCAGCAGAGGGGGCCGGGCTAGGCAGGCCTTGATTTCCTCGAAAGCTGCTTTGCATTCTTCTGTCCAGCGAAATTGTTGTGGGCCTTTTCCTCCTTTTAGCAGCTTGAAGAATGGGAGGCACCTATCGCCAGCTCGGGACAAGAACCTGTTAAGAGCAGCCAGGCAGCCGGTCAGTTTCTGCACTTCACGAATGTTCCTTGGTGCACGCATCTCGTGAATGGCCTCAATTTTTGAGGGGTTTGCTTCTATCCCCCTTTGCGACACTAGAAAGCCCAAGAATTTCCCAGATGTTACTCCAAATGCACACTTGGTGGGATTTAGTCTCATTTGGTTCTTTCGCAGGACACCGAAAGCCTCCTTCAGGTCTAGCACATGATCAATGCCTTTTTTGCTCTTGACCAGCATATCATCCACGTAAACTTCCATATTTCTACCGATCTGGTTTCGGAACATCGAATTCACCATCCTCTGGTAAGTGGCTCCGGCATTCTTTAGGCCAAAAGGCATTGCGGTGTAGCAATAGTTGCCCTGAGTGGTGAGGAAAGCGGTTTTCTCCTCATCCTCCAGCTTCATCTTTATCTGGTTGTAGCCGGAATATGCATCCATGAAGGTCAACATCTCATGGCCAGCAGTTGAGTCTATAAGGGAGTCAATCCGGGGCAAAGGGTAGCAGTCTTTAGGGCAAGCCTTGTTCAGGTCGGAGTAGTCAACGCATATCCTCCACTTCCCGTTGGACTTCGGAACCATGACCACATTCGCTAACCAGGTCGGGTACTTCACATTCCTCACCAACCCTGCGGCTAGGAGTTTGTCAACCTCCTCGCTGATGATAGTGTTCCTCTTAGTCACGAAGTTCCTGCGCTTTTGCTGGACAGGCCTGAAGCTCGGGTTGACGTCCAGACTGTGCTCGGCTACGGTCCGGGAGATTCCAGGCATATCAGAAGCTTTCTAAGCGAAAATATCAGAGTTCTCGCCAAGGAAGTTCAAGATTTCCTCGCGAAGCTTGGAGCTCAGCAGTGCTCCGAGCTGAACTGTCCTGGTCGGCTCGGCCTCTGAGATAGGGATGGTAAGTAGCTGCTCCACCGGTTCGGCTCGGGCCAGGAGGCTCTCATCTCGGCAATCAACAACTTCTACCATACATGCTAGCCCCGAGCACGGTTTTTTGACGGATTTTATGAAGTTCGCATAGCATTCCCGGGATTCCTTCTGGCTGGACTTCCATTCTCCGACTCCATTACTGGTTGGGAATTTAACCTTCATGTGCCTAGTGGACACGATTGCGCCAAGGCCGTTGAGACCAGGTCGGCCAAGGATTGCATTGTAGGGTGAGGCGATCTTGGCGACCATGAAAGAGACCATGGTTGTGGCTGTCTGAGCTCCTTGTCCGATGGTTACAGGTAGATCAACAACTCCCTCTAGCTCAGCTGGCATGCCTGAGAAACCGCACAAGGGTCCTGGAGCTGGTTTTAAGGCTCCGGTGCCAAGCCCCAGTTTTATGAAGGCTTCATATGACATGAGGTCCACAGAGGCTCCTGTGTCCACTAGGACCCTGTGGAAGGGGTGGTTGGCCACCACTAATTGAATTACGACCGCATCGTTGTGAGGCCAGTTCAGCTCTTCCAAATCTCTGTTCAAGAAAGTGATGGGTGGATCCGTTTTGAGGACTTTGATAGGTTGTTCCGAGACACACACAAACCGCGCATGTGCTTTGGCTTTTCTGACTGATTCTGCAGTAGGTCCCCCCATGATTGTTAGGATTGTCGGACCCACGGGCTGGTTGTCGTAAGTGACAGCTCGGTTCGTGGCTGGATCCGCAGTTGGCTCGGCCTTTCCTCTGCTCAGCTCGGCATCGTCTCTCATCGGCTCGGGCCAGTTCCCACCATATTTCTGCTTCAGATACTGGTGGAGGTATCCGGCCTTGATGAGCTCATCAATTTCCCTTTTCAGAGACTTACAGTCTTCAGTGTCATGTCCATGGTCTCGGTGATATCGGCAATACCTGTTGAGGTTCCTCTCTTCTGGCTTACCTGCCATTGGCCTGGGCCAGCGAAAGTACTTCTGATTTTGGATCTCCAAGAGCAGGTTTGTTTGAGAACGATCAAGTTCATATCGCTCAAGTTCAGCGGTGTCCAGAGGCCGAGCTGTTCTGTTTTTCTTCGGCTCACGGGAGTCATCCCTATGTCTCAGATCCCTTTTCTTCTCCTTCTCTGCCTGATCACCCCTGTCAGCTATCCCTCGGGCTGCCAGGACTTCCTCCATGTTGGTGTATTGATTGCACCGTCTCAGCAGTGCGGGTATCGTCTCCGGTAAGTCGAGGGCCAGGGACTGAACCAGATCGGGGTGTATTACCCCATTGCACAATGTGCTATACGCCACTCCTTCAGGCAAGTTTTTTACCTCCAATGTCGCCTTCGTAAATCGGGCAAGGAATTCTCTTATTGTCTCCCTCACCCCTTGCCTCATATTCATCACGTTTTGCGTAGTTTGCTTCTGCTTCATACTTGCTTGGAAACGTGTGAGGAACGCTCTTGTCAGTTCTTCATAGCTGCGGATGGACCGTGGCCGTAAGTGTGACATCCAGACCAGCGCGGCTCCTTTTAATGAGGCTGCGAAAGCACGGCAGAGAACGGCGTCTGACCTGCCATGCACCGCCATGGCCGAGCTGTAGTACAGTAGATGATCGTAGGGATCTGTGGTGCCGTCATATCCGTTGAAAACAGGTATCACAAAATTTGAGGGCAGCTCAGCATCAATTAAATCGTCGGAAAGCGCATTATGGGCCGGGGTTACTGTCATGTCAGCCGGGTGTTCCTGCCTCTGCATTCCCTCAATTCTCTCAGTGAGTCGCTGTATTTGGCTCTCAAGGTCAGCTCTTCTCTCCTCGGCTCGGCCATCTGTTGATCGGCGTGACCCTTCTCTCCTGGGGCTTCTTCCTTGGCCTGGGTGACC
Source organism: Macadamia integrifolia (assembly GCF_013358625.1). Classification (NCBI taxonomy): domain Eukaryota; kingdom Viridiplantae; phylum Streptophyta; class Magnoliopsida; order Proteales; family Proteaceae; genus Macadamia; species Macadamia integrifolia. Next base: position 7,857,739 of record NC_056562.1, on the reverse strand, counting down.
CTGCCGTGGTGCACCTCTGGTAGGCCCGATGGGCGAGCGCTGACCAGGATGGGGTCGATCTCGCCTAGCTTGCCTCAGGTAGTTCTCATGTTCTTCTCTGTGCGGACGAGTGCCTCTAGTGTGTCTTTGAGGCAAAGGTTGGCGTCCTCCTGCACGGTGTGGGGATATTTGAGTATCATGCGTATCAGGGCTCCGATGATGTTCAGAACGATCTGCTCTCCCGATCCGAGCAAGGATAGGACCTCGCCTGCGCCCCTCAGTAAGAGATCGCGGTGATACAGAATGGATAGTGCGCGAAGTCCTGCCTGACCCCCTTCTTGCTGTTGATTGGGGGGTGACGCTGTTGTCAAGAGATTCGTCAATGGGATTTCTGGTCGGAGCAGGCCTTTGCGGCTGAGCTGAACTAGTACGTGGTACTGGTAGTGCGGAGCCGAACTATCTTATGAAATCCCTCACCAGTGCGTTTGTGGCTAATACCTGCAGCTGCAAACTCTGCATCTGTTCTTCCATGTTCGGATGAGTTACCCGGGACGATGGGACATGGCGGGATAGCTGAGGGTTCTACTCACACTGATCCCCCTCTCCCTGGGCAACCTGTGGATCGGGCCTGGTTTGCCGGGGTCCTTCTAGAGGGGTCTCTGCTAGGATGTTTTCCTGCCCTGCCACTGGTGGTGAATGTGAACGTCTAAGTGGTACTTCCCGAGTGGATCTTGCACGCGTTGTCGTTGAAGAAACGACCTTCTCACTCCTTAATTGCATTGTTCCAAGGTGACTTTCTGTAACAGTTTCCCACAGACGGCGCCAATCTGATGCGGAAAAATTTGACCGAACTATCTCTCCTGCAGTTCCTGGTGCTATGGCCGACCTGCACAGAAGAGATGACAAGGAGAGCAGGGTTGACCCGACGAGGGACTCTCCGATGCCTAAGTTAGACCTTTCCACAACAGATGCTCAAGAGAGCTTTACAGTATGAGAAGTGAGTAATCGATCTCCTTGTGATGGAGGCTTACCTAGGTATTTATAGACTGCTCATGGAGGGCAAGTGGGAGACGATTTTCAAGAGTCCTGCTTAGGCGTGGAGTCCTCAAGGAGAGTGGCTCTGTGATTCTGGGAATATTCCTGGAACATTCCCCTCTTAACTAGGAGAGATCAACCGTGTGACGTCATGATGACGTGTAGTGGATAGAGTCCTGACCTCCGGAATAGGCTACGTTCCTTGAATGTAGGGGTGGACGAAAACACGTTTCTGGAATCCTTGTTGTTGACGTCGGGCCGAGGTGGCAGCTCGGCCTTATGGAGGCCGAGGTGAAGCGCGGCCTGATGGAGGCCGAGGTGCAGCGCGGCCTGATGGAGGCCGAGGTGGAGCGCGGCCTAATTGAGGCTGAGGTGCAGCGCAGCCTGATGGAGGCCGAGGTGTAGCGCGGCCTGATTGAGGACGAGGTGGAGCCCGGCCTGATTGAGGCCGAGGTGCAGCGGGCCTGATGGAGGCCGAGGTGGTGCCCGGCCTGATTGAGGCCGAGGTGGCAGCTCGGCCTTATGGAGGCCGAGGTGGCAGCTCGGCCTTATGGAGGCCGAGGTGGCAGCTCGGCCTTATGGAGGCCGAGGTGAAGCGCGGCCTGATGGAGGCCGATGTGCAGCGCGGCCTGATGGAGGCCGAGGTGGAGCACGGCCTGATTGAGGCCGAGGTGCAACGCGGCCTGATTGAGGCCGAGGTGGAGCGCGGACTGATTGAGGCCGAGGTGGAGCGCGGGCTGATGGAGGCCGAGGTGGAGCACGGCCTGATTGAGGTCAAGGTGCAGCGCGGCCTGATGGAGGCCGAGGTGGTAGCACTGCCTGATTGATGCAGAGGCAGTAGCACGGCCTGATGGAGGCCGAGGTGGAGCACGGCCTGATGGAGGCCGAGGTAGGGTACATGCTTTAGCCGTGCTGAGGGAAGTGACATATTTTGCCTCATCACTACCTAATGAAGAGGCCCAATCCCATAAAACCTTAATTCTGCCACCCAATCATACTCGCCCCTCTTCACTCCAGGCCCATAATTCGGGTACCCAACCTTCTACGACTCTTGAGACAGCCGTGACTCTTCCAAACACCATTCAACAGTATCTCTTAACCCGACCCGACCATACCATACGAATATGGTCTGATCTCTCCTGAATCACCTAACCAACTCCTCCATCTCCCCGGCCAGCCCAAACCCAAATCTGAGCCCAAACATAGCTGTCACTCACTACATTGAACCAGGGCCGACACAATCAAACCCACAGCTGAGCCTCTATCACCCAAGTTTTGACCACCAAAGCCACATAACCCAAAACCATAACAAACACACCACTCCTGCCAGTTTATCCATTCATCACCAACCCATCTCTCCCCCACAACGCATTATCAGAGTCTGCAGAGCAAAACACCCCTACCCCATTTCTGAACCACAGAAAGTTGCTGCAAAAACTAAGAGAGCAAGAAGGTCAAAACAGGCTGAAGATCACTCTACAGTAAGAGCTATTGAGTCAGCTCCCCAACCCCTGCATTTTTTAGTGCAGGAACCCATGGAACCTAGGGTGAACCAGATCCATGGGAAATCATGAAAATCATCGGTTGGAACTGTCAGGGTATGGGAAGTCCCCAGACAGTACGATTTCTTGTTAATGTCTCCTCCACAGCATCTCCTGACATCATTTTTCTAACAGAAACAAAATGTAAGAAGGAGAATATTGAAAAAGTTCGGCGAAAATTGAAGATGCAATATTCATTTTCCATTGATTCCAGAGGAGCCTTTGGAGGCTATTCTGTGGCATCAGGATTATCAAATTCAGATTAATTACTATGATGATCGAATAATTGATTCAATTGTTTGAACTCCTGCAGAAGGATTTTCATTTGACTTTAGTTTATGGTGATCCGGTGAGGTCTAACCGACGTCTGGTCTGGGAAAAAATAATAAGCTTGGGAGCTAATAGGGTGCACAAATGGATGTGCATTGGCGACTTCAATTCAATCTTATCTTGGCACGAGAAATCAGGTGGAAATCATACTAGGGGCAGAGTATCAATAAGTTTTCAAACCATAGGGCTTGAGTTTTTCTTTTTCCTCTATTTTTTTGGATTTATTTATTATGCTTTTAGATTGTTTTTTGTTGGTTAAATAGAATTTTTTTTTTTTGCTAGAATCATGTATATTAATAAAAGAAAGAATAAAAGAGCTTCAGCCAAGAAAATCCATAACAACACCCCCTTGATCTTCTCATTGACACCCAAGCTACCCATGTCGTTTGTCAATGGCAAGCTATTCCTGAAAAATATTGGGAAAAATGGAAAGTTTGGAAAAATAGATTTCAAGCTAAAATAAGTTTCAAAATTAACGATTTGTGCGTAAGAAACCCACAAAACCCAAAACTACTAAAATCAAACCCCCACCTTTGGCATGGCCATTGGCAGGGGAGAGTACTAGCGAACACAAGAAGAAAAGAAAACTACAACACACTCGAACGTCCTAAGACAAGGCTGCCAATAGCATCAATTCTCAGGTCCTCTTCCACAATAGAAGGTCACAAAGTCAAGGGACCCGATGATTCAAATTTAGCCGCTGGCATGGCATTGCAAGGAAATCAGCAACAGGATTAGCTTCCTAGTACCAGTGGGTAATTTGCCACTCAATGACCGACAAGAAACTTTGAAGGGCAAATCATTGGTGCCACACAAACCATGGAACTACCCCCTTCAAAATCATAACCACTACCACTGCAGGGTCACACTTGATCCAAATCTTGGAAATTAAAAAATCTCTCGCCTTTTCCATCCCTATCATTGGAACCCCAAATTCTGCCTACTTTCCCTGGGTTTTCCAAAGAACATTCATCAATGTTCAGCTTAACCTGCCCATGTTGGAGAATACACCAAAAACTTCCATCATCAATTTTATCCAAATTTGAGAAATTGAGGTGTTTAATTTTTCAGAACACACCAAATTCGCCACCGTTAAAACCCGCTGTTTGAAATTTGGGGCCAGCGATATAAGCTCTCCTACCATCATGGAAAGATTGCCAATAATTTATCCCCACTCCGTTAAATCGTCTAGAGTTCCTTTCTAGCCAAATGAAACAGGGAATCAAAACGAAATGTTATTAAAATGCAATTGCCAGGTCACCCCAAAGCACTCAAGACAAAGAAGATCATAGGAGCCGACACATTCACAGGCAATAAATAGATGGAAAACCGACTCCTCCTCATGCATACATAAATCACACCCCGAAGATAGAGAAACCCCTTTTCCCTTGACCTTGTCATCACAAGAAAGAAGCTTCCACCCAAACATGGATTGGCGGGGAAGAAGGCATGAACTCCAAATCAGCTTTGTCCACCCTACCATTTTGTTTGGTGAACTCCAAATCCTTTTAGATTATGCTACTTCAAGAATTATCCAAGAAAATTCAAAATTGATTAAGAGGATTCTATAAATGTTTGAGTTACATATCTCCTAACACATATACGTGAAGACACCTCATTTTGTCACCCCTAAGATTTCAAAGCACAGATGATTAAATGTTTTAGTTGTATAGTCTATTTTGTCGTATGGACAATGGAGACCTTGGCTAATCTCTATCTCACAGTTGGAATCACCTCAAAATTTCCAAGGGAAGTATCTTGAGAAAATTACCAAAATGCCCTTGTGATGGTTGACTAGTCAGAGTGTATTAACTTATAGTTTGAAAAATGTTTAAAATGACTAGCATTTTATGAAGATTTCAATTTTTGGCATGCGGAGCACCATAAAACATATTTAAAAAATGTTTTTAAAATGATGTTCACTTTCTTATACCAATGGATAATACTCAGACAAATTAATGACATATTATTTCTTAAAATAGAATTGTCAGTTTGAAAAATATTAATTTTCAAAGATTTAACAAATAAAAAATTCAAATCAGTCCGGGTTGGCCTGTTAGGCTTCTTAGGCTGCATTTGGTGACATTCCAAAAAAACATTTCTGGAGTTTTTTTCGTTCTATGGGAATGAAAAAATGGAATAAAGCGTTTGGTGCATTTTTGGCGTGTTTCGTTTTTTTTGGAGCAGAAAGGGGAAAGAAAAAAAAAACGCTAGAAACAAGAATTGATGGAATGACAAAAGGTAGTTCCGTCGTTTTAGTTTCGTTTTTAAAAAAAAAAAAAAAAAAAAAAAGGCATTTCAATTGAAATTTTTGTTTTTAATACGAAATGTCGTTTATTGAATAGAAACTTTATCAAACGCAGCCTTAATGTATGATTCTTCCATTAATATTTCGCGGTCAATTACATAGATGACTAACACCTACCGACTTCTTTATTGGATGTCTTTTCTTGTAATTTGGACCTGGTGCTTTTACAATCGAAGGAATTTGGAAAGAAAGATTCGAATCCTTTCGGATCGATAGTCTTTTGCCAAGAAACGTACCAGAGAAATTGACGTGTAGATGAGATCTCAAAAGGAACTTCCTAGACTAATTGCCCAGACAACTAATACACAATTCCATCCATCGTATGTTTGGCAAGTCAATTCGGTACCAGCAGATCAGAAAGATAGGCCAAGTCAGCTGCGACTACTAGGCCTCTTGTAGGTTCACTGTTGGCAGAACGAGATTGAAAGCCATTAGCAATGAAGTGATTTCACCTACAGTAGATCCCTACAGTTGAAGATTCGAATCCATCTCAAACCAATCTCCCCTTTCAGATCAAGGGCCGATCTAATAAGCAAGCCATGTGCCGGTGCGCTGAGCCTAGCATAGCCATTTTGAACCCTTTTTTAGGCTGTTTTCATGCTTATTTGGGAAGTTTTCTTGCCCATTAGTTACAAATTTTGACTTAATTTTGGAAATCCTTGCCCTTAAAGTGGTCAATGGTGGCGTTTTTAAATGCCGCTGTAGAGTGTGTAAATGCCACTATATGGCTATGGCAGCATTTATGGCAAACGCCGCCCAAACGCCGTTATATCCACTATCGCAAAAGAACTATGGCGTATTTTACAAACGCTACTGTAAAATATCTTTGGCGTCATTTTTTTATAAATGCCGCTAAAATACTTTTATGGCGTTAATTTATAAACGCTGGTAAAATACTTCGGCAACGTTTATTTATAAATGCCGCGAAAATATTATACACAATGGCGTTTATTGTAACGCCGCTAACGTGTTACATCCACCTTTATAAGTAGGCATTCCAGCATTGTTAACTAATGAACGTGGATGCATATAGTGGCGTCTAGTAATAAACGCCGTGAAATATAATTTTTTATTTTCAAACAAATGAACATATAGTGGCGTGTGTTAATAAATGGCTAAACGCCACTACAAGAAATGTTTTTTATTTTAAAGCAAAAGACATATAGTGTCGTTTATTAGTAAACGCCGCTATTTTTTTATTTTTTTATTATATATTATTGTTTATTTATCTTTGAAGCAAATGCTTACATTTCTTGTTCTCATTCTGTATATGAATAAAAACTAATTGATTTATTCATCCGAAAAAAAATTAACAGATTTTCACACGACCATACACAAGAATCTGATAAAAGGTTATCCATTGCCTACAAAAGTTAAGTTGGAAAAAAGCATGTAACAAACTAGATTGTCATCTTGAAGATAAAAAAATCCAATATCCATAGATGATACTCAATTAAAAAAAAAAAAAAAAAATCTATAGCTCAACAGCAACAGTAACAATAATAGTTTTTCAAATACAATGTGCATCATCATCAGAGGATATAAGTGGGCACAAAATTCCATGCAAGTACTAAAAAAAAATTGAAAAAAAATATTAGTCAAATTGTATTAAAGATTCTATGTTGGTTTGTGAAACTCTATATCAGTTCAATAATCTGGTGGTTTCATTCCATTATGTTGTTAAGCTATCATTTTTACTATATAACTAGGAAAGCAAAAGTAAATAATGTTTACCTGCCAAATAGATTGCTAAATATGGGTCAGCCTCTGCAATATCCTCAATTGTCAGCTGATCAAATACAGAAAAGAGCAACATCAGTAGTACTACTTAATTAAATAAATAAACCAACAAAATGAAATATTTCTCTGACTTACAATAAATGACTGAACTCTGTGAGCTATGTCGACTAAAAGACGCTTGTGTTATAAGTTGGGTACTTGCGGCTTCAAATCATCCATTTCTTCTAATTTTCCCATCCAAACTGCTAAACCTTCCCTCCAACTCTGCCAAAATCTAGCTTGTACAACTATTCATGTTTCTTCTTTTCCTCAATATTTTTTGTATTTAAGGGCCAAACCCTTACTTGGCTTCACACCTAGGCTGCACCACGGACTCGGCCATGTAACTCAGGGCCCAAACGGCCACATATATGTTGTCTTGGGCCCAGTTCTTCTTAATTTCTTATCCATGCATCCTATAAACCATTATGTTATTGTTAACAATTTAAATTCATGGATGATGTCAAACTAAGCAAACAATGCATAGTAATCAAAGAAACATGCATCGCTTCGACATTAAAAAAAAAAAAAAAAAAAAAAAAAGATAATTAAAATATGAGAGTTAGATCAAATAACATATATATTAATTTTGCCACAGACACTTACTATGATTTCTCTTGATGCTTCATCTACTATCCTATCATCTTTCCTTGTGTGGGTAACCTTATGCATTTGAATTCTAGAAGGTTCCGCACCATCAAGATTCTTCTTCCTTTGAACAAATAGATATGAGAGTGAGATCAAATAATTTCAAATGCATAATGATACTACTAACAGTTCATGAGTTGTGCTTAAGAAACTTACTAGATTGTGTTTAACCTGTGCAAAGGTCGTCCGGCCAGCTGTATGGGACATCGTTTGTGGTTTTCTGCTCTTTATTTTTGTTAGATTTAGTCTATCATACATCAAACTCATCATTAAATTATATATCTCATAGAATTTAAGTAAAACGAAGCCTATTAATTCATTATTTCAGACAAAATCATATTACCCGCCACTCCATAGATGTCCACATCCTTATGAGATACTCCCATTGATCAATTGGAATCTCTATAGGATCAGTAGGGCGAGAAGCTTCATACAAATCAGGATACATTTTCTTTGTCTCTCTCCTCAGACACCCCTTGAACTCTTTCCACATGTGGCCTATCCTCATAAAAGCAATACGTTGGCCATCCTCAGCTATAATAAACTTTTCCTATTAAACAGGGTGAATTAGCAGAAGATTAATGCCAACATCAAAGACAAGATAAAGAAAAAAGTTTTTGAAGTCATTTACATATTGAAGATTAGTTTGGGATATCAATATATATACCTTTATTTTGTTCCATGCATCTTCTTTGTGATGGATTGGAACCTTTCTCCAATCCTTATAGGATAGTGGCAATAGGGTTGGGGTCTTAGCAAGTGTGCCCATGTATGAGGAAAATTCTTCAGAATAGGTGCCGATCACCTGATCATCTTCATCTAGTTGCACTTCTCTCCTATCATTACTCGACCTATTATTTATTCGATTAGCTCTTGTACGCCCTCTTTTACGTTTGAGGCCTACAATGGAACAAGTGATGATATTAGTGGACAACGAGGTGACCATTTAATGTAGTCATCCTATTAATTAATTATTCGAAATTAAAAATTGAATGTTATACCTGTAGATGTCCCTGACATACCAGGGCTAGGTGCCTCACTTGTTTCTTCCATCAGCTAAACTTCTATTGGAACAAAATAAAGTCAGAAGATGTAGATGTGTTTGTGAATTGTGAACCTAAAATAAATAAAAAAAAAATTATATTTTGCACAACAAGGAACACATTACAATGTGATCATTACATTGAATCAAGAACTAGCCTGTTTCATATAATCTAATATATATGCGCAACGTAGAACATTCAAACAAGCGTACTTGTTAATGATTACAAAATAAGAATAATAATAAGATCACAAACAACCAATACCAATAAAAAAGAGCTTGGAGTTTGTAAGTAATGAACCAAATGGAGGTGAAACTCCAATTTTCATAAATATTACCAATTGTTGTACATGTTAAATTGAAAACTACTTCTGTGAGAACACTAAAAAATCAATCACATTGAAACAAGATCACAACAGTCAATATATGTGTTCGCCAATTGTGAACTTAAAAATAAATTAAGATCGAATGGAGTAAATGCTTTGTCTTGGAAACAACTATGATATAAAAGATATACAATCTAAAAAGTGATAAACCCAACAAAGATTGGTTAGTTATATAAATTGTTGTCCCCTCTAAGTCTGTTCTTGCCAGACTAAGATCGGCATCACCAATATTTAGTCGTTGCAGCTCACTTGTTTGCATGGACATCTGTTGTTCATCTTTAGTAGGGATTTTATCCAAATCACCCATCGTATCAAATACATCGCGCATTGATGCTTTTAGAGCAATAACCCATCCTTGGTTAAGGGGGTCTGACATATAAAATATTTGCTCTGTTTAGCTAGGGAAGACAAATGGGTCATCAGTTAAATGTTTTCCAGTATGCGTCAAATGGTTGAAGTTCACACGTGTAAACCCAATGTCTTCTTTAAACACCCCCTATCAATCGCAACGAAATAACACTGTCTTCAGTTCTGCTAAATATTCCAACTCAACCACTTCCTTCAACACACCATAGTAATGCACATTTCCATCACGAGGCCGGGTATCTCTACCACTAGAAACACTATTTGTCAATGCCATTACCAAGACCCCGCTATTCTCGGTTGTTCGATTTGCTTCTCAATCCTTTGTGTGAAAACATACGCCATTCAATATATACCCCTTGTATTTTTTTACTTCCAGATTGGTACCCTTGGCCAATCTTTTAATAATTTGAGAGACTACTTCTCCACTTTGGCGTAGCTTGTCCACCTACTCAATTCAATATTAATTGTTTTAGAGACAAACAAAGGTAGGTGCTTTCGATAATGAAATCAGTTAAAGAAAAAAAAATTGAATTTGCTAACATGATGTCTGAACCATTCTGTGAATTGCTCTGCATGCAACTTATCTCTTTGTTGTTGGCGAACCCTATGGCTTAGGTTCTCTTTAAGCTCTTCCTTATAGAGCCTACATTTAGGGAAGTTTATTAAGGGAAATGAATACTTGAACCACTGAAGCCGCACCATTTCAGTGTGCCCTAAAGGTCTACCTTTGCATGAGAAAACCCAAGGCTGCTCCTCTTTCTCTATTAGTAGATTTCCATTATCAACATTCCTCTTGGGACGAGTAAACCTCATCTCAAGGACTTTCAAGTTTGTTGAACAAAAAGTCATAGATTCGTCTGCAAAGTATCCTTCTGCAATAGATCCTTCCATATGACTACGATTCTGCATGAAGTCCTTAAGGGTCTTGTTGTACCTCTTAGTATTTTTTTCGCTAAAAGTTCATTTGTATTAAGAAGAAGAAAAGAAGGTATGCACAAGAAAGCAAAATAGCAACATACACAGATAGACTAATAGAAAGGAAAGACCCCCCACCTTCGGCATTGCCATCAGCAGGGAAGCCTCCCTGACCTTAGACTACTAAACAAAAGCTAAGGGAATCGGTATCTAGGATGCTGGGCAGCATCCTTATCCATTTCCATAGACACCGACCTTGGCTAGACTGCCACTAGAGAAGAAATTTCTAAACGAGCCGCTGATTTAGCCAAGAAATCGGCCACTGTGTTTTCTTCCCTAAAACAGTGAGACACCTTCCAATTTATAGAATTCATAAAAGGTAAAACGCCCCTCCATCTTTGCTGAATAAACCACGGGATCAGACCTTTAGATAGAAGGGTCACCACATTCGCAGAGTCACATTTAATCCAGAGATTTTGAAAGCCATGATCCTTAGCCTGCTCAAGACCAGCCATAATCGCCAAAAATTCAGCTTCAAAATTCGTTTTAATATCAACGAATTCTCTATAATTCAGGATGGACTCTGCTCTCTCATTTCTAAAGATTCCTCCAACCCCTGCCTTCCCTGGGTTACCCGGAGAGCACCCATCAGTGTTCAACTTCACCCAACCAGGGAAAGGAGGACACCAAAACACTTCAATTATTTCCCTACGCTTACAAACCACACGGGGAATGCCTACCCTTCTAGCGCATATTAGATCATAAATCGAAAGGGGCTGCCCAATTTAAACCGAGGCAAACAAACAAATTTTGCCCTTAACCATCGCGAAGCATTGCTTGTACTGCTTGGCTGCACTATTATGACATCTAGCATTCCTCTCCATCCACACAAAGTATGGAATAAGGGTAATTCCACAGAGCCATACCTTAGAGAAAGTAAGGGTCGTAGCTTTCCGCTTCCACCACTCAAAGGGGTCCTCCATCCTTTCAAATATGGCCACACAACACCAAATAAATCACAAAATAAGCTCCACAGGGATTTGATGTAGTTGCACTGAAGAAACAAATGAGTGGATGTTTCCTCCGCTTGACCACACAAACCGCATCTAGAGACCATCATCACTCCCCGCCTATGCACCTGGTCATCAGTTGGAAGTTTGCTGTGAACTAACCTCCATCCAAAGACGGCTTGGTGTGGCTGCAACTTGGTTTCCCAGATTATAGAAAACCAAGGGACTTGCGGCTTCTTCCCTCTTATCACCTCCCAGGCTGAGCTCAAAGAGAAAGCACCTGAATTGGTTAACCTCCAATGGCAAATATCCTCCAGCTGAGAAATAGAAATTCTTTTAGCCTTTTCAAAAGTCTCAGATAATAAAATAGAAGAAGCATGGGGAAAATGCCACTCTCCCTTATGATATTCATCAGCCAAGCGTATTGTTCTCCCTCTGAAAACATCCTGCTCCAAATTTGCTGACTCCGCCAAAGAGGAGCTTCCTAGCCACCGATCTGTCCAGAACATGATCTTATCCCCATTTCCATCAGTCCACCTCTCCATTTCCGTCACAAACTGCCACACTTTCTTCAGCCCCAGCCAAATTGAAGAAGATTTGTATCCCTTTCTGAGAGAGCCATCTTCATTTACAAACCATGCTCTAAAGAAATTACTCATTATGGAGTCTTCATGTTTTATCTGCCAGGCAAGTTTACACAGACAAGCCTTATTCATATCACAGAGCTTCCGATACCCAGGCCCTCTTCCACCTTGGGCTTATAGCTATCCTCCCATTTAACCACAATTTTCTTCTGCTCCTCCATTTGACCCGACCGAATGAAATTTCTAATCCATCGTTCCACAGTTTTAAGGGTAGACTGAGGCTACCAATAGCCTGCAAAATTGTGTAATGGAATGCTCGAAATAATTGATCGAACCAGCTCAACCCGACTTGCCATCGACAAGAGCTTCCCTTTCCAAGCCGATAATCTACTTTTAATTTTATCCAGCAGAGGAAGCATGTGATTTTTTGTCACTCTTCCTTTAAAAATTTCTACTCCAAGATACCTTGTCGGGAAATTGGATGCCTGAATTGCCAACCAGTCACTAATAAATTGCTTCCTGTGAGGCACTACCTTGCCAAAGAAAACTTTGCTCTTGTCCAAATTGAAATGCTGGCCTGAAAAATATTGATACTTTGTTAGAAAAGAATGAAGATTTTTAACATATTTAACTGACGCATTTATAAAAATAAATATATCATCAGCAAATAACAAGTGGGTTGGGGTAACCACTCCTCTTGGACCCGACAGCGACTTGAGAGATCCCTCTACTACCATTTTTTTTAAGCCTCTGCACAAGACTTCCTCAGCTAAAATAAAAAGAATGGGAGAGAGGGGATCACCTTGACGAAGACCACGCCCCGCACCAAAGAAACCCACTGGCCCTCCATTGACTAACACAGAAATCCTTGAAGTAGATAAAATTTCTTGGATTCACAAAATCCATTTTTGAGAAAAACGAAACTTCCGTAAAACTGCAAATAGGGAAACCCAAGACAAGGAGTCATAGGCTTTCTGGACATCAATTTTGATCCCCATCCCACCACCCCTAACTGCAGAGAACATCAGATTTGATAACTCAGAAGCAAGACTAATATTTTTCAGATATTATCTTACCCTTTTGGAAGGCCCCTTGTTCTTCAGAGACTAACATGGGGAGAAGCGCTGACACTCTACTCGCCATGATTTTGGATATCACCTTACAAAAAAAATTTCCCATGCATATTGGCCGGAACTTGTCAAGAGAGGCTGCACCCACCACTTTCGGGATGAGAGTAATGAAGCAATTGTTCACTCCCTTTGGAAGAATTCCCACTCTAAAAAAATGTGACAAAAAAACATAGAGGAAAAGTTAAATATGACAAAAGTAAACATGTAATAGAAAACAAACATAGAGGAACTTAGTATAAGTATTATAGAATAACCTTTCGAATGGGTACATCCACCTATAATGAACTGGTCCACCCAACAATGCCTCTCGTGGCAAATGAACCATAATATCAAAGAATGAAGGGGGAAATATTCTCTCTAGATTGCATAGGGTTTCTGTAATACTTGTTTCAAGTTGGTTTAAATCTTCATTTGTAGCAACTTTAGCACATAGACAGTGAAAGAAACCGCATAATGCCAACAACACCAACTTTACATTCTTTGTTGGATGCACCAGTATCGATAGAGGAAGGAGTTGTTGCATTAAAACATGGCAATCATGGCTCTTCATTCCTGACATATTCCTTTCAGTGACTTTCACACAACATGATATATCTCCAGAATAGCCATCAGGAACCTTCAAACCTTCTAAAGGTCTACAAAACTGTTCTTTTTCAACCTTAGACATTGTATGGCTTGCAGGAGGTAAAATCACTTTGGTGCTCCCCTCTGTCCTCTGTGGGTGTAGAGATGGCCTAATGTTCATGTCTTGTAGACCTAGTCGGGCTTCCAACTTATCCTTTGATTTATATTTTAATTCCAACAATGTACCAATGATGTTGTCGCACACATTCTTTTCTATATGTATGACATCCAAATTATGGCGGAGTAGATTATCCTTCCAATAAAGCAATTCAAAGAATATACTTCTCTTCTTCCAACCTAGTGGTAGTTTGATTGGACCTGAAGTAGCTCTTTTTTGTTTAATTCCATTATCCATATTGGATTCCTTGCCAAATGCATGAAACTCAACACCTTCCATTTGAGCTAGCAAAGCAACATCCGAAAGGGGTTGTGGTGCCACCCCAAACTCAACACAACCATTGAAACCTCTCTTATCCCTTCGAAATTTATGATTTTGCTCAAGGAACCGACAATGGCCTAGGTAACAATGCTTATAATTGTGCTTTAGCCAAGTTGACATTATGTATTTCTTGCAACAAGGGCACGCTAATGCACCCTTGGTGCTCCAGCATGAAAGGTTTGCATATGTGGGAAGGTCATTGATTGTCCATAAAAGGCAGGCACTTAAACAAAACGATTCTTTCTTCAATGCATCATATGTGTCAACACCATCCCACAGTAACTTTAATTCATGTATCAATGGTTGTAAATACACATCTATATCATTTCCAGGCCGATGTTTACCTGGAATTAGCAATGTCAACATAAATGATGTTTGTTTCATGCACTTCCATGGTGGCAGGTTATAAGGCACCACAACAACAGGCCATATGCTATATGATTTTTTCATATCAAAAGGATTAAAGCCATCACTTGCTAGTCCCAACCTAATATTTCGTGAATCCGCACTGAAAGTTAGATATCGTCTGTCAAAGTCCTTCCATTCTTCTGCGTCTGCAGGATGAAGTATTTTTCCATCATTCGTGCGTCCCTCTTTATGCCATCTCATATCTAATGATGTTACTGAAGATTTGTACAATCTTTGAAGCCTTGGTATCAAAGCGAAGCGGCGTAATGTTTTCAATCGAGTCTTGTTGTTGGATTTATACCTTGATTCACCACATTTGAGACAGGACTTTTCATTAGATGCATCATTCGAATATAACATACAGTCATTGGGGCATGCATCGATCTTGTTCTAACTAAACCCCAAGTCCTTAAGCATCTTCTTTGTTTCGTAGAAAGAATTCGGTTCTGTATTATCTTGTGGCAGTGCTTTCTTCAATAAAGTCAACAACATAGTGAAAGATTTATTACTCCAATTGCATAGGCATTTTATGTGATATAGTGCAACAGTGAATGACAATTTTGTGAATTCCTTGCATTCTGGATACAATGCCTTCTTTGCTTCTTGCATCAATTTATGGTATTTTTCTGAATCATCCCCTATTCCATCTGTGTGTCAATTTGTGTCACAAACACCAGCTCCTTCAGGTTCTTGACTAGGAAATGCATCTTGAAGTATGTCATGCATGTTAACAATATCTTCATCTTCTTCATCAACCACAGGGCTTTCAATTGTTGCGGTATTCGAAGATGCAACTTCCCCATGGAAACTCCACAACGTGTAGCCTGACATAATTCCATCAACTATCAAGTGTTCAAATACTTCATCCCGTGTTCCCGACCATTGATTAATGCAATATACACATTGGCATGTAATCTTTCCCCCTATTGGTACTTTAGAAAAAGAAAAATGTAGGAAATCAATTACACCAGCTTCCTATAGATTTCCTGCATGGAATGCACAATCCCTTGATTTATGAATCCAATTCCTATCCATTTGATGGTAGACCAAACACCTCACTAACCTACTAAAAAGATAGTATATTATCAAACTAAATTCCAGTGGAATATATTTATCTACAAAGTTAAAACATCAGAACATTAATAGCAACATTGATTGTACATTACATTTAAAAAATTAAAACTAAAGATTAAATACTAGATATTTTTTAATTTCATCAGATGACCTTGTTTACCAATGTGGAATAAGAATTTCCCTTTTGACAAGTTCTCTCCTGTTAAAAACATTTTCTGACTGTTGCTAATGAAAGTGTTATATAAGAATTTTTTTACATGTAAGTTACTTTTGACAGGTTCTCTCTTGTTAAAAATATTTTCTAGCCGCTTGCGCTAAAAATTCATTGTATTAAAAGAAGGGGAAAAAAGAATATACAAAGGCAATATCACATTTGGAATTTGGAAAATTCTACTCCACCTTCGGCATTGCCATCAGCAGAGAAGAACTCACAACAGAAACCAAATCACAAAAATTGGAAATAAAAACAGAATACATTAAAAGAAGCGGTATCTAGGCCGAGATTGACAATCCACTTCCAACTCTATAGTAATCAGCGCAGGCCAGGATTGGATAGGAGAAGAAACTTTGAATTTTGCTGCTGTTTTTGCCACGAAATCAGCCACAGAATTTGCTTCCCGCATACAGTGAATGATTTTCCAGGTAAGAGAGTTCAAATAGGAGGTTAAACTCATCCACCTCTGAAGACAAACCCAAGGGATTCTTCCCTTAGATATAAGCAAAACTACAGCTACTGAGTCACACTCAATCCACAAATGAGTAATATCCATATCTCTTGCAATCCAACCCAGTAATAACAGCTAATATCTCGGCCTCAAAATTTGTGTGGACACCAAGAAAAGTTCTGAAAGACTGTAATATTTCCGAATTTTCATTCTGAAATACTCCACCCACACCTGCTTTCTTGGATTTCCCAAAGAGCATCCATCTGAGTTTAGCTTCACTCATCCCCTTTGGGGAGGACACCAAAAAATTTCCATTACCTCTCTTGGTTTGTATCGCACCCTAGAGATCCCCAATCGTTTGGCACACATTAATGAGCTAAATGAGAGAGGAGACCCTGTAGCAGCGGTCATCTGGAGGCTGATTTCACTTTTAATCATGGCAAAATAGTGTCTAGATGATTTGGAGACCCCCTCAAAAATTCTTGCATTCCTTTCCTGCCATATGACACTAGGAACCAGGGAGAAGCCAGTAATCCACACCTTTTTAAAATGGAGACTCTTTGCTGTTTGTTTCCACCAAGCAATAAGAGAATGCATGTCCATATAAGGTTTCCATTGCACATCGAAGCCTTCACAGAAAGCTCTCCACAAACTGTGAGCAAATTCACATTTATAAAATAAGTGAGACAATGATTCTGCATCTTTACCACACAAACTGCACCGGGAAGCCATTTGCACTCCACGACGAGACACATTTTCATCTGTTGGTAATCTATTTTGAACTAACCGCCAAGCAAAAACAACTTTTCTTGGTTAGTTAGATGGGTTCCATATAAGAGAAAACCAACTCACTTTCTGATATTTTTCTCTATTTTCTTCCCAGGCAGATTTAATAGAGAAGATACCTGAAGAGGTCAATCGCCAAAGACATTGGTCGTTCACACCTTCGATGTGAATACTTTTAGCTTTCTCCCAAATTTCAGCAAGTAAAACCAACTCCACATGAGGGAGGTCCCAGGCGGCTTGGCATATGAAATCAAAAACTTTTTCTTTTACATTTGAGGAAAAAACAGGGTCCAAGTTTGTCTTCTCAGCGATAGATTGATTGTCAATCCATCTATCTAACCAAAAGTCAATTTTTTCCCCATTTCCCAGAAGCCATTGCTCGTTCTTCGCAACGAAACTCCAAACTCTTTTCAAGCCCGGCCATATAGATGAAGACTTATATCCCCTTCGTAGCGACCCATCCTCCTTGATAAAACGTTCCCTGAAGAATCTGCTCAGGAGTGAATCCTCATGTTTGATTTGCCAAGCCAATTTACATAAACAAGCAAAATTCACTTCTCTCATCCTTCTAATTCCCAGACCCCCTTCCTTTTTAGGCTTGCACACCCCTTCCCATTTCATAACAATCTTTTTTGCCACTTCCATATCACCTGACCAAATAAAATTCCTCATCCACCGTTCCACCACCTTAATAGTTTCATCCGGCCACCAGTACACAGAGAAGTTGTGTATGGGAATACCAGAAATAATTAACTTAACCAATTCAATTCTCCCAGCCATAGAGAGAATTTTTCCCTTCCACCCTGCCAACCGACCCTTTATCTTATCCAGAAGAGGAAGCAAATGACTATTCTTCACTCTGCCTTTAAAAATCTCCACCCCCAAATATTTTGTAGGGAGATCAGCCGCGGCAATGCCCAGAAAATCACTAATAAAATGACTTCTATGAGGGGCAATCTTCCCAAAAAATATTTTACTTTTTTCCAAGTTTATTTTCTGCCCTGAAAAACACTGATACTTGGATAAAAATTCATGAAGATGCTTCACGTACCTAGCTGACCCATTCATAAAGATGAAAATATCATCTGCGAAAAGTAAATGGGAAGGAGTAATTGCTCCAATAGGGCCTGGGAGAGCTTTCATCTTCCTTTCCAGAATCAAGTTCTTCAGCCCCTACAAAGAACTTCCTCTGCCAGAATAAAAAGGATTGGGGAAATAGGGTCTCCTTGCCTGAGTCCACGCTCCACACCAAAAGAAACCCACTGGACCTCCATTTAGCAAAATTGAAATCCTTGTTGAGAGCTGCATCTGATGGATTTTGTTGATCCAATTGGGAGAAAAACTAAATTTCTTCAAGGTTGCAAAGAGGAATTCCCAAGACAGAGAATCATAGGCTTTCTGCACATCTAGCTTTAGACCCATACCTCCACCTCGAACAGATGAGTGCATCAGGTTTGCCAACTCTGAAGCAAGGCCTATATTTGCTGAAATAATTTTACCCCTTTGAAAGGCACCTTGTTCTTCTGAGATTAATTTTGGGAGAAAGAAAGATAACCTGGAAGCAGCAATTTTGGACAAAACTTTGCAGAAAAAGTTTCCCATACATATGGGACGAAACTTATCCAAAGAAGAAGCACCATCAGCTTTAGGGATAAGGGTCAGGAAACAATTATTTACCCCCTTAGGAATTTTCCCTACTAAAAAGAAAGAGAAAACTGCCCTGCAGAAATCATTTTCCACAATATCCCAACAACATCTGAAAAACTGACCTGGAAAGTCGTCAGGGCCCGGAGAGCTGTCCACATCCAGATCCCATATCGCCATCTTTATTTCTTCCCTTGAGGGAACAGGATCCAAGAAAGCATTGTATTCATTAGGAATGATTGTCGGAATTTGGTCAAGTAACTCATAGTGTGGTTCTATAGGAATTTCAGAGTGAAAATTCTTGTAAAAACCCACAACATAGTTGGCCAAATCTAATTGATCAGAAATCCAAGAACCATCTTCACGACGTAACATACTAATCTGATTTCTTGATCTTCTAACCTTCACTGAAAGATGGAAAAATTTTGTGTTCCGATCGCCTTCTTTCAACCATCGTAATTTAGCCTTCTCAGACCACAGTTTTTCTTGCATCTTACTAGCATTAAAAAGGGCTGTTTTTGCATCAGCTTCTTCGTTAAAGAGAGCATCCGACATTTCTGAAACCTCAATAATATCCTGCACTCTTTTTAGTCGGAAATAGCTTTTTTCACTTCCTCATTTAGATTAGGAAATCTTTCTTTTGCCCAAGCTTTTAGCACCCCTTTCACCACCTTCAATTTCTGCCCCAAGATATAAATGGGGCAGCCACCCACCTGTTAGGACCAGGCTTGCTTCACCACTGACTGAAAGCTATCATCTTCCATCCAAAAATTATGAAATCGAAACGAAATGTTGCTAGGCTTTTGGATCACGTTTGAATGGATCAAGATGGGAGTGTGATCAGATGCAGTGCAGCTTATAACTCTCTGAGAAATATTTTTGAATTCATCAATCCATAACTCATTATGAAAGCTTCTATCCAGAACAGCCATGACATTACCCCTTCTACGATTATTTGACCAAGTATACTTTTTACCCTGTGAAGCGGTAGAAATGAGCATACAAGAATCCACCATTGCTTGGAACTCTGCTGCCAATCCAACATTAAATTTCCCCGGACCTTTTTTTTCATTAGACAACAGTGTCGCATCAAAATCACCAACAACAAGCAGAGGGAGAGAAGCTGCTGAAATAGCCGCCAATTCCGACCACAAATATCTACGCTCAATTTTAAAGCAACTAGCATGAATAATGGACAAAAGCAGTTTTTTCCCTTGCCAGTCGACCTCAATAGAGAGTTGTTGTTCTGACATTGAGACAATGGAAGGGTGACTCAGACCACGTTTCCAAATTATCCACAGGTTAGACAACCTTTCATGGTGGATATTATGGATAAACTCTACCGAATATCCCAATTTATTAAAAAATAAAACAGGGAATTTACTCACTTGAACCATTGGTTCAGCCAAACACAGAATATCTAGAGAAGACTCTGAAATAAGAGATTGTAAAAATCTCTTACCAGCCTCCTTCTTCACACCACGAATATTCCAAAAAAGAACACGCATGATTAACTTGTTGAGTCCGCGACCTTGTCAGATATAGATGTCTGACCTCCTCCTTTTTTTCTTCTTCCCCTTTTTTTCTCCCACTGTTTTACCCTGCTCACCCATCAAAACAGCTCTATCCACTACCTAAGCTCCCATCACAGCAATCTCCCTCCTACTAATTATAGAGGTAGGGGTCGGACTATGCCCAGAGGAAGAAATTTGACCACCCCTGCTCATCAGGCCGCCCCGACTGGATCCCTGAATCAATCCCGTTCTCTTTGTGCGCGATAACATTCTCACAGGACCCTGTAACACCCTCGCCAAAGGGACTTCCTTCTGAGAAGTATCCACCGTATCATAGACTAGGGAAGATCGGACCTGATACGGTCCACTCTCTTTTGAACCAGAATTCTGGTCTGAATCATATTCTAATTCTGATTCAGAACCAGAATCAGACCCCTCCACGTCATCACTAGAGTCCTTCTCTGACTCAACTCTCTCCTGCGCTAATCCCATATTTTCCTAAATAGGGAGATTTGTATTAACTGAATTCAAATTAATTTGAATCTCACCTTCTTCTATATTTGGAAGTTGAGAAGAGATATTATTTTGTGATTGTCCAACAGATCCGTTTCACTCTTCAATAGGTAACTCCCCTTTATTTTTCAAAATCTGATTTGGGAGAGGTAGATTTGAAAATTTTCTTTCCAAAGAAGATCCAGAGATACCCAACGAGTCACCCCTATCCGAGTCAACTCTGTCTTCCTCGTATACCGCACCTGGTACCCTTACATTGTCACGAGCACTCTACTTCTCATCCTCCACCTTTTTGAGTCGATAATTATTTACTTGATGACCCATCCGCTTACAGAAACCACACTTTGCACAATTATCTTCATATATTACTCCCTGACGAAAGCCAAAAATCTTAGTAGTACCTGGTTCAAATCTCTCTACCTGAACCTCCTCAACACGAGTAGCAGCTTCCGAGCTATCAACTTCAACTAGCACTCGGGCAAAATATCCCAAGATTCCTTGTCTAGTATGATTATCCAGGGTAACTGGACGTCCCACCGCCTTCGCAATAGAGAGAAGGACATTATCATGCCAATATTCCAAGGGAAGGTCTGGGAAATAAACCCACACGAGTTTCGTGAAGGAATTTTTCTCATGGATGTTAAAATCCGGTCTCCAGTGTTGAAGCCGAATTAACTGTCCACGCACACACAAAGGGGTTCTTCTCCAAATAGCCGCCTTATCACCCTCACATCGAAATTGAAAAATGACATAGCCTTTTCCCAGAGGGTGCATCACAACCCCTTGACTCAATTTCCAGTTATCTCTTGCCTCTTGACGTAAATCATCCAAAGATAAAAGACGAAAATTTACACGGCCTATTAGAGCAAACCTGAAATTCTCTCTTTGCTTCATAATCATTCTGTGGTATGACGATCCTTGTAATATTTCCTGCTTGAATCGGCTCTGGGAGTGAATCAATTGCAGGCCATGAGGCGAGACCTACCGCCCTTGCATAAGAACGAGTGGGTGCATTCACCTCCGGCCCCTGAGGAGGGGGTCCTCGATCCAAAGCCTCACGATCACCATTATCCATATCATCACCTTCAGAGCGCCTCTCTTCCATCACCAAAAATCCAAGTTGCCCTTAACAAAAGACAACCATGAGATTCTTAGTGATTTTGGTTTTCTTCTAATCCAGAGAGTTAGTGTGCACAGAGAGTATGGCCAATTAAGAAAGCCAACCCATTTTCGCAGCTTGTTTGGCCAAGCAATCCGCAATGGTATTCGCCTTCCTAAAGCAATGTGAGATCTTCCATTGAGTATAGATTAGATATGGTCACAGATACGATCACATTTGAAGAGGAAACCAGGGTATTTGCTGCATCTGAACAAAGGTTACCACTGCCGGCGTGTCAAATTCAATCTAGATTGCTAGTGCACCAATATGGAGAGAGAAATGAACGCTCCGATCTTTGAGTCTAGTCATGACCCTGGTGGAGGCCGGCCACCGGAGAGGGGCAAGCAGCTTCGGCTTACCGACTTCTGGAGGGCTTCCTGTAACCCACCTTAGACGCTGAATGCGTCCAAGGAGGCTGATCCTTTGGACAACATTATGGAAACTGGTGTTCAGGCGGAAGAAGGCGATCAAGGGTAGGAACCACTCGTTGCCGCACCCTCCCTTGCGGTGGATGGTGGTAATGAACAAACTGCTGCCCAGATCCCTAAGAAAACATATGCAAAGGTTGTAGGGAGCATCCTGCCCGATGATGATCTCCCTGACCCTGTCCGCGTAGGAACTTCAACAAAGGTAATTATACCTCAGGATGCATATGAGGATCGACTAGTGAGGTATCGATATGCCCTTATCGGTAGACTCAATTTTCGATTCCTCTCTATGGATGATGTTCGTAAAGAAGCTCGCGAATCCTGGAATCTCAAGGGTCACATCAAGATGGTGCCCATGGGTAAAGGGTTTACCATTTTTCAGTTTGAGAAAGAAGCGGACATGGCATCCATCTGGAAGAGAAACCCTGTGAAGGTGGGAAGGCAGCTCATGTGTTCTCACCGTTGGTGCCAGATTTCAGTATACATGAAAAACTAGTTAAAAAAAATCTTGTTTGGGTGAGGTTTCCAGACTTGCCACTAGAATACTGGCACGAGAAGGTGTTACTGACAATGGCTAAGGCTGCGGGTCGCCCGATGGCTCTTGATCATCGCACGAAGACTGTAATGTACGGGAACTATGCTCGAGTCCTATTGGAGATGGGTGCGGGATCTGCAAGACCTGAGGAAATTCAGGTAGAGCGACGGCAGCCAGGAACTGCAAACTTGTTCTGGTTTGAGCAGAAATTGCTCTACGAGGACTCAATGGGGCAGTGTGGATTTTGTAAAAAAGTGGGACATGTCCTATCTGATTATAAAGAGAAGAAGATAGTAGACTCGAGAGCTCATCGGATGGAGCCTAATCAAGGAGTCCCAGGAGCAGTATATGTCAATGACTCTCCTAGGGGAACAGTGGTGCCTTCCACCTTTTCTTCTTCACGTCGATCTCAGCATCATGATGCTCGTGATGCCGGTGAAGATGGGGCCACCTTACACTGTGGTAGGGAGGAGGCATTGGGGGCTGCTGAACCGACCATGGAGGAGAGAGGAAGTGACAGGGAGGACTCTCCTATTTTGGAAAGTTCCTTAAACATGGCAAGTGGGGGCGTTGAGACTCCTAGGGAGGATATGACACCTCCATCAAGGAGACCTTCTCCTTTGGGCTCCAATGTGGATTCTCTTTCCACAAATAATAGGAATTTAAATCAACATGAGATTCCAAATTTTGAAATTGCTAACAATCTGCATGGAGATCCTCAGTTGGAGGTTGTGCTCGGTTTGAGTATAGAAGCGGGTCAGGCAGCAGTGGGTATGGATCTTGGACATACCCCAAGGTCCTATCAATCAGACCTATGGATCTTGGATCGACAGCAGCCCTGATGCCAGTGATCAGCACCTTGAGACTGTGCACAGGAGCATGCATGTTGCCACCCGTGATGGTGCCAATCGCGACGATGCTCACGAGGTGGCTGCAATGGTAGATTCAGCGGCTGTGGCAAGGGAAGAGGGGCAGCAAGGCTGGGTTAGAATGCAAAGAAAGAAGGGAAAACAGGTGCAGAAAGTGGGTCGACCAGCTAGAGTCGACCAAATGCCAACATCTAGGCATCCATGAAAGTCCTCTTTTGGAACGTCCGCGGAATTAAGAAGGCATCAACTAGGATTGCCTTGTTGAAGATAGCCTGTGAGAATTCTCCTGATATCATTTGTATGGCTGAGCCAATGGTGTCTACGAATAAATTTCCAAAGAGCCTTTTTAGTAAAATCGGTTTCGCGACTGATTTTATTCATAATGAAAGGGCTGACGAGCATCCAAACCTTTGGATCATGTGGAAGCAAGGGCTAAGGAACCCATTAATATCCTCCATGTCAGAGCAGCAGTTGTCAGTCCAGGTGGAGTAGAATGGTAGAATGCTTGATGTCTCTATGGTGCACGCAAAATGCCATAGAGCAGAAAGGAGGTATCTATGGATGGATTTAGTTTCCGGTGGTTCGGGAGCGCCGAGAATGATTATTGGGGATTTTAACGTAACCCTTTATGATCCCGAGAGATGAGGGCCAGGAAGATTCTCTGTTGGCGCAGCCTCTGAGTTCGGCGCCATGGTTAATGCTTTAGCTTTGATTCAAATCCCTTCCTCGGGAAGAAAATTTACTTGGACTAATAACCGAAGAAGGGGTAATGTTGCTGTGGTTCTTGATAGAACTTTTGTGAATGAAGAGTGGATGAAGATCTTTGACGATTGCATTCAAAAGGTGCTGATCCGTGTTGCATCAGACCATGCTCCTCTGATGGCCTGCTCGATTTCTTCTATTAAGCCCAAAAACTGCCCTTTTAGGCTAAATTCTTTTTGGATGGATCACCATCAATTTTTAGATGTGTTAAAAGAAGCTTGGCGTAATAGCTTCTCAGGATCGCCCCCTTTCATCCTTGCGTAGAAGCTGAAGGCTCTGAAGCCTATTATCAGATCCTGGTCTAGGGAAGCCTTCCCTAATCTGGATCAGGAGGTGATTACATCCAAGGCTGAGCTGGAGAATATTCAGAGAAGCATTGAGGAGGAGGGCCTCACTGAGTAGCTTTTTGATCAGGAAGCCGATGCCAAGACCAAATACTGGAAAGCAATGGAAAACCAGGAGAAATTGTGGCTTCAAAAATCTAGGGTAAGATGGCTTAAGGAAGGGGACAGGTGTTCCAGATTTTTTCACGTCATGACCAGGATCAAGAGATCCAAAAACGCTATTAGATGCATCACTACTGAGGATGGAGTTGATATCAGTGATCGAGATCAGATGGGATCCTATTTGGTAGAATTTTATGAGACATTTCACAAGAAAGTAGACCTGGAGGATCACCCCCAGATTTTTAACTGCATTACCAGAATTCTTCAGGATTCAGACCAAGTGATGCTGGATGCCATTCCCTCTGAAGAGGAGATCAAGAGAGCGGTGTGGGACCTCGATCCGGACAGCTCTCCAGGACCTGATGGCTTCACGGGAGCGCTCTTCAGAAAATGCTGGGATATAATCCATGGCGATGTCTACAGAGCAGTCAAGGGATTTTTTTATCAGGTATTCTTCCCCATGGTATTAATAATAATTTCTTGTTATTAATTCCTAAGGTGGAGGGGGCCAAATCTCTTGACAAATTCCATCCATTATGTATGGAGATTTTTTTTTGCAAAATCCTATCTAAAATAATGGCCTCTCGTATCTCTAGTGTTTTTCCAAAAATTATTTCGCAAGAGCAGGGAGCCTTTCAGAAAGGGAAGCTTATTCAGACAAATATCTGTCTAGCTTCAGAATTGGCAAAATTAAGGAGGCAGACCTCTAGAGGAGGCGATCTTGGACTCAATGTAGACATCAAAAAGGAATTTGACACTATCTCTTGGGATTTTCTATTCCAAGTGCTCAAACGGTTTGTTTTCTCTGAAAAAATGATTGGCTGGATTCATACCTTGCTTCAGTCGGCCAGGATTTCAGTGCTCCTGAATGGCGGTCCTGTGGGTTTTTTCGAAGTCAGCAGAGGGCTTCATCAAGGAGATCCCATCTCCCCCATCCTATTCATTATTGTCGAGGAGGTTCTCTATCATGGCATGAGTGACTTAGCTGCTAAATCTCAGATAAAGCCACTATCGGGTCCTCGTGGTGCTGATGTTCGTATGCATCTCTTATTTGCCGATGACGTCTTCATTTTCATAAACGCTTCTAAGAGGTACGTTAGAAATTTGAAGTCCTTCCTTGCTATCTATCAAAAATGCTTTGGGCAGTTTTTTAATTTAGAGAAAAGCAAGTTGTTCTTGGGGAAAATTCCTTCAGTAAGGAAGAAGTGGATTGCAGAAGAGTTGGAAATTCCTTGCTGCAACTTCCCAAAACAAAATACCTGGGCGTTGAGATCTTCCAAGGTCGAGTGAAAAGAGACCCCCTTCTCCTTGTTATGGACAAAATTAAAGCCAAGCTGGATGGCTGGAAGGGGAAACTTTTGTCCATAGCAAGGAGAGTTGAACTTGTAAAGTCTGTCATCTCTGGAATGTCATTGCACAACTTTTCAGTTTACTGGTGGCCTACTCCCTTAATCAGGAATCTTGAAGAGTGGATGAGGAATTATATATGGACTGGTGAGATAGACTCTTCTAAGGCTACCACTGTCAAATGGGATACAATTTGTAAACCCAAGGACGA
Organism: Macadamia integrifolia; assembly: GCF_013358625.1. Taxonomy (NCBI): domain Eukaryota; kingdom Viridiplantae; phylum Streptophyta; class Magnoliopsida; order Proteales; family Proteaceae; genus Macadamia; species Macadamia integrifolia. The sequence goes on along the minus strand of NC_056562.1, from coordinate 7,831,262 downwards.
GGGGGGTCTTGGCATCAGAAGGTTGCGTGAGGTTAATATGGCTTTAATTGCCAAACTAGCATGGTCAATCAAGGCAGAAGATTCCCAGCTGAGCAGACTGCTTTGAGTAAGGTTTTTATCTCACTCAGGTCTTCTTGGACGCTCTTATAGGCGCTCTTCCATTTGGCTGTGTATAAGAAGAATGTGAAAATTTATTTCAGACAATGAGAGATGGATCAGGCAGCGGAAAAAAAATAAATTTCTGGAATGATAACTGGCTTGGGCCTAAACCCATAGTGATTCTCTCCAAGTTGAATGAAGAGCTTTTCTCAAACCTTAATCAAACTGTGGCTGACTTTATTGTTGATGGGTCTTGGGTGCTGCCTCCAGTGCAATCTGATTTTCTTGTAGAAATCTTTCAAAGGATAGAGGCTGTCAAGCTACCCTCTCTCCCTATGGAGGACAGATGCGTGTGGAGCATAGACTCTATGGGGACCTTCTCAGTCAATTCGGCATGGAACGGCTTGAGGTCCTCTAAACCCAAGGTTCCTTGGTCCTCTTTTATTTGGAGCAAGCATATTCCACCAAGACTATCCATTCAGGGCTGGCGCCTTATCCATGGGAAAATCCCAATTAATGATCAAATTCAAGCAAACGGTATCCATTTCCCATCTCGATGTGACCTATGTGGCTCCAACTCTGAATCCATATGCCACTTGTTTCTTGCTTGCAGATTTTCCTTTGACTTATGGAGAATGATTGTTGGTCTTTTTAACTTGACATGGTCTTCTAAAGCTTCAATAATTGATTTGGTGTCTTGGTGGAAAAACAAAGCTAAAAATTGGCCCCTCAAAGAGGCTTGGGTGATTGCCTTGTTCTCTTCTCTGGCTGTAATCTGGTAAGAAAGAAACCAAAGGCGTTTTGAAGGGACGAAAAGAAGTTTAGACATGATTTTTAGCAATATTAAAGGGGACATCCACTTTATATCTAGCAACCGAAAATTTTATCCCAGATCTGTTGAGGACATTACCCTGTGTAGAAGACTGCATCTCTCTACGTCCTCTCATTGCTCAAATCCTATCCTAGAAGTTCACTAGTGCAAGCCCATGCGTGGTTGGGTGAAACTTAACACAGATGGCTGCTCTTTGGGTAACCCAAGGCGTGCAGGAGGGGGAGGTGTATTTAGAGATCATGATGGTAGAATTCTGTTCTGCTATCACATTTTTCTAGATGTCACTGATAGTTTCTCGGCTGAGATTTGGAATTTAATTAAGGGGATTTCTCTTGCTCGCGAAAGAAATTTTAATCACCTTTGGATAGAGTCAGATTCCTTTGCAGTGGTTGGCCTATTCCACCATAGGCTTATTCCTTGGTTTGTTTGTCAGGAATGGAGCCACCTTCTCAGTTATTTAAATAACATTACTTGGAAGATCTCGCATTGTTTCAGGGAAGCTAATCCGATTGCAGATTATTTGGCCAAAGAAGCAGCCAAGACTGGGACCTCTTATGACGATGTGATCCTCCCTCATTGCATCATGAGCGAGCTATTTTTAGATGAGGCAGGAAGAACAAGATTTAGATTTATGAGATAGTGGAAGTGAGTCTCTGCTGATGGCAATGCCGAAGGTGGGGCCCACTTCTGGCTTTTAGGTTGTATTATATTTTTTCCCTTTTCTTCTCTTTTTTAATATATATTCTGACCTTCTAGCGAAAAAAAAAGCTCTCATAATGCCTTCCATAAGGTCCTCCAACTTGCTTCGAAGATCTCTTTCATGCCAAGAAAGACATTGAAAGAGAAAACTATCTTACCCAAGTTATCTTGCAGAACCCTTCCTGCACCATCTTTGCCTGGAATCAGCTTGATCTAGTTCCCCAACGGTTTGCACCATGAAATCTCCACCAGAGGACAGGTGAGGCTTGGTTCAATTGCCAGATCGAGTCTCCTCCAAGATATGACGTCTTCCACAGTTCTCACAACCCCTTTTGTTTGCATCTTAAGCATCCCAATCCCTTTCCTGAACGTTTCAAAGATTTGAGCCATCTTTCTGCACTTGCCATCGTATCGTCTATTATTCCTTTCCCAAAGTATATTAGACATAATAATAACAAAACCGATTGTCCAGGGTTCCTTTAGATTTATAGCTCTTAATTTTCTTTTCCACCATATTAGAAAATCTTCCTAAGAAGAGTGTCTTTGCCAGACCAGGCCAAAGAAGTCTAAGAAGTTCTTCCAAATTTCCAGTCAAAATCAACACTAAAGAAAGATGTGATTTGAACTCTCAACTGCCTCTCCACACAAGTTGCATATTGAGGCAAGGGGAACTCCTTTCCTCATAATCATCTCATTTATTGGGATCTTCCCATGCGCTAGTCTCCAGTCAAAAGCAACCTGACGAGGCCAAAGCTTTTTGCACCACATAATAGATTTTCAGACAGTGGAAGCATTAGTAGAGACATCAATATGGATGGGATTTTCGCCTTTCATTAGGGCTAGGACGATCATTTTACACTAACTGTATCTGAACGCAGGGATCACGCTGCCTTTTAAGCTTATTTTTCCCTTTAAATCATTAATCATGTCATAAATTATAATGGGCTATTTTGTAGAAGGTTCCTCCTTTCTTCCACCCTTGTTTAGATTTTTTTTTTTTTTTTTTTTAACCAAGGTGTCCAGGCTAGTTTACATGCGATATGAGACCGTGCGTCTATCCACACAATCTCCAATTAGTCCTAACTATCTGGGCAACCCACGGATAGGTAATGGATTTTCCGTTTAGGTAAAAATGCAATTTTTTTTTAATAGAATAGAACTTAGAACCACACACTTCCTGAGGTGAAGGTCCCTTGCCAACTCGACTACCCCTTGTGGTTAAAAGAAGTGGCCCCAAAGAGGTAAGAGCAATCGAACCTAAAACCACACATTTCTTGAGATGAAGATCCCTTACCAACCCCGCTACACCCCCTTGGGTCAAAAAAATTAATTTGTGATGTCCAAAAAATCACCATATTGCTTCAACTTGGGACCTTTCCATTAAGTTGATCTCCCTCCCCTGTAGTCTCCCCAAACTTTTGTTCCGCAGCCTTGAGTTGTGTGATACATCTTGTTGGTATTAGTGTGGTTGTTCCTTTTTCCTAGGGCTTGTTTTTATATTCGTTTTTCATGAGTTATTTGAAAAAGAAAAAAAGAAAAAGTGCCGAGGGGTGAGAAAACCATAAAATAATTTGAAATACTATCACTAGCTTCTAGCCATGGCTCAAAGTTTTATTGAAATGTGGACACGGGACTGTTGGAGCCTTGGAGGTACCATGTCTTATATCTTCTCATTATTGAAAGGAGGGTTAATAGGTTAAATCCAACCATAACAAGGGGAGCTTCTAGATTTCTCTCACAGGTAAAACAAAGCAGAAGTTGGTGTTGATCATCCAAAAGTCATGTGTATTGCTCATCACGTGTTGGGCTTATCCCTTGTGTTCTTCGCCATTAAACCAGTTTCTGAAGATTTGGATTGACTTTAAACCATTTATATGTTCTAATATGTCATTTGCAGATTTTGTGAGGCAAATGCCTTATATTCCTACAATTCCTAACCCTGATGATCTCATGATTCGAAGCTCAAAGTACATGCAGGCCCTCCATTTTGTTTTATTGAACACTTTGTACAGGCCTTTTACTTGCATAGAATTCCATGCTAGGATGTTTCCAGAGATTAAGGCCGTTGGGTGAATAAAAACGATGCTTTGTATCGAAAATGGAAATTTCAGTTTCTATGTCAAAATGTTTTTTTTTTTTTTGAACGAATCTGGAATGACGGAACTACCTTTTGTCATTCCGTCAATTCTTGTTTTTAGCGGTTTTTTTTTCTTCACTTTGTTGTTAAAAAAAAAAAAACCATTAATACACCAAACGCTTTATTCCGTTTTTTTTCGTTCCCATAGAACAAAAAAACTCCAAAAACATTTTTCTGAAATATTACCAAATGCAGCCTAAGACACATGCCACAAATTAAAACTAGGTTAATTGGAGATCTTCACGCTAGGAGACACCCAAATCAGAAGATTATAGAAAGACTTAAGTTCCAAATGTCTCATCGTGTTCCTTTGACAAATCTGTTGACTAATTGATCTTTTTCCTTTTGTTTTCTTCAACCTCCAAGAATCTTTCCTTTGCCTATTACTGTCGTTTGTGGCCTCGCATGGCTCAGCGCCTACTATTGACTCAATGCATCAGTGTAAACTTGCAGTTAATTCTATAAAATAATTTTTCATTTTACACACACAACGCATGTGATATTCATTGTTCATTGAAGAAAAATGATGGGATATTTCAATTTAACAAATCTAGAGTTCTATATCAATGTCAAGTTGGGTCTGGAGACTTTTATTTAAATTTTCCAAGTGAGTGGAAGACGTGGATAATTATTTTCCAATGAGGAGTATGAAGACTAAATAAAAGTCTATATCATTGTTCATAAAATTTTCCAATGAAATTTTATGAACAATGACATCATACTCATTAAAATAAAAGTCTTCATACTCCTTGGAAATTTTTATGTCAAGTTGTTCTACTATCACATTAATGCATATATATTCCCTGACTCATTATAAGATCTAAGATATCTTCTTTTTTTATTTTTTTTTATTTTTTATAGTTAGGAAAGTGATATATTAAGAAGAATGAATGAAATACAAGGAACCCAAAAGAGCATAAACACACAGAAAAAAAAAAAATCGATACCCTACTCCACCTTCAGCATTGCCATCAGCAGAGAAGAAAAAAAAAATAATAATAATTATCACTACCTTCTAATCATGGCACAAGTTATTCTGAAATGTGAACATTGCAATGTTAGAGATACAATGTCTTGTATTTCGTCAGATGTACTTCAGTGATGTGCATCTACGTAGGTTTTCTGTAAATTAATAGTAATAGTACATTCTCTGTAATTTGAGAGAGACGTGAGGATGAAAGTCTGTAACTTTATTCTCCATTGATAGTGAAGTAAATCTTATCTTTTTCTTCGCTAAAGATTCAAAAATTTTCATTAAGAAGGGGAAACAATACAAAAACAGCGATAGAGATTTTTAAACCCCCACCTTCGGCATGGCCATCAGCAGGGGGGAAAAATTCAATGACATTAATCTAAATCTATGTCTAGATAATGCATCCAAAGCAATTTCAGAATGTATTTGCGCAGGAAAAGACGCCGGGTAGCTTGAAGTCTTTGATTTAGCTGCCTCTCTGGCTAGAAAATCCGCCATAACGTTAGCTTCCCAAAAGTAGTGAGTGCCTTTCCAAGGGATAGACTCAAGGAAAGAAATACACGAGATCTAGTCCTAATAAATATACCATGGAATGGATCGTGCCTGAGCTGCCAGAACAACTACTGCAGAGTCAGATTCAATCCACAGGGAGAGCGCTTTTTTGTCCTTCGCCGTCAAAATGCCCTCAATAAGAGCTCTACATTCTGTAATATAATTTGTCCAAAGACCCAGGAATTTTTTAAATAACCCAATGATACCTCCGTTGTGATCTCTGAGGACTCCTCCCGCTCTGAATTTTCCAGGATTTCCTAGAGAGTAGCCATCGACGTTCAACTTGAACCAGCCTCGAGAATGAGTGCACCAAGTCACCTCTAGCATATGAGGGTGATTCTTTGGGGATACCTTAATTCCAAGGCGATAGCAGCAGAGGAGATCGCTGGCAGTGTTTATGATGCCCTGAATTTGGAAGGGAGAATGATGAGTACCATCATGGTATCTTTTGTTTCTTTCCCTCCAAATATTGTCCAAAATCACCACAAGCCCTATGGTCCAAGGATCTTTTACCAACTTGGTTCTTTTCCTAATCCACCACAGGGTTAATTGATGAAGATCAACAGGGCTAGGCCAGGTTATACCAAAACAGTCCAAAATTTTTTTCCAGATGTCCACAAAGAAAAGCAGGATAAGAAGATGTGGTTGAATGTTTCAACTTCTAATCCATAGAGACAACACTTAGAGGCCAAGGAAATGCCTTTAAGGGTAATAATATCATCTGTGGGGATTTTTCTATGCATCAATCGCCACCCAAAAATGGATTGACGTGGTTGAAGAGATTTGTTCCAAACTAGAAATAGCCAAGGAACCTTGAGATTCCTCTTTCTTATTTCATTCCAAGCAGAGAAGGAAGAAAAAACACCTGAGGAAGTCCCACTCCAGAAATATCGATCTAAAGTAAATCTTATCTCTCAATAAACGGAAATGATATTATCAAACCACATAAATCCTTATATTATATAATTATTTATAAATAATTTTCATTCCTTTCTACATCGTAGATTTTCGTTTTTTACAAATGATTTGGTGGCTCTTACTATCAATTTGCCGTGCTATCGTGGGGACCTAGATTTCTTTCCTAAGTATAACAAAGCAGAAGTTGGTCGCTCACATTCAACTCGAGGAAAAACAACTTAAATTACTATCAATGGAGTTTCAAATTGTCTCAACGTGTTCCTCAGGCAAATTCCTTTCCTTTTGTTTTCCCTCCCTCCTGGCTTCGCATGGCTCAATGTGTACTATTGACTTCATCCATCACTGTAAACTTACATGTTAATTCTACAGAACAAATATTGCATTTTTTTTTTTTTTTTGCTAGAAATCAAAATTGTATTAAAATGGAGAATAAAAAAGATATAAAGGTACAACAAGAAAAAACCGAAGCTAAAGAAAGGACCCCACCTTCGGCATTGCCATCAGCAGGGTCCTCCAAAGCTATCTACAGAATCTAAATCTTGGTTTGGAGAAAGAATCCCATCTAATCTCCTCAATAATATGAGTAGAAAATTCCTCCATGGTTCCAGATAATCCTGTTTTTGCAGCTGATTTTGCAAGGTAATCCGCAATTGGATTGGCTTCCCTGTAGCAATGAGAAATCTTCCAGGAAATAGAATTGAGGTAGTGCTGTAGAGAGAGCCACTCTTGCAGGGCAAACCAAGGGAGAGACTTGCCTTGAACATCGATGACTACTGCCACAGAGTCAGATTCAATCCACAGGTTTGTAATCCTTTGACCCATTGCATGGCGGATACCATGAAGAAAACTCATGAATTCTGCATAGTAGTTCGTACTGATGCCAAAGAAATGCTTGAAGGAGAATATAACTTTCCCATTGGAATCACGAATGACGCCCCCACCTCCTGCTCGACCAGGGTTCCCCATAGAACTACCATCAATGTTTATCTTTGACCAGGTGAGTGGAGGCTTGCACCAAATGACTTCAAGAATGGAGGGAGGGTCGCCTGGAACTGCATGCAACCCTAGTTTCCTACAGCAAAGAAGATCAGCAGTAGTCCGAATGACCCCTTTTAAGTTGAGATTAGACTCCTTAAGTGTTCTCAATATTTTCATGAATAGCAGAGAGGCATCCCTACTCTTACCACCATGCCATCGATGATTCCTTTCTTGCCAAATAGTGTCGGTCACTATAATCAAACCAGCCGCCCAAGGGTCCTTTACCAACAAAATTATTCGCTTTCGTTTCCACCAGGATATCAAATCAGCAATGGAGGATTGATCCTTCCAAAGCAAACCAAAACAGCTCAAGAAATTTTCCCAAAGGATCCGAGAAACACTACAATTTAAGAAGAGATGGGGCAGAGTCTCAGCGTGAAAACCGCACATGATGCATTTGGAGGCTAAAGAGATGCCTTTTTTCCTAATGATATTGTTTGAGATTTAAAATGTAACCGCAAGCGTACGGATCAGTGTAGCTACGGGTCGAACACAGGGAGAGCAGCCACTTTATTTTTTATTTCTTTTAATAATGCGAAAGTGAACTGATTAATGGTTGTGATCTAAGTCTAATTACCGTCCTAAAAATAACGTCCTAACCATTCGTCATCTAAGAATTTAAAGACGCAAGCCACACAATTAAAATNAGGATATCAAATCAGCAATGGAGGATTGATCCTTCCAAAGAAAACCAAAACAGCTCAAGAAATTTTCCCAAAGGACCCGAGAAACACTACAATTTAAGAAGAGATGGGGCAGAGTCTCAGCATGAAGACCGCACATGATGCATTTGGAGGCTAAAGAGATGCCTTTTTTCCTAATGATATCATCAGTAGGAAGCTTCTGGTGACACAGACGCCAGCCAAAAGTTGACTGACGAGGAGAGAGGCCTTTCATCTAGACCAGCTCATGCCAAGGAACCTTGGGATTTCGGCGGCGAATATCATTCCAGGCAGAGAAAGTACTGAATTGACCAGAGGTAGAGAGGGTCCAAATACATTTATCTTTTATGTTACCTCTAGGGATATTGATAGTTGAAGCAGCTAGAAAAAAATCTTGAAGAAGAGAAGATGAAACCATGGGGAAGTTCCACTCATTATTGTCAATAAAGGCCGCAACTGTGATGGAGGAAGATGCAAACAACTCATCTCTCAAACCTGCTTTTTGTTGAAAAGATTCAGAGTCAACCCATCTATCTTTCCAGCAGTTTATAGAAACCCCATTACCTACCACCCATCGCTCTTTGCTAGAGACAAGAGACCACATTCTTCGAAGGCCTGGCCAAATGGTGGAAGATTTATACCCTTTCTTAAGCTCCCCATTTTTCTTCAAAAATCGAGCATTAATAATGCTGGACAGGGCTGATGAAGAGTGTCTTATATTCCATACCTGCTTACAGAGAAGAGCTTTATTGACATCCCTTAGACGCCTAATTCCAAGCCCTCCTTCTTGTTTAGGCTTGCAGATTGAGTCCCAACTAACTGTAACTCCTTTGGCTGTTTCAGGATCGCCACTCCAAATGAAATTCCGCATCCATCTCTCCATGATGTTCAGTAAAGAGCTAGGCCACCAGTATACAGAGAAGTTGTGGGACGGCATACCAGAAATAACAGATCGAACCAGCTCCACCCTACCAGCCATGGAGAGGAGCTTTCCTTTCCAACCAGCCATCCTTCCTTTAATTTTATCCATCACCGGGAGGAGAGGTTCACGAGTGACTCTACCCTTGAAGATTTCCACTCCCAGATATTTTGTAGGGAACTTGCAGATGGAGATTCCAAGGGTATCAGAGATGAGTTGCTTTCTATCTAGAGACATCTTCCCCAGAAAAAGTTTACTTTTGTTGAGATTGATTTGTTGACCAGAAAACTGCTGATACTTTGTAAGGAAGTCATGGAAATGTCTGACATATTTGATGGAGCCATTTAAAAAGAAGAAAATATCGTCTGCAAAGAGGAGAAAACCTGGCATTTGGACACCACGAGGACCCTTGATGGCTTGTAGTTTCTTGTCTTGAAGCATAAGGCGGATTCCCCTACACAGGACCTCCTCGGCAAGGATAAATAAAAGAGGGGAGATGGGGTCACCCTGACGCAGGCCTCGCTCAACACCAAAGAATCCAACCGGACCTCCATTGAGCAACACTGAAATTCTGGATGTACGAAGAATTTGGTGCAACCAACCAATCCAATTATCAGGGAAGCCAAACTTTTTCAAGACCTTGAAAAGAAAGCTCCAAGATACAGTGTCAAAGGCTTTCTGGATATCAATTTTTATCCCCATACCTCCACCTCTTGAACACTCAAACATGAGATTAGCTAACTCTGAAGCGAGGCTGATATTAGTCTGAATAACCTTGCCCTTCTGAAAAGCGCCTTGCTCTTCTGAAATGAGTTTAGGGAGGAGAGAAGAGAGTCTTGTAGCCATAACCTTGGACAAAATTTTACAGAAAAAATTTTGCATGCAAATCGGCCTAAACTTGTCCAGAGAAGTCGCACCTTCCATTTTCGGGATGAGAACCAAGAAGCTATTATTGATACCTTTAGGAAGGGTTCCAGAGCTGAAAAAATTCTTCACAGCACGGCAAACATCAAAACCAATTAGCTCCCAACAATGTCTGAAGAAAGCACCAGAGTAACCGTCTGGGCCTGGAGAACTATCAGGGTCCAGGTCCCAAATTGCATTCTTGATCTCTTGATCATTTGGGATGGCTTCCAATCCTCTAACGTCAAGCTCGTCAAGGATATGGGGAATGCAGTCCAATAGCGATCCATGGTCAAGGGTGGGGCTGGCTTTATAGATAGCCTTATAGTACTCCTCAACATGAACAGCCAAATCATCCATGCTTGATGTAATAGTACCATCAGTTTTTTGAAGAGAGCGAATCGAGTTCTTCACCCTTCTGATTTTCGCAGATAAGTGGAAAAATCTAGAGTTTCGGTCTCCTTGAGAGAGCCATCTATTTCTTGCTTTTTCTGCCCATAGCTTTTCATGGTCAAGGAGAGCTTTCAAGTATCTGGATTTAGCATCAGCTTCCAAATTAAAAAGATGGTCATCAATACCATAGGAATCTATCTGAGATTGAATTTGCTGAAGATCATCTTTTGCAGCTTTTAATTCCGCATCTAGGTTTGGGAACACTGATCTTGCCCAGCTTCTGAGAATAGGCTTGAGGCGATTCAGCTTAAGAGCAAGAGAAAAAATAGGATAGCCATCCACAGGTTCACTCCAGGATTTATTAACCACATCCATAAATTCCTCATGGTCCATCCAAAATCGTTGGATGCGAAAGGGGCAATTTGCAGGTTTCATCATTGAATCCGAGGTAATGCACAGGGGGGAATGGTCAGAAGAAAACCGCTGCATCACCTCCTGGGTACAGTCATGAAAGTGGTTTATCCATTCGTCATTACAAAAAGACCTGTCCAGAATTGCCAAAACATTCCCACGCTTCCTGTTATTCGTCCAAGTAAATTTATGCCCTTGAGAAGGAACTGAAATCAGGTTGCAAGCATCCACAGCCGCATTGAACTCAGACGCAGACCCAAGATTAAAGGCGCCCGGACCCTTTTTTTCGTACGAAAAAAGGGAGGCATTGAAGTCACCTGTAACTAGCCAAGGAGAGGAGCCAATTGGAGTCGCTGCAAGAGCCATCCATAGCTCTCTTCTAGAAGCTCGGAAACAACTCGCATGTACAAAAGTTATGTAAATAGAATTATTTCTCCAATTTATACACAGTGAAATAAACTGGTCAGACATGGAAATAATAGTTGGTTTGGTGAGAGACCTCTTCCAAATGACCCATAGGTTTGGGTTTTTATCAGTGCGAATATTATGAATAAAGCATGCATCATATCCCAGTTTATTAAAAAATAAAGAAGGGAAAGCAGCTACCTCCACCATTGGTTCAGCCAGACAAACCACATCAGGGTGCTTGTCTAGGAGAATATTGCTGAGAGTTGCACGACCATCAGCCTTCTTTATCCCTCTGATATTCCAGAAGAGAGCACGCATCATAAACATTTGGAAGAGGCAATACGGTCAGACTTTCTAGTCTGCTCCACAGTGAACAATTGTTTTCCTTTTTTTCTTGAAACTGTTTCCATGCCGTGGCATTGTTCCTTCTGGAGGGCAGCGGCATCTATGGCGCCAACTTCCGGGTAGTGGAGGGTGAGATGACCATTGTCCATAGCACTTGAAGTAATGGAATTTATCACATGATCACTGTGGACAGAGAGTTGACAAGAGCCAGTAATCAGAACTGGATTAGCCGCACAACCTGGAGAAACCAGAACGCCATGTTCTGGAATTGAGGAAGTCTCAGTGGTTTGGTTCACCATATTGGGTTTGTTTGACCCGTGTAACGGGACCGAATCATCTCTGTTGCATGGGTCATCCAATCGATCTGCAATTGGATTATTCCTCAAATTGGCTGAGGAAAATCCTTCTAAAATAGGTAACTCAATAGCTAAAATCTCCTCTTGCGTATCCAAGTTTCCATACAAAGCTGGATCACAATTATGGGAGGTGGTTGGCAATTTTGAATTTGAATTCTTTCCTATTGAGGGCTCGCCACTATTCCTGCCGGAAACCTCCACACCAGCCGCCCCCAAAGACGACTTCTCCACCCAAACAGCCCCAACAACACCACAAGCATCATCCTTGTCTTTGCGTGCGGCATCGGCGATGCGTTTCTCTTTGCAGTTTTGGATGGTATGACCAAGTTTTTTACAAAAACCACACTTTCCCAAAGCGTCTTCATATATGATTTTTTGTTTGAACCAAAAAAGATCACCTGTTCCAGGTTGTCGCCGTTCAACCTGGATTTCTTCCAACCGCTGCACTGAAGTATCCATCTCCACGAGGACACGAGCAAAGTTCCCTATGGATGCATTTCGTGTTCTTTTATCAATGTCCAGGGGACGCCCCACGGCTTTTGCCATGGAAAGGAGGATCCGCTCGTGCCAATATTCGAAGGGGAGCCCAGGAAATCGAATCCAGACAAGCTTAGAAATTGGAGAGTTATCATGGATATTAAAATCCGGCTTCCACCGCTGGAAGCGAATAAACTGCCGTCCGATCTTGATAGGACTTTGTTTCCAGATGTTTGTCATGTCTTTCTCAGCCTCAAATTGGAATAAAGTGTAGCCTAATCCCATAGGTTTTATAAAAACCTTCTCTTTAAGTTTCCAAGAATTCACAGCTTCCTTCCGAACTTCATCCAAAGAAATAAACCGAAAATTTATTCTGGCCACCAAAGCAAAGCGATATCGGAGAAGACGTTCCTCATAGGCATCTTGGGGAATCACGATTTTAGTGAGATTTCCGGCATGAATAGGGTCAGGTAGGTCGGCAACATCAGGGAGAACGCCTCCAACCGCCTTAGAGAATGATTTCTTAGGGAGGGAAGAAAAGCCAGTATTGCAAACATCCACAATAGGCACAGCAGGTGCAGGCGTGCAACCTGTTCCAAAGGATAGGCGGGGCTGCAGGAAATCCGTAATGAGCCTCTGCTTTGCGCGATCAGGCGGGCGGCCTCCGGCCAGAATCCCAATCTCCTCCACCGTAGAGTTTCTCTCTCCACTTACCATAGTTTTCCTCAATCCACAGTTCGGCTGGTTTAAAAAAGGGTGAATGGAGATACTGTCCGATCTCCCCCTCTCGAAATCAAAACGAAACTGAGAGATCTCCCTTACCCTTCGGACGCCGTGAGAACTTCAGATCTGCTCGGATCTGCTCGGATCTGCTCAGATCTGCACTTCTTCTTCTTCTTCTTCTTCTTCTTCTTCTTCTTCTTCTTCTTCTTCTTCTTCTTCTTCTTCTTCTTCTCTTCTTCTCTTCTTCTTCCTTGCTGCTGGAACAACCGAACCTGCAACTTACCTTTCTCTCCTCTCTCAAAGCATTGCTCAACCCCTCTAATTTCTCTTTGATCGGCTCACCGTTCCTGTTACTAAAGACAGCAAATACTTTCCTGAAAAAACGGCAGAGTTGGTTACCGTTCTTCAAGCAAATAACCAAATCACAAGATCGATCTTCCAAATCTGCAGCCCCAGATGATGGAATGCAAACTCGATCGTCCAAATCTGCTGTCGCACTTCAAGTGTCTCCTTCGATGAGTTGCAGAGGCTTCAAGATCTACAATCAAGTTGCAGAACTGTAGTGGAGCATTTCGAGCTTCAGAAGGGTTCGTCCGGATCTGCTCGGATCTGCTCAGATCTGCACTCAAACCTCTCTCTCTCTCAGATTAACCAAATCACAAGATCGATCTTCCAAATCTGCAGCCCCAGATGATGGAATACAAACTCGATCGTCCAAATCTGCTGTCGCCCTTCAAGTGTGTCCTTCGACGAGTTGCTCCACTTTATGTGATCTTTCTGTATTCAGATTTATTCAGTTCAAATTTGGTGTAAATGAAATAATCTGCTACATCAAATAAAGTTAAGGACACTCTCCCAATGTTAAGTTTGGTATAGTCAACCCCTTATTTAGATACCAAGATTCAATTAAGTCCATTACATAACTCGAAACCTTATAAATGCATGATTAAAAACTCTAATTATGAAGTAACTTCGAAATATTTCTTAGTTGATCAATAGTTACTGAAACACTTGCAACAACACAAAAAAAAAAAAAAAAAAAAAAGGCCTTATCCTAAACAGTAATAAAGAAAACATAATTAGATATTTAGATGTGGTCCACTACATGGATTGTAGTCCTCCAATCCACTCTATTCGTGGTCAAGACTTAATCTTCTTCTTCTTCTTTTTTATTTTATTTTATTTTTATTTTTATGTAAAAGATAAGACTTAATCTTTGCATGTCTTTTCCCACTTCACTTATGATCATTTTTTGCCTAGCTCTTTTAGATGCTTTTATCTAAATCAGATCACTCTTCCATAAAGGTGCCTTCATAGGTCTCTATTGAACGTTGCCATATCACCTCGAACAACTTTCTCAGAGCTTATCATGGATCAAGCTAACTCTAAAATCAGGTACAATATGTTAATTCTTTATTTTATCTTTCCTAGTTTTCCTGTACATCCATCTTAACATTCTCATCTCTGCTACACATAGCTTATATATATATATATATATACTAGTAAGAAATACACGTGCAAATGCACGTGGGAACAAAAATGAGTAATATTAATTCAAAGTTTCATTTGTTCTCTTATGTTGAGAGAGAGAGAGAGAGAGAGAGAGTCGTGAAAATGCTTGTGATAACATAAATGAGTAATTTAAAATCAAAGTTTCATTTGTTTCTCTTACGTTATGTGTGTGTGTGTGTGTGAGAGAGAGAGAGAGAGAGAGATTTTCCATTTAAATTTTTAGAGATAAATCAAGAATGCAACAACTTAAATTTATAGAAATAAAAGAGAGATTATTTGAAATAGAGTATCTAAATCTCCTACATTTGTAACATAAGTTTAAAATTTTAAATAATTTGAAGAAGCCCATGAATATTTGCTGCAACAAATAATAATTGTTTTGGGCTAAAGATCAAATGGTTTTGCTTAATCTTTCTCTATTTTAATTTTTTTTCCTTTTTTGTCTTCATCGTCCTCAACATCTATGATGCTTCTTTTTTGCGCATTTCGTTCTTTCATAGTATCGATAACAATGCTTCTTGATTTTCGACTTCCTTCATTTTTTGAATCCATTTTGAAGTAGAAATAATAGTTCTTTGATAGGCACACATCCAATTTTTGTTTGTACTGCAACACATGAAAACAAATTTGTTATTATTAGTATATATTAATATAATAATTTTTTTTAATATAATTATAAAAATCAAACTAACATTCAATATTTATACCTTTTCTGATGATCTTGCATATTCAATTGCTGAACATCCTATAAGTGTTTCAAGTTCCTCAAAGATTGTCACAGTTATTATTTCAGTTGAGTCTTTGATCTTGAATTTTCCGAAGTACCTATCAATGAGTAAAATTTATTAGTTTTCTATATTATTAAATAAAATATGATATATATTAATGAAATTGAGTAGAATACTTACTTCTGTGTATATTCTGTATCATCATTTTGACATTTGTCACATGTTGCATGATCTCCCTTTAATTGTACCTTTTTTTTGCATGTTTTGCATGCATTGTACCATAGCTTTTCATTCTCCAGATTTACAATATTTCCTTCAAAATAATAATATTGATTCTGCAAATATGTAGATGTTAGATGATATAAAGAAAATATATTGGAATCATATGACTTCGATATAAATAAATAAATTAAATTGATGTAATTTTTTTCTTACCAGGATTGTTTTATATTCTTTGTCCATTAAATCTTTCATTTCAATCCGTTCAACTTTCTTGTATTTATCTTCGTTAGAAGCTTTGAGAAGTATTTTCTTCGATCCATTTTTTGATGTGAACCTGCACAATAAATTTTAATATTGTTATATTTATTGAAAATAAATAAATCAATGTATAATAATTTGAATAAATTTATTATATACCATTTTTTTAATTCATCCGCTTCTGTGATCATTGGATTTATATCAATTGTTGTAAATGATGTTGTACCAAGTGAGCCACCTGCACATTTTAAAGTTGTTTAGTTTATTAAAATAAATATATAATGTTTATTAATATATATACATTACCTTGGTAGTCTATCTGTTTAATTGATGAAAAAGCAATCACAGGATTTTCTCCTATAATATCCATCAATTTGCTTCCTTCATTTATTGCATAATTGTCCCATAACGTGAGCATTACTGGAGCAGATCTATTAATAATATAAATTTAGTGTTATGATTAGTAAAAATAAAAATAAAAATAATGATATAAATTATATTTATAAATGTCAGAAACTTACTCTTTGTCGATTATTTTAATTTCTCTCTTATTCGTTTTCATGCCTTTCGTTGTTGTTATGGAGAACACATTTTGTACCTCTACAAGAATTCCAATAATATTTGGACAAAACAATTAAAAGAGTGAGGTTAGTATCTTATTAATTTGAATAATTATAAGTGATTAGTGCATTATTGTGTAAAAACCAAAATATCATTTTTCTTTATAAAGAATGAAATATAACTTCTTACCTAATAATTTATTACTCTTATCAATGTCCCATTTCAATTCATTGATCTTGATGAATTGATATCTTGACTTTTCTACATTTAAGTAGACATCAGCTTCTTCAATTTTTGTATTGTTGTTTAGAGTCAATTCATGTCTTTATTTACATTTGTGAACTTTGGATTGACTCTTTTGATAGTTGCATCAGATATGAAATAAGTCATTCCTATAACCAATGTGTCAACTAATTGATCAACAATATCATTGAACATCATTGCTTGAATTTTTGTTCCCTGCAAAATACAAATGATTTAAGATGTTGAAAAATATAAATTAAAAAATGAATAATATTAAAAAAATATTTCAACGTACCTCCTCATCCATTAAAGTAATTTTTTGTAGCTTTCCAGATCCGTTCGAATTATTGTAAGTAATGATTCCAGTTTTTGTAAGTACGAACGCCTTTATTTTCCAATTCTTGTCATTTGCCTTTAATTGATTAACATTGGTTAATATTGTCATATTTCCTGTAAAAAAGTATGTATTATATTATTGCAATGTATTAGGAAAAACAATCTAATTTTAATCAAAATAAAGAAAAGTTGACTATAGGAAATCATCTTTTAAATAAAAGTAAAATAAATCATTAACATCCAAATACACTAATCTAATACAATCATCCAAATACACACGTGTATATGCAAGTCATATATTTTTCAAGCCTAAGGTTGGGATTATTTCAAGCTCATATATTTTTTTCCTGAACACAGAGTATGGCTGCAGCTCTCTCGATAGTGTAGATAGAAACCTTGGGCTTGAAAAATACAATCATCGAAATACACGTGTGTATATGCAGCCAATCTAACTCGAGACCATAGGTCCACAGCCCAAGGCCCAACCTTCGACAGATAGACATGAGGTTTTGGAAAGGGGACCTAGTTCCTATTCAATGTGATTTCACTGTTTATTACTAATAAAAATTCACTATTTTCTATTATGATTAACTAATAAAAGAAATTGGTTTCGAAGGTGGTTATAATATGATATGCCGGTGATTTCTGATTTTGAAGGTGGTGGTAATACAGGTTCAGCACCTCATGTGGTGAAAGTGGAGGTCCGAGTGGTAGCAGGTTATGACTACTTTGTGTTGTACTTATAATCCGTACACAACTTGTACATAAAAAAATTCAAAAATAAAAAATAAAATCATGGATCAACTAAGCCCTCTCGGGGGCTTGCTTAAGAATAAGAAAGAGGAATCTCATGTAAATACCAGGGAAAAGAAGGCGACTATCAGGATTCCAATATCCCATCCAAATAGAAAGTTCGAAAATTGGACTTTTGAGATTGGATGCAATTACAATCATGACTGGCATGTCAGAAGAAACTTCAATCCCGTTCTACAAGAATTTTTATGAAAGCGTTTCATTTGCTTCTCTTCCATGGAAGTTTCATTTTCCCAGAATGTATCCTAAATTAAGAATATAAAGTTCTTCATTACTACTCTAATATATGGCGCTTTTGTTACTACGCACTTTCTCTTGGTTGAAGTCCAAGACATGCCACAGAATATTCACTGCATTGATTAACTGAACGCTCAGTGAACCAATCAAACGTTAAAAATAGATACATGTATAACTCTGTTATATGCCATTGTAGTCATCTATAAGCCATTGTAGTCTTCAAAGACTACAAAATCCTGCACTGTATATCACATCCCTAAACCAGCTTGTATACGAGATGACTGTGCCAAAAACCCAGTCCAGAGTTATATCTAGGCCAAGACCAGTTTGCCATGGGCTTGAAATTGCATCCCCTTGAATCCACATGCCAAGCTAAAACAGCACGTGGCAAGGAACAGAACCTCTATCAGTAGCACAGGGTCCTACCATCGTAGTTTACAATTACCAACACATGATTCTGGTAAAGTATTAGATAGAACAGATTTTTCCTCTAAACAATACCCATTTTAATCATGTAATAAAAGATAATCTATACTGCAATCTGGGGGTCCATATAAAAAGCCCACATGGCTACTGTGCCGTAGAACTGTACCCCTTAGTTCCTGAAATAATGAAGGGCCATATTTTATAGTCAATTTAATGGGTCTTGATAGTGAGTTCTAAGGTACATAGCCAGTTATCGGCTCATCCTTCCGCTAAGCGACTATCCAATTAAGAGAAGAAAACACGAGAATTGATGGAAAGTTAAACAAAAAAGAGAAAAAAATGGAGTAGTCATCATAAAGTGAGCAAAACAAATTTGGATTACCAGAAGGTAGTAGCCGATACTTGAAAGATGTAGCTAATTAAAGAGTAACACTTAGCTCCTGACCTGCAAACAGTAATATAATATTCCCAACTATTTTTCGTTAAGTTGCTGATCTTATCCTCCCCTTCTTGTGGGTTCTCAGCATTAACATAGTTAAATCTTTTAGGAAGAAGATATAGACCAGTTGTTTCCATGATTCCAGGAAATCCAGGAGTCTCAAATGGCGGGAGGTCTAACTAATTTAGTGGTAGATGCATCATGGTATAGAAATTTTACCTTAAAACATAGATAAGAGTTTAAGCAAAGTAAAACAGTCAAGGTGATCACAGAACTTACAGGATCGTTTGTACCTCTTGTCTTGAGTCCCTTCGTTTGTGAACCTTGTTTTTTTCTTTTTTTTTCTTCAACTAAATAAACAAAAAGAAAGAGTGATGAAGATTGTGAAACGGTTTAATTATAATATAGGGTAGAGACATCTCTCTCTCTCTCTCTCTCTCTCTCTCTATATATATATATATATAACTATGGTTCTTATTTGTAGTAAGTTATAGTTTACTATTAGTTCGTTTGGGAATATTTTTATTTATTTATTTATTTATTTTTATAATTGAGATAGATTGGAATCTTACCGACAAAAACCACATAAAAGGAAAGAAGAAGGGAAAAAAAACTATAGTGAAGAAGGTAAGGTATTAAAATAAATAAGAAGGATAAAATAGTATAAAAAATATTAACCACTAAGCATGAGTACATCTTGTTTCCTATTTTGTATAAATCTTATTTCCTATTATTATGGATGGAGGAAGGATTGGGGGATTTGATTTCCACAAGCTGCAATTTGAAATCTATATTTAGTGTTATAGATTTTTTTATTTTTTTTGTTTTATTTTATTGGGAAGAAAAAGTGAAAGATAGATGAAGGGAAAGTGCGATTTGAATTCTATATTAGGTGGTACTTCTGTTATTAAATAAATTAAAAAAAGGAGAGATTAAGGAGTGGGACGTGAGAGATTTAGAAGAATAAAAAAGCTATATTGTTAAAATATTAGTTTCTAAATATTAGAGAGAGAGAGAGAGAGAGAGAGATGGGGAAGGCGTGTGAGTTAATAAAGAAATTATATATTTTTTATTTTTTTTTAGGTAAAGAAAAAATATTGGTTTGGTATTATCGAAGGTTTGGCTGGTTTTTTTTTTT
>NC_056562.1:7803781-7811240 GCF_013358625.1 Macadamia integrifolia | reverse complement strand
GAGAGAGAGAGAGAGAGAGAGAGAGAGAGTGGTGGGATTTGTAGTTTATTAAAAAAACTAAAATTTTCCCCTCTCAAAATAGTACCCTATTTTTTCTCTTAAGCTTCCTTAGAAATAGGGAAGTCAGTTAATTTCATGGTAGTATTAGAGAGAGAGAGAGAGAGAGAGAGAGAGAGAGTGGTGGGATTTGTAGTTTAATAAAGAAACTAAATTTTTCCCTTTGAAAATAGTACCTATTTTTTCTCTTAAGCTTCCTTAGAAATAGGGAAGTCAATCAATTTCATGGTATTCCCTATAAATAGGTAAATTAATTAATATGATGGTTTTTAAAAATATGATAATTTGTATCTTTTTAAGCGTGTGATTGTTTTTTAAAATAAGTGGTTAAATAATTTAATCCGACCCATTTCATTTTATCCTATGGACAGCCTGTTAAAATGGAATGTACATCCAATGGAAGCTAGCCTAGTTTACTCACCTTTGCTTCATTCCTATTGAAAATCTTGCTCAGCTCAAGGGTCAATTTCACTATGTCAATAAGATCGATGCATAATAACAGTCAATCATTTTTGGTTTTGACTATTAATCGTCGATTCAGTTTGGTTGTGAATTGAGAAAGTTCAGTTCCAAATTGATTAGAAAACTGTAAAACAAATACAAGCAACCTTGATTGGACCAATCCAAAACCATAGAACCATTTTACCCATACAAATTAATCACTTTGATTTCGGGAGTTTATATTTCTAGTATATTTATTGGTGTTTAATATGTTAGATATAGTTTAATTCTTTTAAGGCGTCCCAATGATTTTGTAATAGGACACATCCAAGATCATGCATTGCATTCCCAGGTTAGGTAATAGGAAAAATGGCATGGGTTTCTTTGAACATTGTCCTAAGGTAATAGGAAGAATTCATGATTACAATTTTTTCCAGAAAAGAATCACCCCCAAGTTGATTAAAAAAGTACTTAAGTTGAATCGTTAGGCTTCAAATCTGTGTCTCTGCTGCTGATGAATCTGAGGATCCAAACACACCCTCTCCTTCATTCATATATACTTCGAAATACAAGAAATTAATGAGACAGACTACCAAACGAATCATGAATGGGTAGAAAAAGATTAGCAACCCTTGCACCCAGAGGAACGCGGTGGTCATAGCAGGCCTCTTGTGTTAGTGGTGCAAGGCCACTCTCAAAGAAAAAACATTGCACTTGTCAAGAGGTAATGGTTCTCACTTTTAATCCAATAACAACTCCCAATCAATATCAAAGTTCCATTACCTATACAGGAAAAAAAAAATCAGAGTTCCAGTGATCAATTTCATCAATGTAAAGGCAGAGAAATATCGCCAATTTAAAAGTAAAGGCAAAGAAATATCGCTAGCAGAGAATTGATAATTGCCCAAAAGTAGTTCTTCACATTGTTAAATGCCTCTTCACAAGCTTAATCATTATACTTTAGCACATTCTCATAGAAAGGCATCATCACCTACCTTCTTGATTTTGAAGATTTGAATTTCTTAATGATGGAAATAAACCAGTAGTAATTAATTAATTAGGTGCAAAGCTTCTTCAAGATGCACCAAAGGCACCCACGAGATTGCAGTACAGAAAAGAAGCATGAATGTAATGTACATACACTCTGCAATCTTGTGGGTGACCTCGTGCATCTTGATGATACCCTTCACCTTGATCTTCCATGTCCTTTTCTCCTAACGATCATCGTCATCCATGGTTGAGAGAAAGAAAGCAAAAAAATTGAGTTACCTTTGTGACACAAAGGCTGCAACCAAATACTCTACAAAACCGAAACTCGACCTCAATGGAAGAAAAGAAAAATCTGCAAAATGAGAGAAAAATCAGTTCAGTTCAGTTCAGAGAGAGAAAGAGATCGCCTCCTACCTCCTACCACCTATCCCTTACCTTTGACCGTTCCAAGAGAAAAGAAGGCTATTCTTCTACACCCCCCCCCCCCCCAAAAAAAATCTCACCTCCTTATTCTCTACCATGGATAATTTACCAAATTTAACAAAAAAAAATTATTTATAAAAATATTCTCTACTAACTCATGTTCTTAAATTCTCTTTTTCCAATTCTATCTTTGACTTGATTATTGGTTGGTAAAGATTTGCAAGAAAAACTGGTTCCATCTTAATGGGAGAAAGAGAGAAAGAGAGAGAGAGAGCAAGGAGGAGAGATCGCAAGCAAAAGGAGAGCATAAAGAAGGAAAAAGAAGATATCTATGCTATCTCATATTCTTAAATATGATTGTTTTGTATTTGGTTGGTATTAAGATTCTAAAAGAATAAAAAAATATATTATTATGATAATTATGGAGAGATTTACAAAAGTAAATATGGAGAGAGAGAGAGAGAGAGAGAGAGAGATTTATGGAAAAATTTAAAGATAAAAAAAAGCAAGAAAACGTGAGGGTGAGGAAGAGGAGGAAAGGATATGATAAAAATTAAGAAAATCTAAATAAAAAATAGCCATTCAGCTCCAGGTTTCATGGTGAAATGTACATTGCTAGAGTCCTTGTGAATACTGGAGAATTGACAAATGGTTTCTCCCGCTATGATTCTGAACTCCACCCCATGGAAAGAGAATAAAAAAGATATTGAGAGAGAGAAACACCTTCGGAGAGCCTTCCCCAGTTTCCACTTTTTAAAGAAAGTATTGAGATGAACAATGCTGAAGCAGTAATATTGTGCAATGGCATCAAAGATTGTGAACAACCTAACTCCATTGGCAGCCTGCAAAGAACCATAGTAACAATATTTTTTAGCCTCATAATCACGAACAATAAATTTGGCATGAAGTATTTCACAACTCAAACAAAATACAGGAAGGGGAGGGAGCACGAAATAAGCATCAATAAAATAAATTATATTCCTTATGTTAAAAACTACAGTTTACAATGAAAGGTTCAGCCTTCATGGATTACAAAGTAAAGACAGAAGACCTGGAGTTGAAGAATTAGAAGTAGTAGCAGCAAAAGAAAAAAGAGTTTCAGATACATATAACTACTAATACATCATACTTACATGAAAGGTTATATAAGTCGGGGAGGTAATAAGGTCAGCAAAATTCTGGCCTGGGTTTCTTTCAGACCAAAACACAGCCTCTGTGATGGTCTCTGAAGATGTTGATCTCAGAGCAATATCTCAAATCTTCAAGGCTGATGTACTGTTGCAGTGTGACAGGTTGAAATATGGTATTGAATTGAAGACCTTCAAGTGAAGGGAATATGAATAAAGAGAAACTGGTAGGCACTTTAGTAATACAGGAAAAAGGGCCTTACCATTTTTAAAAAACCTACTAAATTTAAAAAATCTAATGGAGGAAGTTCACACGCAAAAGAAAATGACAGTCAGTAATACTATTGGAATTAAGAACTACTTTTAGATAAAACCAAGTAATTACACAGTACCCTTTAGATCAAGTGTATAAAAAAGTCTTAGCTGACCATTACGAAATACACGCAGTTGCTTAAATACAGTTTCCTTTATTGCTTTGGCATATTGTAGGACTATTTGTCCTATTGCATCTGCTATTCATATTGCATATCAACATTGAGTTCTTCCACAGTACCACTATCATACTTGAATTTGCAAAGCCTGTGTAAAACTTCATTCGTCGCTTCTAAAACCATAGAGGGTAAGTATTAAATAGAATCTATAAAAGTGAAGAACAATCTTGTCAGAAAAAATCTAAAATGCCAACAACTGACAAGCGTGATTACGTGAAACAATGAGTGATCTGAATGTTGTGATTCCTGGTTGACAGCCTCAAAATTTCTCAAAGTCTCGATTTGTTGAGGTTCCACTACATTACTCTTCATCAATATTTGTGGTCAAATCAGTGATCCTATAAATAAAAATAAATATTAATGATACTACCTACTAACATTATATTTATTTTAATTAATATTTTTTTGCTTATATAAATTTGTAAATCATACCTTCTTGGTAATAGAACTTCTTTGTAGACCACGTTTCTTGTATACGATCTGGTTTTTTTTCCTTCCTTGTTGTCTTTGACTAAAACCTTTGTTGTTGACATTGATATACCTCTTGATAATGCTACGTACAATTGTCCATGTGAAAAAACCGATTCGGGTAGATATACTCCAACATGTGGTATTGTTTGCCCTTGTGCTTTATTTATTGTCATTGCAAAGCTAAGCCGAATTGGGAATTGTTCTCTTTTTAAATGGAAAGGATATCCTTCATTTTCTGCTGGAGAAAGTGGGATTCTAGGAAGAGGAACAAGGTTACCAGTAAATTGTCCCATTGTAATCTCTGCTAGGATAACATTTTTTTGAAATTGACGACAAACCATACGGGTTCCATTACATTCTCCATGTGAAGGATTCAAATTCCTTAAAAGCATTATTGGAAAATTCTTCTTCAAAACTAATTTATGAGGTGGAAGTCCCTTCGGAGCCAATGAATTGAGGAATTCTTCTGGATATTGAGTTTCTGCATCATCAGTTGCTGAATCAAAGCTATAATACGTAACACTATCTCCTGAAAATAGATCAATAAGTTTGTCATTTAATTTGTCTACTGTTTCATTCTTTGTAGCTAAGATTGCTCGTTGTGTAATGTATTCTGTCGAATATGCATGCTATTGTAATGCAGGAAATATTGCATTTATCAACTCATCTTCAGATTTTTTTTCATCGTCATATTTTATGACCATTTCATTTGGTATGTGAATCAAATCTTCATATTCAGTTGGCTTTTCCCCATACCATACCAACTTCACAGAAACAACAAGAAATATATCAACAACCTGGACAAAAAGATTAAACAAATTAGAAAATGTGAGAATGTTATACCAAAATATAAAAAAATTTGTGCAACAGGACATTTAACTTAAACCCAAGGAATTTTCATTCTTAATAATAGTTTAAGACTCTCAAAAGAGAAAGAAATACAACTTGAGAGATGCTTCCAGTAGATTTAGGTAGCAAGATTGCACATTAAAGCAGGATATAAATAAGTTCTAATAATTGTAAGAAATTGAAGATGAAATAAAACCCCAATCATAGGTCAACATTAGAGAGATAGAGAGAGAGAGAGAGAGAGAGAGAGAGAGAGAGAGAGAGAGAGACCAAAAATATCACACCTCACAACGTCTATGACGACCAAAGACATTGTCTTTGCCAAAATGGAGGAGAGGAAAAGGAAGAAAGCATGACCACCTATAAGAAAAAAACCTAAACCTCCCACAGTTCTAACTTCCTATCATTTCTTATTTTATTTTTTCATAGGAGGGGGGGGGGAAGAAAATACCAAAACACCAAATTAACGTATACAAAATTCCTAGGAGTTGAAAAAATTAATAGAAAATTTCAAAACAATGGGGAAAAAGGTAAATTCAATATGGGAGGGGAAATTTTTGGAATTAGAGAGGCAGCTTTTGAAATTTTGAAATGGGAATACTTGACAAATGGTGCCTATAAGTAATTTATTTTAACATGATTCAAAGCATTAGACATGGAAATCAATGCAAGCCTGGTTCACTGGATGGGTAGAGGTTTGATTGGTATAGCCACGCATAATCACATGAAATCTAATGGAAAAAAACCATTTTTCAACAGTCAAAGGGTATAATTATCCAAAATAAATAAATAAATAAAATTGAACAGGACAACATATGATGTTATAGAAATTGTACAAATTCCTTATGTATTCTGTAAAGTTTGATTGCTTAAAGAGTGTTCTGGGTTTAAGAAACCACAGCTTCTGAGCAGGGTTTGTGAGGAATTGTGAACATATTAATCGATAAAATTTTCAAATAAAATTTCCATACACTCCATAAGCTACTAAAAGAAGACGAAGAACAGAATTTCCCAAGTTACTAACTCTCTGAGGATGCTAAAGAGAAGAAGAACTTACACCGTTTATTGTCAAGAGGCCAAAATCGAAACAAAAATGCACGAGGGACCTAATTACAGCCCATAAGAAATTTAACTCAACTACTAAACATATCCAATTAACCGAAATTGGGGATGTTAAATTAAAAGAATAACAAAACAAATCCAATAAAAACTTAAAATATTAACAGAAAAACCTGCAAAATTAACTTTCAATACTGACCTAACTGATTACCCAAACCGTAACGCCTACTATCCGCACTGAACAAACTGATTCAAAGCTAATGAGATGGAGTATGCCCAGAAAAGTGAGCAGCGGCCTGCCATTATAAGTTGCAGAAAGAAATTTGAATTGAAAGCGATGGAGTACACTTTCCAGCGGTCTGCACATGGATTCATTTTAAAAAAAATTTAAATTATACATTAAAATTCAATTTAATATGAAGAGCTTCAATTAAAGACAAATCAAAACCAGAAATTCAATTACAGGGAAGGGGACACATTCAGATTTGATTTTATCTTTGTATATCCAGGGTTTTGTATGTTGAATTTGGCGATGATGAAGGAATGGCCACCAGGATCGATTGGAGGCGGCAACCCACTGGAGAGAATAATGCTAAGTAAAAAAAAATTCAGGATTGATTGCAAAAAAAATTTCTTCTCACCGGAATTCTAAAAAGACCCAATTGCCAACATTTGAAATCTCTCTCTCTCTCTCTCTCTCTCTCTCTCTCTCTCTCTCTCTCTCTCTCTCTCTCTCTCTCTCTCTCTCTCTCTCTCTCTCTCTCTCTCTCTTATTAAGAGAGTACCTTGAATCGATCGCGCGAGGGCGAATCGAAGCAATCGTAGTATGAAGATGGAGAGGACAACAAAATATCTGCACAGCGATCTTGACACCGGCTTCAGAACAGGAAGTTAATAATTCTTCCAAAATTGACTTTTTACAACAAAGAAATAATAATCCTAAGCTCAATTTCTAAGCACAGAAATGGAAGAAACCTGGTAAAAAGAAGAAAACACTTTTAGTTAGGATTCATTCAATAGTAGCCATGCATATCTTCAAATTTCAGTCCTAAACAAGTTTACGATAAAGGGCTTCAACACAGCGACGGTTCAAATGAAAGAAAAAAAAAATACAACTTCTCATTAAGCATTACAAGAGAAGAATCTCACTGAAAAACAAGCTCTCGAGGATTATAACAGAGCCATCCAAAGATCTTCCACCAAAAGATTCAAAACCTAGAAACAGTATAGCAACAATTAGAATTCCCAAAACAAGGAACCAACATATCGTACTGAAATTTCAAAACCAATAGAATACTTCAACAAAAAACAAATGAAAATCGAAGAGCTTCAATTAAAGACGCATCAAAACCAGAAATTCAATTACAGAGAAGGGGACACATTCAGATTTGATTTTACCTTTGTATATCCAGGGTTTTGTATGTTGAATTTGGCGATGATGAAGGAATGGCCACCAGGATCGATTGGAGGCGGCAACCCACTGGAGAGAACAATGCTAAGTAAAAAAAAAATCAGGATCGATTGCTACCGATGAGGCCTGCTTCCTAATAC
>NC_056562.1:7802501-7803027 GCF_013358625.1 Macadamia integrifolia | reverse complement strand
GAGAGCAATATATTATTTTTTTTTTAGAAAGATATGGATTAATATAATTTTTTTTTTTTTTTAGAAAGATATGGATTAAAAGAGAGGAACGTGAGAGAGGGGAGGGAGAAATTTTAGAAATTGAGAGGAGAGAATATAGAAATATATAGATTTGTTTTAGTGAGAAATTTTAGTAAGATTCTTTTTTGTATTATGAAAACTCTTCAAAATATATATTTTTTGCTTTTTTGACTAAAAAGATAATGAAAAATTTGATGTATTTAAATAAGTAAGAGGGGTAAAAAAGTCAAAGAAAAGATTAGCCACGAAACATGAGTACATACTTTTATATAATAGTATGATATATGATGCTTAAACACTGCCATATAATCCGCCCCTTACATCATAGCCGGGAAAATGACTAACCTACAGATTTTTCCTATAAGCTTTACAAAGATATGTTACTGAAGCACTTAAGTACTCCAAAATGAGCAGAAGCGCAAAACTGTTAAAACTACATAATTAAGAGAAGTGAGGAGAGTCAATC
>NC_056562.1:7763580-7802481 GCF_013358625.1 Macadamia integrifolia | reverse complement strand
AGGAGAGAAAATAGAAATATATAGATTTGTTTTAGTGAGAAATTTTAGTAAGATTCTTTTTTGTATTATGAAAACTCTTCAAAATATATATTTTTTGCTTTTCTCTTAAAAAAGATATAGATTTTAAGAAAAAAAGAGACCAACTTAAGAGAACGTGTGAGAGGGGAGGAAGAAAAGGAAAGTGGGAAAAAATGAGGGAGAGATAAGGAAAGGGATGTGATAGGAATAAAGAAACTAAAATTTAGAAAATATATAAATATTAAAAAATATATATAAAGGGTACCAACAATATCAAAAAAATAAAAAGAATTGACTAAAAAGATAATGAAAATTTTGATGTATTTAAATAAGTAAGAGGGGTAAAAAAGTCAAATAAAAGATTAGCCACGAAACATGAGTACATACTTTTATATAATAGTATGATATATGATGCTTAAACACTGCCATATAATCCGCCCCTTACATCATAGCCGGGAAAATGACTAACCTACAGATTTTTCCTATAAGCTTTACAAAGATATGTTACTGAAGCACTTAAGTACTCCAAAATGAGCAGAAGCGCAAAACTGTTAAAACTACATAATTAAGAGAAGTGAGGAGAGTCAATCTGAAGATGGGACGAAAGATACGAAGTGGAAATATTGAAATATTTGAACTCGTGTTTAAAACTTTTAGGGTTTAATATGGTTTGTGTTCATTTTGGATTCAGTTTATATGGTTAACGTTTTATGTGTGTTTGGTTCAATTCAAATAGATGGGTTTTAGCTTAAAATCAAAATTGAATGAAATTTCAATTTGGGGAAATATGATTCTTGTCCAGGAGTGTAGCATATAGTAGTGCTCTCTCTCTCTCTCTCTCTCTCTCTCTCCCCTTGAACTGACCTCTAAGGGTGCAAAATGACACATGGGGGCATGAAATGACCACTCCATCCCATAAGAAATGCGAATTGACGTTCTTGTTGATGCTTTGTCGTGTGCTTCCGTAGGCCCTCACACATGCACAGGGGCCATGCTCCCCACAAGAAACACTTTCCATCCTCCAAAAAATATACAAACAAAAAAAGAAAAAAAATTCCACAAACACGTTCTTTCACGTCCACTCTCTCTCTCTCTCTCTCTCTCTCTCTCTCCTCACTTAAAATAATCTTTGTGGTGCAAAATGACGCATGAAGGCATGAAATGACCACTCCACCCCATAAAAAAATGCAAAATAACATTCTAATTCATGCTTTTTCAGGTGCTCCCATTGGTCCTCACACATAAGTAGGGCCACTCTCTCCACATGAAACATTTCCCAAAAAAACTGTACTAACAGAAAGAAAAAAAAATCCACACGTTCTTGACTTCTTTCACGTCCATGTCTCTCTCTCTCTCTCTCTCTCTCTCTCACTCACAAACCAACCCATAAGCTCCTGCCAGTACCTATGATTACGCACATCACACCCTGTTCAGGCGGTGCTTTCTCTACACCTTACTCTATAAATTTAAACCAACCAAGCCATATGTTTTTGCACCATCTCTCGTACTTCTTGCAATCAGAGTTACTCGTAGTTCTTGCAACCAGAGTTACAAAACATGAGTTCCCTATCCCCACAACATGGTGATTGGCCCGAACCCATAGTCCGAGTCCAATCGTTGTCGGAAAGCGGTGTATCCACCATCCCCAATCAATACATCAAGCCACCGTCCCAGCGACCTTCTATAGCTACGGAGCCCCAACAAGTTTATGATCAGGAACCCAACATCCCCTTAATAGATCTTGGAGACCTACTCTTCGGCGACGACCATATCGATTCGACCATCATCATGAATCAAATTTCTGAAGCTTGCCGAGAGTGGGGCTTCTTACAGGTGGTGAACCATGGCGTGAGCTTGGAGCTTATGGGTCGAATTCTCCAACTGTGGCGCCAGTTCTTCTCTCTTCCCATAGAGGAGAAACAAGTCTATGCCAATACACCATTAACCTATGAAGGCTATGGGAGTAGATTGGGGGTTGAGAAGGGAGCCATTCTGGATTGGAATGACTATTTCTTCCTCTACTACCTACCCTACTTCCTTAAGGATCATGACAAGTGGCCTTCCCTTCCAACTCTCCTCAGGTAAGTTTCACATATACTTTTAACTTTACTTCTAAGATACTTGAATCTAAATATTCTGAAAAGAGATTAACAGCTTGATTAACTCCCAAATGATAATTTGTATGATTGTATAGTCGAATTCTGATTCATGAATTCAAGAATTATGTTCTACTCGTTCCATGAGTGCTTCACGATAATCAAAAAATAACTTAGAACTAAATATTATACTATATTATGTCTTCTCTTATCAACCAATCATCTATAGGGAGACAATCGAGGAGTACTGTGGGCAAATGGTGAAGCTGTCTGGAACCTTGATGAAGCTCTTCTCCATTAACTTGGGTTTGGGACAGGATCGTCTGCAGAAGGCGTTCGGAGGGGACGACATCGGTGCGTGCCTGAGGGCCAACTTCTATCCCAAGTGTCCTCAGCCAGACCTCACACTTGGGCTGTCCCCACACTCTGACCCAGGAGGAATGACCATTCTCCTCCCTGAGGCTCACGACGCCGGACTTCAGGTCCGCCAGAGAGACTCTTGGGTCACCGTAAAAGCGGCTCCCGGCGCCTTGATCATCAACATCTGCGATCAGATTCAGGTATCTCCCCGTGTCTCTAAATTATCCTAACCACAGAATGGACAAATATGTTGGCTTTACATGTTTGTTACCCGTAATTTATTGTTGTGATAGTTAGGAATTTGCTTAGTTATCCTTCATTAATACAACTTAAGATGATGAAAAGAAGAGATGGGAGCTGTAGCGAGAATTGATTGTCCCCACGTATGTCAGAGATCAACACAAAATCACCCATCCGTGGGTTGTCCAGATAGTTAGGGCGAATTGGAAATTGTGTGGATAGACACACAGTCACAGGTTCGATTCCTCATCTGTGCTTTTTGATTTAAGTGGAGACCAAGGCGGTGGGTTGTTACGCTAGTCTCCCCTAGTCTCCCCGAGGATTAGTCGAGGTGCACGTAAGCTGGCCCGGACACCTTGGTTAACAAGAAAAAAAAAAACGACCGACACAAAATGGACACTGAAGTGAATGTAACCTGATATTTGTATTTAGAAAGTATAGCTGAAGTGTAAATAAAAAGAAAAAAAACACATGACTACCCACTTTTGAGTTTTTCTTTAAGAATTATTCACCCTTCATTTTGAAGAAGAAAATACACAAAATCATGTTTGACTCCCAAGTTTTGAGTGAAGCAAAAGATTCTTGCTTCAGGCATGGTGATTTGATCCTCCATAGTGTCCAATTATAGTATGACATCTAAGAATACAGTAAGTCATTGAATTCGCTTGGGTGATCGGTGAGATGTCTCTATTAAGAATATGGCAAGTATCAGAGAATTGGGTGCCCATATTTTAATTCCACATCGTCTAGGGGGAGGTTGCTGGGTTAAATTGATAATATCGAGCCTCCTTAATATGTTACAATGTGTTTTAAAACCTTGAGGTTTATGGCCAAAGAGAACAATATTGTGCCAAAGTTAATAGAGTCAAGGTGTTACAGGTGGAGAATGTGACACCTAGTACCGAACCTGCTTAACCCATGGGCCCAAAGAGGACAATATTGTCCTAAGGTTAATGGGACCTGAACGTTATATATAGGATCATACTGACTACAACCTTACCCTTGTGCCAAGGTCCACCATCTTAATTAATTATACATGTATATATAAATACATTCTTGTATCTCACGTGAATGAATTTCTTGATGATTTGGTTAAAATTTTCTGATCAGGTGTTGAGCAATGCAAAATACAAGAGTGTTGAGCACCGGGTGGTTGTAAATTCAGCCAAAGATCGTCTCTCGCTTGCCTTCTTCTATAACCCAAAGAGTAATATTCCAATTGAACCATTGAAGGAGCTGGTGACACCAGATTGTCCACCTCTTTATGCACCCATGACATTCGACCAGTATAGACTTTATGTGAGGATGAAGGGTCCAAAAGGAAAATCACAGGTGGAGTCCCTAAAATACCTGCAGCGCTCATAAGGTCATCGTCTTCATACACAGCTTCTGTTAATTATGTGTGTGACAATAATAATGTAATCCATCAAGTTATTTGTGTTGGTATTTATCAATAATAATATAATCCATAATTATGTAATCCACCAAGTTATTTGTGTTGGTGTCTATCTTTAATTGTTGGTATCTGAAGATGGCAACTAATGGGGAACCAGTGTCGTGGAAGAAAAAAAATTGCAATAACTGGTAAAGCACTTATGCTTAATTGATATATTTTCTTTACATTTTATTTATTTATTTTTGATAATTTATTTACAGTTTAATTTTACGGAACAAACACTCTCTCTATTTATTTATTTATTTTTGATAAATTATTTACAGTTTAATTAATTTATGAAACAAACACTCTCATGCATGAAAGTCGCTTGGTCTAGGGAGAGAGTTCCCTGCATTGCCAGTGGGGGAGGAATCTACCATCCCACACAAGTGGTGATGCAAAAAAATCATTTCATTTATATGACACCCACATGATCGAAAGAAGAAAGACAAATAAAAATAAAATAAAAAATTAAAAAAAATTGTTTTTCTAACTCATCAGTCATTTTCTAAAGTCAATAGTTCTAATTGTGAAGCATATCCCTTTTACCAAAGAAAATTTGTTAGGAATGTTCCGACCTTGTTTTAAGATACCTGAATCGATCTTGAGATCAGATAAGGTCGATATCGATTCAATTTTAATTTGGATTAGTCTAAATCAGATAGAAATACCCTTGATTGTCATTAAATTTTTTTTATTTTTTTTCCCTGTGCTCATATCAATATAGCAATATAGAATCGACTAAGAGTCAAGATCAATACTAATACAATCTGATTGATTCAGCTAATCTGATGTGATTCCTCAAACAATGATGCCTATTCCCTAGAACATATTTTATTTCTAAAGTTGTAG
Source organism: Macadamia integrifolia (assembly GCF_013358625.1). Taxonomy (NCBI): domain Eukaryota; kingdom Viridiplantae; phylum Streptophyta; class Magnoliopsida; order Proteales; family Proteaceae; genus Macadamia; species Macadamia integrifolia. The sequence goes on along the minus strand of NC_056562.1, from coordinate 7,797,480 downwards.
ACATAGGAAATTATCACATGTTGGATTTTTAAGAGACTTTTTTTTTATTCATTAATTTTATGCAGGTCATTCTTTACCTCCTTTCGTATTTGCTGATGAACTTTATTATTATTATATTAGTTATTTATTTATTTTTGAGTAGTAGATTAGATATGATAAGAAAAATAGACATTAGATTCCATGAAAAGAAATTGACAAAAGGTCTCATGGATGACCTGTGCACCCATATAGAGTATCTATGGGTGACCCAGTAAACATTGACACAGTTATGCACTCAAACACAAAGATAGGAATCAACAAACGATCCATTGGTTGGACCATTGAGATAAATCAAAATACCAGTTTGTGTTGAAGTTGACTTAATCATTAACATTTTTTATTTTTAAAGAAGAGAAATTTATTAAGAAGTTTACACCCCCCGACAAAAAAAAAAAAAAAAAGGGTAAGAGTGTCGTTACAAAACCTTTTATCAAAAAAGAAGAAAAAAGTTTCCTTATATAACCCAAAACAATGAAAATCTAAATAGAATAATTTCAGCCTTTAATCCAATCCTGCTAAAATCCCCATCAATTAATCATGGAGCTTTGAACTACTGCCCAAGTTGATCAAGCACAATGAAGAAAAAAAGAAAGAAATACAAAAAAAATATTTTCAGTTGATGACCAAAATAATGGATCCTAATCCAGCATTTAACAAACCATATTTTCTTTTGCTCCCTTCCCTTATAATACATTGGTTGGATGGATTATTACGAGCATTGGAGTTTTTATGTTATTTATTTTTTTAAACAGTTTTTCAATAAAGAACATGAGCAAGTGTTATCAAGGATTAGATTAATTAGGTCAAGACTATGAGAGTATTCACATCAAATAAATGTGTTAATGAACTGAATTGAGAATGAATATATGTAATAATTTTATTTTATTTTAATTTATTTTTTTGTAAAGGTAAGTTTGATGTTTAAAGAAAAAGAGAAAATAATACACACGGAAGCACCTCCTAAGAACCCCCCTAGAAATAAGAGGGGAAGAGGTCCCTAAAGCAGGTAGGATAGGCCCTACCTATCAAACAAGGCGAATACAACTAAAAATATTAAACAAACAATTACATCTGGAAGTAAGTGAAATTAGGAGGATGCCAAATTGTTTTAACAGCTAATGTTGGAGAAGAGACTAAATAATCCGCTTGCCGGTTTTGTTCTCTCCAAACTTGCTTAAACTCCTTACACCTTAGCAAAGATGAGAGGTAAAGGATTTTGCTATGATGACTTGCATGTTCCAAGGGCCACATATCTTCCCATTAATAATATCAATTGCCAACATGGTATCAAATATAACAGAAATTTCCATGAAACCATTTTCAATGTTCAACATAATCCCTCCTAAATAGCAAGCATCTCCATACATAGGACCGGCACCTCCTCTCCTAACGCCTCATAAGCCATTATTCGGGATCTTTTAGTGTCATGAACCAGCCCCAATAAGAAGCTCTATCACTGGAGAGAGCACTTGTACATTAATGAGTGATTTGATTACCGCCTCATGATGTGTGGAAGATGCCATCAACAACTCCCAAATAGAGATATTCACTTGCACCTTCTTTAGTTGGTTCAATGCTTGGTTTTCTGGTTCCACCTATGTGCTATACTGCCATGTCTCTCTGACACCTCGTTATTCAATCACTATTTTTTTTTTAAGTTCCAACCACTCCGGGTTCCCATTATGCTTGGAGGCTTTTTTTGAAGATTTTTGTAGCATACCGGTCATCTTCATAACTGTCCATGATGGTAATAATGCCTACCATCAGGTCCTATTCTTCTGGTACTTCCTCTTCCAATTGATCACATTCTAGAGATGGAGGTGGAGGGCCTCCGCAAATATCGAAGGCTCAGGCATTGATAATCTCCACCAAGTTGTAGAGTTAATGGATTGCTCTTTCAAGGCTATCTTCTTCATTTGCTTCTGCAAATTTTTGCTAGAGGTATTCCCTTTGGCTAATGGCTACAACACTCAACATTTTTTTTGTCATGTCTGGTCTTGTCACCATTATCTCTAGCTGTCAAGCTATGTCTTCATTCCATTCTATAAAATCATAGTACAACACATAGTGTGGCTCAAATTCTTCTTCCCTTCTTGGATTTTCTTCCTCCTCACTCATATTGTGACCCTTAGATCTTTCTCTCTCTTCTTCCTAATCATCTTCACTCATGTCCATTAGTTCATAATCAAACTAGATGACGTGTATGGTGCATGGCACTGATGGGATTGGTATCTGAATCATCTCCATGAATTGCACATAAATATTACTCGGACACATCTTCTTCATCACTCATATATTCTTTCTTGTTAAAGCTTCCATCTTAAAACCAATTGGCTTGAAGTGGGGTGGCCCCTTGTGGCTCTTATACAATATAGTTGAATTACCCACAGTCAATGTGGGACTATCTCAATACTTCCCCTTACGTGTAGGCCTCTTATAGCTCTATCTTCGTGGGTCCAGCAAGGAGTCCATCATTGATGGAAGCCCAATGTACCTGCTCTAATACCATGTTAAAAACTTCCATCTTAAAACCAATTGGCTTGAAGTGGGGTGGCCTCATGTGGACCTTATACAAGATAGTTGAGTTACCCACAGTCGATGTGGCACTATCTCAATACTCCTTGGTGTGTTCTTCATCATCTTCATCCTCTTCGTTTTCGTCTTCATCTTCCTCCTCATCATTGACACTATCACTAGGCTCGTCATTGTTGCTGATCCCCTCATTGTTCATACAATCACAATGGGAAAAAATCATAGAGCAAATGGCCTCGTTAAGGTTGAAATCTAGGTCATATCCTCAAAGCTCATTGATGACATTGTCAAAATTATCTTCTTCATTTTGATATCTTACGCAATAAGAATCAGATGAATATCTTACGCAATAAGAATCAGATGAAGTCCCTCTTTGATCCTCTCACCAACAACTAATGCTATTACTACTTTCATCAAATATCTGTAACTTCTTCAATGAAGTAGATTGGAGATTCATTTTCTTGAGGTGGTATAGAATTGATTACTGTTGTTGGATCTTGTTGGATCTATCTCAGATTCTTCACCTTACAGAGCATTGACTAACCTAATGGAAGTAGTCTTTGGAGAATTGGGTAACGTGAGCATTTCATTCCAATGGTATTCATCTATCTAGCACTCCTAAGAGCAATTTTGGTAGTAGGAAGGAGGGTTCTCTACTAATCCTAGGTTATACGCACGAGATGATGGGTAATCGGGTAATAAATGAAGATGTTGGATGGTATGATGGAGATGGAGGGTATTATGTTGTAGAAATGCAACTCTAAAACGATGCAGAAGATAATGGAAAAACAAGAACAAATAATGCACATAAGTTTACTAGGTTCGGCAAGATTGCATACATCATCGGTGAGATGAGATCTCACTTCACTATCAATGGAGAATAGGATTACAGTGCTTGTCCTCACACCTCTCAATATTGCTTGCATTACATAGAAAAAAACTCTCGCTACAAATATATAGCGAAAACCCTAATCTGAAAAGTACAAAACTGCCCTTAAATAAAAAATTAGAGCAGGGGATGCACCCCCTACACCCCCCGCTATGCGGGGGGCCTCCTGCCCCCCTTGCAACCCCCACACCCTGTAATCGACTAACGGGATTGTCGTCCTGCACTAGTACTCCCTAAATTAAACTGTGACAGAATACAAGACATCATTCACCAACATTGTGTTAGGTGATATGATGGAGATGTAAGGAATGATGATGGATGGTTTGATGAGGATAGGGATATAATGTTGGATGCTATGATGGAGATGGTCGGTGACATGAGGGATAATATGTGGGAGAAGAAAGTAGCTATAATAAAGTGTGGAATGCCGGGGGTTAAGATTGTTGTGGTAGAGGACAAGGGGGAGAAGGAAGGAGGGTAAGTATGTGAGCACCTGATTACTAGTATTTTTGATACTCCTTCACATATGGCCCTCATCTTAAGTGGCCTCTTAGTTTCCTCCTTCCCTATGATGTGTGCATTGCCTCTCATTAGCTTTTTGTATGTTTCGCACATGCGTCTATAAGCCCTTCCCTTGTTCTGGGCTTCATGGGTTGGATCACTTTTAGGAAAGTCTTCTTCCAATGTAACCACATAAGTGCTTCCATATGATCTTGCTTATGACATGGGTATCAGAAAAATGCATGCACATTACCCTTTGGCTAGCTTTAATTTCTCCTCTGTAGGCCTTCCATTGAAAGAAGCAAATATGTTTTAAAATTTTTTCAAGGAGTTTGAGTTTCCAAAGGAGCAAGAGTTTCTCCCCCTATTCTATGTTCTGACTGATGTGTAAACTCCTTTAAGGTAGAGAGGCACCTTACACTCTTTTAAAGATAAGAGGATCCTTACAATCTCTTAAGAATGAGAAGGTCCTTAAACAGGCCTAAGTACAGTCTAGACTTAATGTGAAATAGAAAATGGAGAAGTGGAATAAAAGAGAATTGCTTTTTGTGTGGTGCGTGAATGAAATGCAATGATAATAAAGAATGCACCTTTGAAGAACTTGAACTCAATACATGGTATAGACCAATTCTCACTTCTAATGCTCAAATAATGCTCCTCCAAAGTTAAGATTAATTGTTACTTAATGAGTAGCATTAGAGATATTCATAGGTGAGGTTGGGTGGTCATTTTAGGCAGTAAATAGGCTTTAACGGTCATATTCTGGGTCCATTGGTCTACCGCCATAGGTAGTAGATCGATTTCCTGTGGTCTTGGATAGTGCCAGTCGATCAGGGCTCCCAAGCAGTCGACTGCCCACAGGCTCTGTCCAAATTTGATAGACTTCTGTCATACTAACCAATGTCAGTATTTTGGCCCTAACTTTTTACTCCGACCTCGGATTGACTTTATACCAGTTGCGTTGGAATCTTGACTTTATTTTCTACAATTTTCAAGATGGTTTCATCTCTTAATACCGACATTTAAAATACCCAAAATACCCTTGAGTCAGGTCGTTGTGATTTTCATAGAATATCACGAGAACATATGCTTCCTAATTGTTTAACACCACCTAAGGACTTCCATGCTTGGTCGAGGGATGTCCTAAGGTCATTCTACTATAATGATATGCAATGCATGGTGTGCATGCACGTATATATTTTGGAAGGTTACATATTATATATAAAAGAGTATTTTATTCTAGAAGATCTCCATTGAGCTTCTTCACTTTGATCTTCCACTTCTTGGCACTTCTTCTTTAATCAATTCATTTGTAAGTCCTTGTCTTGAGAGATGAGCTTCACATCTTGATTTCTTAAAGCTTAATACCGTTTGATAAAAGTATTGATACTAACTTGTTGATACTCTTTATTTGATGACTTCAATCTTCATTTCTTCTTTTTATTCGTCAAATTCGATCTTTGATATGAAGTTTCTACAAAACAATACTTGAAGGAAAATTGTGAAATCTTCCATATGTTTGTTATCATCAAAATCAACTATAGGAGTGTGGGCATAGCCCTAACAACACCTCGCAAGCTTAAGCTTGGTGCTTCCCTCACACAAGAAGAAGCCTAACTATTAATTGAACTTTTAAAATAATTCAAACAAGTTCGCATAGACATACGATGACATGCCCAATATTAGCACGGACATAGTGCAACACCAATTACCTCTCTACGCAAATGCTAAGTTGGTTAAGAAAAATCTAAGGCACATGAGACCAGAGTGAATACTACCAAGCAACGTAATGCTAGTTTCCTAGAAGTCAGTGAATATTCGAAGTGGCTAGGAAACATCCTCTTGTTCCAAAGAAGGAAGGAAGGGTTAGAACGTGTGTGGACTTTAGGGATTTGAACAAGGCAAGCCCAAAAGATGACTTCCAGCTACCCTACATAGACATTCTAGTAGACAACACAGCCAAGCATGCTCTCTTATCCTTCATGGATGGATTTTCAAGCTATAATCAGATCAAGATGGCTCTCAAGGAAAAGGAGAAGACATCATTTATTACACAATAGGGCGCATATTGCTACAAAGTGATGCCTTTTGGGATAAAGAACGTTAGGGCAACTTATCAGAGAGTAACCACTACTATTCTCCATGACCTTATGCACAAGGAAATGGAGGTGTATCTCGATGACATGGTAGTGAAGTCCAAGGATCGAGACAATCACGTGATAGCTATAATAAAATTCTTTCAAAGGATCAGCCAAGACGAGATGAGAGTCAACCCATAGAAGTGTGTTTTAGTCACGACAACCGAAAAGCTTTTAGGATTTATGATCATCCAAAGAGAAATTTATGTTGACCCTTCCAAGATTAACGTAATCCTAGAAATTCCACCTCCCAAAACAGAAAAAGAAATCAGAAGATTCCTAAGAAGGATTCAATATGTCAGTCGGTTTATTTAGTGACCGGGCTTTGTGCGTGTACCTCGATTGCTAAAAAAGAAAAAACCAAAGCCAAGAGGCTTTCAAAAAAATAAAAGGAATTGAGGTTACCCCCTCCAAATTTAGGCAATCCTAGATTTTTCACCACCCAAAACAAAAAAGGAAATCAAAGGATTCCTAGGGAGGATTAATGCATTATCCAGTTTATCGCGCAACTAGCAGTTAGTTCTATGTGAACCTATTTTTAAATTTCTCAAGAAGGGATTAACCAAAAGAAAAGAAAGAGCACTACGAAGAAGCTTTCAAGAAAATAAAATGATACTTGACCCATCCGCCTATCTTGGTACCTCCAACTCCAGGGTTACCATTACTACTTCACATATTAGTAACTGAAGGAACAATGGGAGCAATGTTGGCGTACCACAACTTAGAAGGAAAGAAAGAACATGTTATATACTATCTCAACAAGAAATTCTTAGCCTAAGAGGCCAACTACTCCTCACTGGAGAAGACATGCATAGTATTGGTATGCAACAAGGAGAATGAGACACTACATTCTTGCCTTCCCAGTGACTTTGATTTCACAGATGGATCCAACCAAATACTTCTTTGAGAAACCAGCCTTGACATGTTGACTAGCAAGATGGCTCTTTCTTTTATTGGAGTTTGACATTCAATACACAACACAAAAGTCTGTAAAAGAAAGAGAAATTATAGATCACTAATCATCCCATCATACAATTGAAACAAGGTCTCTCGAAGACGTATTCCCCGACGAGGACGTGATGAGTTGCACGATAGAAAATACACCACTGCAACTATTCTTGATGAAGCAGCCAATTCCAAAGGAAATTGGGGCAGGAATCTTACTAATGTCCCCTGACAAGTCACACATCTCATTCGTACATCCCATTAAAATTTGAATGTACCAATAATATGGCAGAGTACGAAGCATGCGTGGGTATGGAGATTACAATAGCCATATGCATCAGAAGGCTCGAAGTATTTGGCGATTCCTCCCTAGTAATATGTCAAATGTTGGGGAAGTGGAAAACCAAGGATGAAAAACTCATACCATATTCAGAGCACATTAAATGGCTAACACACCATTTTGAAGAAATCTCATTCAACTACGTACAGAGAGATAACAACCAGTTTTCCGATGCCTTGGCTACCCTAGCATCTATGATCAATGTCCAAACAGAAGTAAAAAATTCAGCCTTTCACGGTCCAAGAAAAAGAAGTATCACCCAATCATATGGTTTGTACACTAAATGCAAATGCATGACAATGGTACGCTAACATTAATGATTTCATCCAAGACGAAAAATACCTTGAGGATGCAACCGACAAGGAAAAATGGTTCCTGAGGAGATACGCTATCCAATTCATACTCCACGAGGGCATTCTACACAAAATATCATATGATGGAGTTCAATTTGTGTGTGAAGACGAAGAACAAGCAAAAGAAATAAAAGATCGCATTCACCAAGACATATTTGGACCTAACATGAATGCCAGAATGTTGGCTAAGAAAATGTTGATACTATGATACTACTAGAACATCATAGAGGCAGGTTGTGCTGATTATGTTGGGAAATGTCATAAATGTCAAATATATGCCAATCTCATTCACATAACACGTCAAAGTTACACACTCTAAGTTCACCATAGCCATTTGAAACCTGAAGCATTGACATCATTGGTTAGGTCATCCCTAAGTCTTCTAATGGACATGAGCACATTCTCATTGCAATACACTACTTCACTAAGTGGGTGGAGGCACAGTCCTATTCTAAGCTCATGGCCACAAAGTTAGCCAAGTTTATTATAGAGAATATCACTCCAGACACAGATTACCACAAGAGATTATCTCCAACCAATGGAATCACTTACAAGAAGAAGTTGAAAAGTTATGTGATCATCTCAAGATCCAAAGATACATATCCAAACCATATCGACCACAAACCAATGGATCAGTTGAAGTAGATAGTAAGAATATCAAGAGAATCATACAAAAGATGGCCACGACAAACAATGATTGGGCCAACAAGATACCATATGCATTATGGACTAATATTATATTCCAATGAACTGACTCTTACCAGAATTATATATGAATATTCTAATGAAAAGCAGATGACTCCCCCCCCCCCATTTTTTTTGTTTACTTCTTTTAATCTTCAAAGAGGAAGTCATTCTGTTATTAGGTAGATAAATACTTTCTATGGGAGGAAACATAGATATAGCCTTTTGGCATAGTAGGCCCCTAGTGGGAGGCCCACATAATAGGCTATTAGCTCAGTGGTAGAGCACGTCCTTGATAATTGTGTCATCGTGTCTAGGCTGTGAGGGCTTGCAGCACCATGGTGGTTGATGTGCTTTCAGTGCTGACCCGAAGTGTGTTCATCAAGGCACTTATTGCTGGGTAACTTATAAGAATAGGTCCCAAACGCTCATGTCATTCCGAAAATTCTTTTTTCGGGTTTGCAAGCACTTTCATAAAAGGGGGGGGGGGTTCCATTGGACTAGGGGCGGGAAGAAGAAAGCACTGGATCCACTAATTCATCATCATCAAATTAGCATCTCTGGGGTATTGTCTCAACGAATAAGGTTTTGACCATTCCCGGAGCCTGAAAATTAGTTAATCATAGACAAATTTTAGTTAATGGTCATATAGTAGATCTACCAAGTTATTGTTCCAAACTCTGAGATATTATTACAACGAGCGATGAAAAAAAATCCAGAGCTCTAATTTAAAATTATCTTGATTCATCACCCCATGATTTTCCGAAGTAATTCGAGAGATCGTGCACCTTTCTTTCCTAGTTTTTAGTTTGATAGAAAAAAAAAAAAGGTGGTGCCTGGTTGGATCCAGCTATTCTTGAAATAGACAACTCCAGACACTCCTTTCCAAAAAAGATCAATACACCAAGCACTACACTTAGATTTATTGGATTTGTTGCTAAAATATCGGTATTGAACCCGAAACTCCCGGTGGATGGCCACTTCTAGTCGTACATCTCCCAGGGCAACCCTACACTTACTAGTCTACGACATGGAGGTAATACTTCCAGTACGAATTGGAAATCCCCTCCTTATGAGTTATTATGGATAGCAAACTTCCAGAAAGAAAATGAAAAAAAGTTAAGATACGAAGAACTCAACTTGATCGACAAAAAGATGTTACGCACTATAGAAAACATGAAAAATTATCAACAATGCATGGCTTGAGCATTCAACAAGAAGGTAGTCCCCCGCAAAATGCAAGTGGGTGACTTAGTCTTCAAAGAGCAAAGGGCTCCCCTACAGTATCAACGAGGGATGTTCAAACCAAATTGGTACGATCTTACAGTATTTTTGAAATCCTACCTAGCAAAGCAGTGACACTAATTGATCTTGACAGAGTTGAACTCCCATATCTCACAAACATGGATCAGTTGAAGAGGTATTATGTCTACAAAAATCAATGGAGGACAAGAAATGCATTCGAATTGATCTCTTTGATTATAGAGGGGTACGTAGGCAACCTGAAATTGAAAATCAGGTTCGATCCCAAATAAAAAATAATAAAAAATTTAAGGGACAACAAAGTATCCAAAGTTATGATTCCATGCCCCATATTCAAAAATAGAAAGCAAAATTCAAATTCCAAGACTCCAAAGTCTAAGCAATAAAAAATGGAAATACTATGGTCCTATTTAATTCCTACTCCGCTTATCCAACGCATTTCTCCAGTTGCTCAATATTCTCTTTGAGATCCTTGAGCTCAGCCTCATCGGCTACCCAAGCCTTGTATGTGTCGTCGTCAACTTTATCTTCATCACTCTTCTATTTTATAAAGCTAGGTTCACCATCAGACATCCTCTTCCAAACACTTCCCAGTCCAAGCAGTGTCCCTCGAGTGTGGGCATCTCCATGTGTGGTATTTTAAAGGCAAGAACAACTCCGAAGACTCATGAGTGGTACAAATGAAAGATGTAAATTCACCATCGGTCAGCAACACAAGGTTATGCCAAGCCTTGGTAATATGAGACACCACCACACATGTCAGACGATCAAGAAGGTGAAGCTCCAGTAGATCCTTAGTAATGGACTGCATGAGATGGTACTGACGCATGATTCTACTAAGCAAGTATATTGAAGTGCGGGTCAGCCCCAACATCCTCACATAGTCATGACCACTTAAACTCATCACTGGCTTGTCTTACCTCCACCAACAGACGTGCCAATGGACTTCCCAATAGCACACATTCTAGAGCCATGCAATCCATTCATCGAACATGTAGTCATCTTTAATGTTAGCATGAGATTCGTTTAGAGACAGATGGAAATGTGCATTGACAAGAGGGCTCCACAAGAGCCAAATGCTCCACAAGCCAAATCCGGGGGTAAAAACATACAAAATCAACTCAACACTTTCAAAACATAAGCATAAATACAAAAATACTGGGAATCAAAGTGGAATACCTAAAGCAAATATGGGCTTCCCATGAAATATTTCCCATGAAGGCATTCTCCATAGCTCATCCTATTCAGACCAAGCGCATGGTCTCAACTAAGAAAATTGGTATGATGTCACATCTCTTCTTCAATTGTTTCACAACATCAATAATGACAGGAGAAGTACCATGACGACCTATCCTCAGGAGGCAACATGCAATAACACAGAAAATAAAAGCATTGCCACGAAAAATAATGTAAGGTTTCCTACATGAGAAACAGTGAGAAAAGCACTCGATAAGAGCATACACATCAATGGAATGTCTTGGCATGAATTCTTTGAGTTCCCAATTAAGAAACCGGAAGAAATTCATGATGTCCTCAATATAGTCACTTCTCACCGAGGGAATGATTATTGCACCTGAACAAGGAAAAAAGAAGCAATGCTTAAATTCCTCATACGTAGGGAAAATCTCACAATAGTTGAGATGGAACACATGGAGATCATGATCCCACACTCTACCAGCCTTAAGGAGGAGGTTCCAATTTAACTTGATTTTTTGCATCTCCAATATAGGTTGAAGATGATACCAACCAAGGATTTCACGGTCATCTTTCACAATGTCAGCCATCCACTTGGTCAAGGCTCTATTCATTACCAATAGCTACATCAACACCTAGTAAAGAGGACCGGTAACCTCCTGTATAAGAAAAGATTCAAGTTAGAATGCTTTAAAGAACAGAGGGAAAATAAGAATCATAAGAGAAGGGAAGCAAACCCTAGACAAGTTGTAGAATTTATTTGACCTCAAAAGTGGAGAGAACAAAGTCCTACAGAACCAATTTATATCAAAAAACTCCCACAAACTCGTCCCTCACTTTAGAATGGAAGTTTTGAAATGAACAGGTTTCAAAAAAGGAAGTAAATCTCGATGAATCTGATGCCTGATACAACAAATCTAGCATACTTAGCACACAACTGATGTCGGATACATCACCCATAGTTGGATTATAGCATTCTATAGGAAATGAGCCAAATCCGACACCACTTGGCCCCGGATTGACAAAAATTTATCAATCGATGTCGACCTCACATGCCACTGTCGGACTGTAGAACTCACAGTTTACATGCCAAATCTGACACTATTTCTCTGGCTTGACGCAATCTGCTCAACACCTGACGTTGGCCAATATACAAATGGCATCGGATTGGCTCAACTAGTAGTAGATTGAGTCTGTATTCAGACATCTTTGCTAAACATAAGTTCGAGGATTTTTAGAGCTTACATACCCCAACCATGGCCATTTGCAACACTCACATGCATATTTACGCCTACTCTAAGTGCCCTAGGGGTCATATGCAATCATTCACACAGGGAATTGAAATTCCTTTCCTCTATAAAACAATGCACTTAAGAAAAGAAAGAGACACAAGCAAATGCAAGAAGTCAAATTCCATTACCTTGGGGAATTAAAAACCCTAGGCTTTACAAAAGTGAGTAAGCCATTATCCATTCCAAGTATCTAAAAAAAAAAAAACCAAACAATCGTGTACATCATCAACAAAACAAAAAATGCTAAGCTACTCATGGATCCTCAAAATCCTTGGACCTCCACTCCCTCCATGTGTCTGCATCAGCACTATCCTCCTTCTCACTCTTCGAGTGAGAGGCCTCATCACCCTCATCATCCTCCGCAATGGCCACCGATGTGTCCATGCTAATTTGCTCCAAAGCTTCGGGATCATGTCCTGATAGCCCTCGATGTCAAACCTCATAGCATCCAACTCAGTTTTCTGCATGCACGAGACTCCCACCACTATAATGTTTGGGGAGCGTCATAATGTTCTACATGTTTATTTCCAGCTGCCCTTTTGTTTTGATTTTATCTTTTTCGTGTGAACATCCATATCGAATCCAAAATTCCAATAAAGGGGGGTCTTTTTTTTCTTATGCATTTTAGTATGTTGATAGAGAAAGGCAAAGTGGATATAGGCCTATTTTTTCTTACTTCTAAGACCAGACAGCCGGGAGAGTGCAAGGTTGAGGCACAATCCTTTTTTCTTGCTTCTGAGATGAGGCTTTTCAGCCAGTGAGTGTTGGGAGTCCAAATATATAAAGTTGAAGGACACAAGTTTGCATTTTGAATAATGCAAATACTGCTTAAACCGGTTGGAGATCCAATCTAGATTATACAAATTCCACCCTTCATGAACATCACTAATTTCAAATGTGCTCAACCAGAATCCAACTAATCAGAGGTTGCATGACCACCAATAGGAGTAAAATTTTGAATCTAATTCAATCATTTATTCCCAACTCAGTCTCACAATGGAGAAGATTCATCCAAAACCGATAATTCATCAGTTTCAAATACAAATATTTGATCAGATTATTATAAAATATATTGCGTGCTAACTTCTATTCTTTTTTTTTTTTTACACTATGAGTATCCAGGTCTTTGGCCTAACTAGTCCCGTGGGTTCATACTGGTCTCACAACAGAATGGACCAGGTCATACCAGGGTTGAATGAGAACCATTCAACTTTCACTGAAAACAATAAAGAGCACTAAACACCCTGTGTTAATGGCCCCAAAGAGATAGGAGGAGTCGAACTCAGAACCACACGCTTCGTGAAGCGAAGGTCCATTGCCAACTCGGCAACACCCTTGGGATTCTTCTCTTCTTCAGTTTCTTAATAATGACACGATAAATACACAGATTATTATGACTAATAGACCCTTCTATGGTCATAATGTAAACTTTTAAATAGGATATGAAGGTGTGATGTAATCAAAATCTCTCTGGTTTGTAAACATTATTAGAAATGTAAAGAAGCCTGCTATCAGGGTTAGATAGACATTCAGTCCACAACCCCAGATAACAACTAATTATTAATGTAAACCTTAGTTTGCACATCAAACAAAGGCAATTCAACATACCATTACCAAGCATCAGGTTGAATCTACACATATCCACATCTAAAACAAATGCTAGCAGATTAACACAGGTTTCAGGATTGCTGCAGATTAGTAGAAAATGTTGGTGTTCTAGCACCCTCTTCCAGTGGCGCTGACCAGAACCTGCAACCCCTACAAAAAAAAAAAAAAAAAAACCCTACTTCAGCCTTGTAATGATATATATTACAGGTCACCGATTAGCCATAAACAAAACAACCCAAAACTGAAGAAAAAAAAGAAATAGCTACCTCACAACCCTAGAAAACCTCTGGAAGTGGTTTCTTCTTTAGGTTTCCTTTATTCAGATATGAAAGTGAAAATTCAAAAATTTCCTTGATAACTAAGGTGAAGAAAAAGGAATGATTTCCTAATTTGATATTCTACTTAACGATCATATTTTTAGTATTAGAGAGATGGGAACAGTTATTGATAACCATATCAGCGGAGAGATAGGGACTACCAGCAAAAACAAAATAATAATCTGATGGCCACATTAAATCTATTAGCCAAGAAATCAAGACTAAAAATTAAAAGAAATGGACAGAAAAATCCCACCAAATAATGAAGTCAAAGTCATCAATAATATAAACATACAGCCATATAACTGTTTACATTATGGATACAACAGAATACAGCAAGTTACTAGGAAAATGAAAGTAGGGATATGGTTCCTGTTGGGTATGCTCTCCTACACATTTGGAGAAGAGTTTAGACATCAAGAAAGCCATAGATTCTTATATGCATGCTTCTGGCATTTAAGACCCAGAGGAAGATCATGCATTACAACAAAGAATAGATCATGCATAACATGAAATAAATTCAGTCCAAATTTGAGAACAAATGGATAGAAGGCTAGCTTCCTAATAATGTCCAGAATAAAATGTCAGATGTCAAATCACAGATGCGCTAAATGTGACCCATTGAACAGAAGAAATGACTTCTGAACTGCACAAATTTGTGATCCTAGTGAACATTTCAAGAGCACACAGCAGTAATCTAGAAATATAGTTTCTAAAATTATGAAAAATAATTCCCAAACTATGGATAAGCTTCTCCAAATTGCAGAAAAGGAGAACATACGCAGAGAAGAGCCATAAAAATACTAATTCATCCAAAGCTGCCAATGCATAGCTATTACATAATCTTAAAAAGATATTGGAAAATATCATGTTGATCATAATATGAAGAGAATATTGGAAAAGGAAATGTATATATTGTCCCAATCTTTGAACATCTTTCATCGATCAGAAACGTCTGACTCACAACATGAGCCAACCTCCCACCTAGAAAAACGTCTATTCTCACTCCACCCTCCTTCCATTTTTCCTTCAATTATCTTCATCTAAGGGGTTTACACCACTACTTCATTTAGTTCTTCTGATCTCCATCATTCTCTTGCATCTCCTTTTCTCCATTTTTTTCCTTCTTTACCCTCTCCTCACCGTTTCAATTTGTCAAACATATTTTATTCATTTGCCCCTCCATTGTTTTTGGGATGTTACTCATGCGAGTTGTCTTTCCCACTCCAGCTACTCTTCTCCCCCTCTTAGTGCATATTGGGCTAAGCCTCTCAATGTTCTGCTTATGGGCTTTTAGAAGCCAGCTTCTAGGGTTATAATGGGTCCAATCATAGTTGTCACAGCATCTAAATGGCCCAAGGTGTTGGAGGGGGCCTGGACGCAATAGGTGACCAAGGTGTCTGGATGCCTAGGCATCTAAGCAATGCTCTAACAACTATGGGTCCAATAGAGTTACTTTGTTTGGAATTTTACAGCCAGAAGCTGGGAGTAGGGCGGCTTCTCAATAATTTGTGATAAAGATTCCAAACAAAATAATTTGGTTGCCACGCACTTGTAACCCACATAAGAACCAATTGCTGGCTTCTAGAAGCTGCCCTAAAAGCTTACAACATTCACTTAAATCTGTTATGTAATGGTAATAAAATGGATTTCGATACTATATTTGGCCAAGAAACCCTTTTTGAGTAGATTGGTTGTTCATTCAGTTTATAAGGGATGTCTTGGGCTTACTCTTGAGCCCATTACACATCCCATCATTAGATTGGGATTCTACCATAATTACTGGTTAACCCTTTTCCAGCCCATTTGAATTGTGTTATTTCTCTAACCTTATATAGAATTTTGAAATCTCTCACTCCACCCCCTTGAACTAGTCTTCAATATTTTTTGTTCGACGTGTCTGTCCCTTGCTATCCACTATTTAGTGCACATGGCCCAAGTCTTCTCATATCAGAAAAAGATGTCTCAAATTGAAAACCTATTCTACTAAGGAATAAACTAAAATTGGAAACACAATAAAATATCCTACTCTAATCTACCAAGTAAGAAGAGGAAGTAAGAGATCGCTCTTAATATCTACCCCAATAAAAGAAAGATTACATTATTATTCCCAAAATAAATAACCTTCCTAAAATCCTACTAGATTCCAAAAAATAAATTAGACCTGGTTCTTGGTCCAGGTTCCCAAATGGGTTCGGATCGATCCACGGAAGCACGCCTCTCTCTCTCTCTCTCCCTCTCTCGATTCTCTTCTTCTTCTTCACAGGCTCTAGTTGTTGAGATCAGCATTGTCACCTAGAATAATACCAAATAAACAGCAGCGGCACAATAACAGCCAAATAGCAACAAAACCCCAAGATAACTTAGCTGCAGCCAAAAGGAAGAAAACCTGCAGGTTTCTTTTCCATATCTCCAAATCCAACTGTGTTCCGTTCACTCCAACATTCAGCTCTAATAAAAGGGTGTACCTAGTGCAAGAGCCTCCCGCCACTGCGGGGTCTGGGAGGGTCATAATATACACAGCCTTACCCCCGCATCGCAGGGAGGCTGTTTCTTGACTCGAACTCGCGAACCACTAGGTCGCCAATGGAGCAACCTTACCGTTGTGACAAGGTCTGCCCTCTCAACATCCATCTCTAATAAAGCTTACAAAATCTCAAAATGGGAAGGAAAATAAAATAAAAGACTAATTTTGGGACTTTCCTGATCCTACTAGAACCAATCTTAGAAACAAATCTTATGACCTATAAGTACCTCCTAGTGACTGACCAAATCTTCTAACCTCTTGCCTAGGTAACCAATGTAGACCATAGTTCGAGGTCTCAATTTTGGGCATAGTTTGACATTCTAACCTCTTGCTGAGGTAACTAATATAGACCATGGTTCGGTTTTGGGCGTAGTTTCGCCCAGACTCAAAACTGAGATCTTGGCAACACATGGTATTTTTTGATAGGAAGTTTTAGAAATGGATTTCTGTGGCCAAGTTAACTCCTGAAACATCTAGCCTATTTTTGGCTATCTAAACACAGTGAAAACAAGAAATGGCGTGCCAAAATTGGTGTTTCTGACACAACATGCCGAGATCAGATTAGAATGAGTAGAAGGGCATTTTTTTCACTATGCCATATGGTGAGAGCAAGGGATCTCCTGTAGGATAGCAAATTACTAAGGGTAGAGGAACAAATGGTAATATTCTTACACACACTTGCCCATAATGTCAAGAATCGTGTGGTTCGACACCTTCTGGGTCATTCTGGTCAGACTATTAGCAAGAACTTTAACCTCACATTGGGTGCAGTCATGCAATTGTACCCATAATTGCTCCCCCTGTCGAGTACCAACATTCCTAGTTGCATATCAGATAAAGCTAGAAGATATTTCCCATCCTTTAAGGACTGCATAGGAGCTATTGATGGGTCACATGTCCCTATATGAGTACCTACTTCCCAACATAGGACATTTCGAGATAGGAAGGGGAATATTTCTCAAAATATCCTAACTGCATATGACTTTGACATGAAGTACACCTATATATTATCTAGCTGGGAGGGCTCTGCATCGGATTCACGAATATTAGATGATGCTCTTCATAGGGATGGTGAGGCAAAGATTGTTGTACCTCCAGATAAATACTATATCGTTGATGCTGGGTTTGCTAACCAGCAGGGGTTCTTGAGACCTTACTGTAATGTCTGTTACCATTTGAAAGAGTGGCGGAACTAGAACCAATCTCCAATGGATAAGAAGGAATTGTTTAATTTATGACATTCCCAGTTACGAAATGTGATTGAACGGTCATTCTCTTTGTTGATGTTACGTTTCAAGATTTTGAAAAATCAGCCAGAGTACCCTTACAAGACTCAGACCAGTATAGTGCATGCATGAGTTCTCATACATAACCATATCCGCAATAAACATACTGTTGTATAGGAAGAACAGTGGTTTGAAGAGGAGCAAGCCAACGAAGCGAACTCTAGTGATGAAGAAGACCCTGACAACAACACTGATGAGTATGATGGTGTAGATGAAATATTATATAATCTTGTGAATGTTGATTGGGAACAGTTTCGAGAAGATATAGCGAACAAAATATGGGATGACAGGATTGAAGGAGATTTGGATGATGAACCATATGATTTCTAATATATTATGCTATGCTATGTACTAGACTATTGAGACCTCGGTATGCTTGAGATTTTCGTAAGATTATGCGTTACTGAGGCTAGGGTTTGTCCAGTCCTAAATTTATATGATGTATTTGCTTGAATGGGTGTTGCGTTTATTTGGTAATGTTTACATATATTTTGATGTGTCATTATCTTTACTAAGTATTAACTTGTGATGTGTTTATTTTTATGTTATAACATTTTGTATTAACAATTACTTAATGTGTGTAATTTTTCTATTGTTAATATTTCCTTTCGGTAATGAAATAGAGGACATAGCTTTAGAAATCCAATCGCAGTCAAAGAGGACAAAATTGTTTTTGGCCAAATGAGTTGTTACAATTTTTGCTTTAATGTTTATTGGATTACCATAAAAAAGGAAAGACTGGTGACAATGGCCTTAGGAAAGACCAATGGCAATCTATTGTCAAATGCATACATGATAGATTACGTATGACCTATGATTGGGAACAAGTCTGCAACCATTATCGAATATGGAAGCAAAGATTAAGAGCTTTTGAGTGACCTCTAGAAGAATAGTGTCATGGGCTGAAATTTAATAGAGATGCGCTTTGATGCACTTCACCATGTTTGGAATGAATTTAAAGTACTTCCCCCTTTTTTTTTAATACCTTTTACCTAACCATCCAAAATATGCTCATTTTTCTTAGTCAACTCTATTAATATAATCTTCTTAAAAAAAAATTGTAGAAGAAAGAGCAAAGATATTGGAAAGAACATGCAATTCTTTCAATATACATTCAAGTAGGTATATGGTTAACCAATGAGATAGCTAGGGGCTATGACTCGTCACATCCATCAGAGGCTGCATCTGATCGGCAGAATGATTATAAATTCAATCTTGATGGACTAAAGAACCTTTCTTTTGCTAGTGAAGGAGAATTTGAAACTAAAGAATGTGTACCTTCAATTCATTTAGAATGTTCTACTCCTGTTTGAGGTTGGCCTAGATCAGCTTGTCCTAGTGGTAGTAACAGAGAGAAGAGAAAGAAAGGAAGGGCTAATAAGATATCAAGCCCTTTGAAGACAATAGCTTCTCACATTGGTCGTCTAATCAGTCACCACTGAGTCTAGCAATGACCTCATGGATAGACTTCTGATGCAATCGATGCACTCCCAACTATTGATTTCAACAAGAAATGGTGTGCCAAAAAATTCTTCGTGAAAAATCGAGAACTATGCAATCTGTTTTTGAAAGCGAAAGATGAAAATAAGCCACAGATGTTGAGTTGCTTATGGAAGATGACAAGGCCAATGATGTTTGATGGGTGTTTCACTGTTTTGTGATGGAAATTTTGGATATTTGTCTAATGTTTAACTATGAACTGATTAACTTTGAAAACTGAAATTTCTTTTTTTTTTACCTAGTAATTGTTGTGATTTGTGATGAACAATGCACTTTTTCTCCTGTTCGACTGTGAACAGGAAATGCTTACTTGGATGATTTATGTTATGAATGAATTAGATTACTAATCAAATTAGGTATCATTTCAATTATGTATTTATTGATTAAATACTACACAGATTGACATGATGATTGACAGCAGGTTCATATGGATGTATCATGTTTTTTTTTTTAACTACAGATAGTTATGGAACTAAATGATTACACATGCTTTTATGTAGTGTTTATGAACTGTTTTATGGAACAAATGATAGCATACTATCTAATGATCAATTTTTCTTTTTAGATGGAAAATATTGCTAGATGTGATGTTTGTGGTGCTAAATGCATTACTCTTACATCAAATACTGCTCGTCATCCAGGTAGAAAAATCTACAAATGTCATACCCACACATTTTTTCACTCTCAAGTACGTTAGCTCCTTTAGCGCATATCAAACGACTGGGAGGAATTTGAGGTGTGTTCCTTAGTGCTACCAGCTATCAAATGCACGTTGGAGGGGCTGGCACACTTGAGAGTATCCAACCATCTAGTAGGTCCATTGAATGTTGGTTGGATTTAGATTCCCTCAAACTTTGGAGAGAGGCAATGCACATCCAGCGGCTGGAAGCCCCTTGGTGCGTGCGCCTAGGTGTTAGGGAGCATGCTTGGGATATTCCCAACTGTCAGATGTGGCTGGGCTTTCTCCTGTGCTAGAGGGGATCAGAATCCATGTTGGCCTACCCACAAAAGTGGGGCCCCAAATATTACTTAATTCCTATAAAGGGAGAAAAATTAAAGTAAAGAACTGAGTTTTCCTAAGGCCATGACGAATGATTCTTCACCATGACGATGGTGAGAATTTAATTAGATTTCATGACTTGTATATAAATTTGTTTTTCCTCTCCTACTCTTTGCCCCTTTCAATTTATGTTTTTGTGTTGTTTCATGTTGTCTTACTGCCATCTGAACAAATGGAGCACAAACCCATCTAACTACACTATCAGATTAGATCTTTAGCAGTGGAGATCGACAAAAGATAAAATAAAATTTCGTATCACAATACACCTCTTTTGACCCCTTTATCAGCTTCTTTAACTATTATGTAAATGTCAAGAGAAAACTTTAAAATTTCTTTTTCTTTTTGCTAGGAACTGTGACTAAGGCCTTTAGATATAGACATTCATTTACTACCTAGTAAGCCATGGTAAATTTGGGACAAATGAATAACAAAGGCATGCCTATTATACGGATTAATAAAAAGTTGTGTCCCCCAGAGCAGCCCCCTCGCGCCACCGACATAGGGGATATACAATGTCCATTGTGTACCTCTTGGGGGAGAGCACCCATATGTTTGGGCGTAAGAGCCGCTCTCAGACAGAAAACACTTGCTATGGAAAATAATTATGGGAGAGGAATAGGTATGCTGCCTGTGTACAGTGAACTAGTTGTTAGTGCAAATACCAACAAATACGAAAAATAAACAAAACCAGATCCGCACAACACAGAGATTTAACGAGATTCACATACCGATGTGGTGTGCTACATCCTCGGGCAAAGAAGAAGATGTTTCACTATGTAGAAGAGAGATTACACCCAAGTAGCAGCGAGAAAACTCGCCCTGAAACCCTAGCTCAAAAAACCCCCAAATTACAATGACTTTCTCAACAAGACGATAGTACATTATATACTCCTCCAAGTCGCAGGTCGATCTATCGGGTCAAACCATACATAAAACTTCTCATTCAAGTTGCCACCAAAATACGCCGAAACGGATTAAGAATTCGAGACAAACTTAACACTAGCGGACATCACCAATGGGGGTGTCGGATGAGGTATCATATAGGAGGGGTAGGGTGGTCATTTCAAAAGAGGGAAGAGAGAGATAGACAGAATGGGTGCTAGCTTATGGTATACCGACAGCATACAACATTATCCCAAAAAATATTTATTTCAAAGGAGTCATATGTATATCATGAAGTGTAGTAAAACTAATTCCATTCATAGAAATGAATCAACAGAAAAGTGTCCTTTCACCAGTTCATGCAGAGCATGCAATTTACAACACCCTCTCCTTTAACATGATTTTTCTGTTTGGCTACATTTACATGTCTTTTACCTATAAAAGATGAGCTTCCCTCATTCAATCCATATAGATATCAAATCCTTATCTTCTGATTTCCCTTTCTAGGTTGTGAATTACATTCTTATTTATAAGCAACTTTCTTTTCTCTGTTTTTCTTTCTCCAATTTCTTTATAATTAGTAGTCTTTTGAGAGCAAGAACCCTATTAGGCTAATAATCATACTAACTTCTTATACCTGACTGATTCTTTCTTTGTTCACAGTTTGCAGAGGGGAACAATGTTAATCAAAGTTAACTATGAACATCACCAAATGGTCCAAGCATACTTAATGTATGTGCTTCCATCCACAACTTTCCTTCAACTGAAACAGAGTATGGAAGGTTCACTTGGTGCCGAAGTGGCTAGACAAACTATTTTGATGAATGATTCGGAGTTACCGGATGATCATAATGTCGAGTTTTATCATCTGGTTGAAGAATCCGACATCACTCTTCGATACAAACAGTTACCTCCAGGACAGAAACTCCACCTTACTGTTATAACACCAACAAATTTGGGCTACTGTGTGGAGGTGGAAGAGACCATTACTGTTGAGAGCTTGAAGGAGGAAATTCAGAAGCTTTCAAACATCCTGGTGGAAGATATGACACTCTTTTACCTTAACAATGAATTGGAAGAAGATGATTATGATCTGTTGGCTTATTTTGTTTCTGATGGTTCAACTATCACAATCAAACTCACACCATGATTTGTTCTTCACTTTTTCTATTTCTGTTGGGTGTGTAAACCATATTTCCAATTATCTAATATAGCTTTACAAGTTTCAGTATTATCTATCAGTGTTTTTTAATGAGAACCAAGGATATTTGGTCACATTCTAAATCTTGTGATTTGATTAATTTCAACAAAAAAAAATTAGATTCAAGAATCCATTAACCATTGATCAAATTGCTGAATCTAGTACTCTTGTTTCATGCTCAACCTATTGGTAGTATAATTTTGCTATCAGTTTCTTTGACTAATAGAACACATCTCAATTAGTTTTCTTTTCAAACTCTTTTGTTGGATCCTTATATGTTATGGTTGTTGAGGCTCACTTTTGATTGCAAGAGTACAAGGGAATAGCCCTAATTCCCAGAGAGATACCTAGACATGATAGGAATTGCATCCACCATCTTTTTTGCTTCAAATCCACAACAATAGTTATCAAGAAAATCATAGACCTGAATTCTACTGAGATTCAAGAATTAATTATCTTTATGAATTTCAATTGCCATTATTTTAGAATATTTGCAGACAAGATGACACAATCTATACTTTAACTTGAGTCTGTAACATCCTACTTACATATCTAAGCATCCTCTCCTTCTTATAATATAACTTTTGTTTTAACAATTTTTAGAGAATTTGTTTGTTTACAGGTAAAAATCAGATAGAATAGAAGTTTTCAGATAAATTCAGCTGAAAAAAGGATATATTTTCCTTGAAACTCAAACTTTTTAAATGAGTTTTACCTTAAAAATAGCATAGCCTAAATGAAAATGGACTGCTAATTAGGGAGAAGTCCTACAACTCCCCACCTTGTCGTCAATCCTGCATCAATTAAAAAAGAAAAGAAAAAAAAAAAAAAGAATATCCCAGTGCGCGAGGTTCCCACTACTGCAAGTTCTAGAAGCGGTCAATGTATGGAGTCTTACCCCCTGCTTTGCAGGAGAAGCTATTTCCTACATCAATCCTAACATGAAAAATTTTAGCATTTTTCATGAGATATTATAGGGCCGTTGCATCCGGATAGAGCAATGGTTTCACAAGGGGAGAGGCCATGGATGCAAAAAAAGCTATCACATAACTTACCTAGAAAACCAGGTTTACTCTGTTGGCCATTAGTGATTAGGTGGGTAGGTTCACAAAATGCTCAATTCTGACTTGGCCAATTTACAGTTCAGGAATTTTTTTAATTTTTCTTTCTCTTGTACTATCCACTGTACACCTGAAAAACTGTTTCATGTGTATTAACGGGCAAGTGTGTAGAACGATGTCATGGATTTTTCAAAATGTGTGGGATTTTTAGTTTTACCAGAGAACAAATATGACCAACCCCCGCCCCTAAAAGAAAGTACCACGTTTTCTTGTCAACTTGTCCATGATGGAATTGATGCATGGCACAAATATTTGCCAAGCTGGTTCCAGATGGGCACAAGTTTTGTGGACTTCTCACTCAAGTTCTCAGCTCACATTTCAAGTTTTAGCCTAGTGGATATAAAGCTTTGAGAATTCAATTAAAATTTTAAAATTATGGACAAGAAATGGATTGACTGTCATTAATTTTCTAGATATCTATTAGATGAAATTGCCACATCATCCATTCATGTGTCACAACTTAGCTATACCATGCAAATTGATATATATTTCATACTTTATCCTCAATCTACTTTGATTAAGTAGATTCCATTATTTTCAATCTACCTCAATCCACTTGGCCATAAAATTTGGTTCACAAATAGACTCCATTATTCTCAATCTGTCCATTAAACTCCAATCAAAGGTTTGTGCACAGAGGGAAAAAAAATAAAGAAGAGAGAAAATTATGGGCCATCCAAAATACAAAAAGGCAGAGTGAATATTAGTTAGGCATATGATTGAATTTTTGCACATTATTTGCGGTGTGGTTAATCCATGAGAGACCTTATCTTTCCATATGGTTAGAAACTACCAAATCATCAAAATGTGAGTATCGTTGAGGTGTAATAAAAAAAAAGTTTGCATTTTTGCCACATTTACTAATCATGCACTCAGGCACCTAGACACAACGCCTAGACACAAGGGTGATAACATGATCATCCCAATCCCCCTGCCATTGTTGGATGCAAGGGTTCTTGCTTCAATTGGCCACGTGACCAGGTAGCATTTTCTCTCCCAATAAATAAATAAAGGGTAAGATAAAGCTAGGCAGGTACACATCAAGGTGTGTAGTCAATGGAAGGGCGTGTGTGAGCATTTTAAGCACAGGGTAGCACGGTCTTTTCGTATCTGCTATGTCTAGGCATAGACACACGCAAACGGGCAGGGTTATTTTCTCCTAAATAAACGGTTAAATACCATAAAACAAAGTTCGGTACTAGATCCTATCATGAATAACGGTTTTTTATCACTAAAGCAGTTGGGACATGGTAGCTTTGGGGTTTATTTCTCTCTCTTCTTCTTTCAAACCCTAACGTGTTTTATCGGCATTGACGTTCGAAGATATGTTGATCTTACGAGGGATTCGAATTGACGACAAGAGGTAGTTTCCTGCAAATTTTAGGTCCAGAAAACGCCAGATCTCCCTGGTTCTTCTAAATAGTCCAGGTTTGGTTCCAGGTACATTGTTCTCCTCCCTTATTTGATTTTCTTATTTTTTTCTTCGTTTTGGAAGAGATTTGTGAGTCTGTTGCGTGCTGCATTACCTGTAAATCTTGAGTTTGCTCAATCTAGGTTGGTTTTCTGTGCATTTCTTTTTTCTTTCTGTCCTCACCGAGATTTTCTTTAGAAAAAATGCATATTTTTCTTTTATAATTTTTGTTGATTAGAGCTGAAGAAGTCTTCAGTTATGATTATTTGCCCAAACTTATGATTTAAAAAAATGATTTAAGAAACCTCATTATTAAAAGAAGCTGGGAAATTGAGAATTAGAGTTAATAACAAATTCTGATGTTGAATTGGGCAGCATTTCAATCTCAATGTGTTTGGTATGCTGACTTCTAATTTCAAGGTTCTTGTTCTAGAAACAGAATGGAGTAGGAAAAAATACAAATGTATTAACTTCGCAAGTGAAGCCCAATGAAGAATCAACAGGTTGGGTTTTTCTTGTTGAGGACAAAGAACAATGAACTAGACCTCTTAAAGGACAAAAATCATGTGCTTACTAAAACCGTGCTTATGCTTTTATGGACATCCATTGAAAAACAAGGATTGTGTAGCTAATTGTTAGGAATTAACTGCAGAATAACGATAGGAAATCATGTACACACAGAGAACACTACGATTTTATGTGGTTCATCCAAGGTGGGCTACGTCCATGGCTGGGCAATAAACCAGAGCTTCCACAATTTTGGTGAAGAAATTACGAACCCTCTCATGCACCTCCTTCCGAGTTCACTCCCTATAGACAGATTTAAGACGCATTACAATATAAAAAATAAAAATAAACAGTACTTCCTGGATTAAACTAAGATCAGGCTTCAACAATAACACTAATACATTGCAGGACAAAAGTAGTCCTTACTGTGTTGGTATAAAACTGAAGCAACAATCTCCATAGGGTGTTCGTGCTCAGGTGGAACAAATCGAAGAGAATAGTGAAAAAATAAAGGACAAGATGCCAAATTTTATGACTGTACTATTGGCTTTGGCTGAAGAGTTAGTAGCAAAAGTTTGCTGCTTACACTTTAGGGGAAACACAAAATTCAGTAGTTTGGTTGTTGTAAGTTGCATCCCTATCTTGATCATGCACAAGTATGGAGCTCAACAAGTTTGTGGGGTCCTGGGGGAAAAAAACAAAAAAAAAAACAAAAGAAGGTTAGTGAACTAACAATTTGACTATGAATGGTTGCTTGAGTAGGTGCACAGGTTCTCTGGGCACAAGATACTATGCGAGGAGGGCCTTGTACCGCAAGCTGCTGGTACAAAGTACTATAATATAGTACCTCTCGATCGGTGAGATTTGAGCTCAACATCATATTATATGGACAAATAAATGGTCTCATTAGTAGGATAACATGTACAAGTTATGGCCTCTGAAACATATTTTTTCTGATGTAACACTTGATTGTGGTCAAAGCTATGCCACCTCTCAGGAAATCAGATCTCAGATTTCTTACAATTAAAAACTGTCATATTCACATTTTATCAATATACAAAAAAAGATAGCTGATGAATAGAAACCAGAGTGTTTCTCAACTTTTCTATTTCTTGATCATTTTACTCTGCAAGTTTGACATAACATTTGACTTTCAAAGTTTCTTCACGATCCACATTGAGCCCTATAGACAGATGTACTGTACTCTGTACTTGGTTCTTCCTTTTCGATGAAAATTTCTATTATCTATAAAGAATTAAAAGGAAAAATGGGTAGCTGTTCCATTGGAACAGATCGTAGAAATCCAAGTTCAGAGTTATTATCATTGCTTACATACTGAAAATTGATTTGTGAGGGAGCTTGGTTGATCTTGCACCATTCATGTTGGGAACACAAGCATGATGACCCAAATATGTAAAGGTTTCAGATATATCTTATTCCTGCCTTCATTTAAATAGCTACTTTAAGCATCAAGCTCAAATATTTCTACTTTGTAGAAAGACTTGTCTTATAATCAGCAGACTGGTAACTTTAGGACCCAAAAATATAAAAAGTTCAAATAGTGCACGGGCACTTGAACTGAAGAATAAAATCTAGATGCAATCCCAGAGATATCAGTATAGGGATGAATTCGCCGCACAAAGTAGCAGCAATCTAACAAGCCGTAAGGTAAGCCAAAGTGACATTCCTCTTCAATAACAATCCAATGGATTTTTGCTGTTGCAAACAATACTCAAGCACATTAGATCTGTTATTCCTTATTAGTTCTTATTAGATTATAAACTTCTCAAAATACTTATTGGTTAGTTCTTATTAGTTTATAAACTTCTCAAAATACCTTATTAGTTAGTTCTTATTAGTTTATAAACTTCTCAAAATACTTATTATAAGCTAGACTTCTGAAACTATAGTTCTAATTTCTAGCTTCTTCTTTTCCGCAAGTTTTCTTCTCCTAACTAAAATTCTATATCAGCTCAAAGTCAAGTTCAAAACTATCAATGACCATGATCAACAGGACCAAAAATTACATATGAACCCTAGGATCTCCTGTGTGATAGCACATAAAAATTAATTACACGTGATCATCATCTAACTTGGGACTCACAAATGTCTATTGACCTGCATCTATTTTGATGGCCCAGATGTTTGTCAAGGTTTGAGCGCAGAATTTCATTTAGGGGCTACTTTCCCAGGTTTCTTGGTCCAACTGACGGGATGGTCCAGGTTTTAAAGCATCAATATTTTGTTATTATAAAATTATCATGTATGTGGATGTAACATAGAACCTTACAGATTAAATTTATTTCTTCAAATTTTTTACCTGTTGCCTCTGCGGAAAAAAAAAAATCAATCATTACATTGGCCAAGTTGATTGCTTGTCAGCATAGTGCTTCTACTGCTTGTTTTAAATGTTCAGAAAGAAAAATAAAAATCCACTGAATCAAATTTCTTTATATATTTGAGATTCACTTTATTTTTTTCTCAGAAAAAAAGAAAAGTTCAGTCTCTTTCCAGTGGAATCCCCATTTAGTGATGTATTTGGTTTCTCTAACTTTCAATCACAAAATTCAATATAGAAATTTCACAGATTTCATCTAAGGTATTTATTTGTTAAATATTTAAGTTTTTAACATAACATTTGACATTGAGAACTATTGGGTTAGTGTTAACTTCTCAGACTTGTAATTTACTTTACACGAATAAGTATGCCTTGGAAGAGTTTTTCTGGCATGGTTATTTGGTTTCTTTTATTTATCATTATATAAAGGGAAAGAAAAAGGGTTTCTGGTGTAAGCATCCACCTTATGACATTATAGCTAACTGATTTTTCATAGCAATCTTGCTTAGTCTGGTAATTTCTGCTTCTTTGAACTTTCATTTTGCATCATGATGTGTTATATTGGCAATGAATATTGATGGTTCTCTGTTTGTAATCTCAAATATGTGTAAGGATGTCTAAATTGTTATATGCCTATTCTCAGAACTAAACCAGCTTCATTTTTTTTCCATGAATAAGATGGATTCGTTGTCTGAAATCAGTGGGGATCTGGCAGAGCTTGATGGCGAACTCAAGGATATCTTCCGAGCTTTGTCGTAAACTTCTTACCTCTTTCTTCAATATGTTTCATTCTTGTGGAAAAATAAATTTTAGCTTTTGAATATGTAAAATTTGGGATTTTTGACAAGATGAGTACAGGGTTTTAGGTCTGGGTTGGGAGTCTGACTTGCCAACTTATTTCAGTGTTGGGGATATCTAATAAACACGAGTTTATTAAGCACGCAATTCCAAGATTCCGACAAAACATTAGATACAATCTTGTTGTTGTTTGGGTATAATCAGTTCTTATCAATTAGGGTGTTGGCAGAGTTTCATATAAATTGGAATTTCCTTCATCAGATTCATGGCTTTCAATATTATTTTTTATTGATTTGTATTTTGTACATCACTTTATGTTGTATGCTAGAATCATTTTCGAGCTTCAGCTTCTATTTATCAGAAAAGTCTTAAGACTTGGTACCTTTAGATGTTTTATGAGGCTTTCAATTGGCAGGTCCAGCAAATTTTGGGACAGAGGTGAACTTCTTTAGGGATCTTTGAGTTAGGTACATCAAGGATTGGTCTGGGTATGGTCAACCTATATTGATCATCTTTATCTGGCTATTGCCCAGATGATTCTATAGCTTACTCACCAAAG
The DNA here is from genome assembly GCF_013358625.1 of Macadamia integrifolia. Classification (NCBI taxonomy): domain Eukaryota; kingdom Viridiplantae; phylum Streptophyta; class Magnoliopsida; order Proteales; family Proteaceae; genus Macadamia; species Macadamia integrifolia. The sequence continues at coordinate 7,768,195 of NC_056562.1, read as the reverse complement.
AATTGTTACTTGGTACCGTCTCAAGTACTCAAAACTTGGTCACTAAAGCTTAAGCTACAGTAGGCATAAAAAAATTAAAAAGAACTGAAAAATAAAATTTGCAACATATATGACCAATAACCTGTATTAAATTAAAACAAAAAAAAAACAAAAAAACAAAAATTTGTATCTGTTCATTGACCTGATTCCTATGCTGGTCTGCTTAGATTTTGTATTGATCTAACGCTTGATATCAAAGCCATGTGGAACTAATTATCTACATTATGTACTGGTAATTGGTAAACATAGACACCCCTACTTCAGGGTAGCATTAAGTTGGTCCAGGCGTAGTGGGTAATATTTGATGGCGACCAACATAGGCCCAGCTCAACCCCTGAGCACTGGGAAATCATAGTTATCTAATGCTCTGACTATACGTCTAATTTACAAATTGGTCCTAGATGCTAATTGATGCAGATAATAGGGAGGAGATATGGAGAATATTCTAGAAGATCTAAAATATATTTGAGTGGAGAATATTATGTTAAAGATATTCCTGCTAGTATGGGGATTATGAGTTTCACTTTATGGCTTCTTACTTTCTATTTCGTAGGTTTGATAGATATGCTACAACCCACCCATACTTTCTATTTTGTGATGTTCTAGACAGATTCTCTTTGAAGGAAGACTTAAGTTGTAACCGATCCTCCTACCATACTAGAGTTTTCCCATTTTGATGGTTTCTATGAAGTTATAAACAAAAGGAGAAGGGGCTTAGACCCTCTAATAATTGGGAAAAAAAAAGTGAGTTTTAAATTCAGCATTGTTGGTGCAGTGGTGATGTTGTCCTTTTTAATTGTGGTGATGCAGTTCCAGACATCTTGGTGCTGATTCCTAGAGACTGATTGGTGGTGATTTCAATCAAACCTTATTGTGTTGATGTAGTAGATTGGGTATGGTGATGATTCCATTCCCACGAGCCAGGTGTTGTAGCCTTGTGGTCATATCCTTTTTTTATTTCTTCTTTAGATTAAAAAAAAAAAATGTGTTAGAAACTTTTGTTCCTAATACTGCCTTTCCCCTATATGTGATCCTGTTGCAATTGATCTCTGTCTTTACTGGGTTCAAGATCAATTATGCATTATTTCGTATCAGAGCCATGGTGGGATAGTAGACGAAGTCGACAGTCATTGAGTTCTACTTCGGAAAGAAGGTTGTTCGTGTGGATCTGATTCAACTTTCAAAACTTGAGGACGGGTTTTTTCAAGCCAATGAGAACTACGTAAAACATATGGAGGAGATTTGGAAGATATTCTAGAAGATTGAGAGGAGATTTGAGCAGGGAATATTCTGTTAAAGATATTCCAGCTATTATTGGGATTGTGGGTTCCACTTTGTGGCTTCTTACATTTTATTTTGTAGGTTTGGATAGATATGCTACAATCCAGCCATAGTTTCTATCATGAGGTACTAGAGGTTTCCTATTCTGTTGGTTTCTATAAAGTTATAAATAAAGGAGAAGCGGCTTAGACTCTCTAACGACTGAAAAAAGAAAAGTTAGTCTTGGCTTCAGCCTTCTTGTTGCAGTGCTGATGCTACCCTTTTGGATATTATGGTGATGCAGTCCCAAATCTCTTGGTGGTGATTCCAATGAAACCATATTGTGGTGATTCCATGGGTTGGGTATGGTGGTGGTTCCATTTCTGCAGGCCAGGTGGTGAAGCTGTGGTCATATCCTTTCTATTTCTTCTTTCAGATTTAAAAAAACAAAATGTTAGATAATTTTGTTTTGTCCCTACATGCAATCCTATTGCAATTGATCTCTCTCTGGCTTTGAGGGTTCAAGCTCGGTTATGCATTAGTAGTTGCCATCATGAAGGGCTCAGTATTTAAAACAGAAGGAAATACAATCTTCATATAGTAAAGTACGAGGAGAGACCTATATTTTAGCTAACTGTAGTAAAATACCCCAAAAGTTGACATGTTTTCAACCAATTAAATCATTGTTTCAGTCCATCCAGAAATATGTATTGTATAAGCCTATTCATTATGTATTGTATAAGCCTATTCATTCAAAGTGGGCTCAATGAAAGATTACAACTTGCAAAATATAAACTGGACCTGAACTGATTGAATCAGAAAATCAGGTTACCATGGGCAAAATATTTCCAGGACATGCGCTCAGCTTGGCCTATGGTCTGACATGCTGGACCAGGCCCAGGCTGATAATGGCCTGGCCAAGGTCTAGACTCACTGACAGCAAAGGTTTATTATAATAGTTATATTGTCTTGTCTTTTTGGAACCCAATTTTCTTAACCACTGGAGATAAGTCATCACAGTAGAGACTCATGATTTCCTAAAAATTAGAACCAAGCTGTCTAATTAAATTTCTGCTATATGAACAGATATTCATTAGACTTGGTTTCATTCATCTAACCATTGCATGGCGCATTGAAGGCAAAGAGATTTTATATCAGTAAAAGGAATTCTGCTTATGGTTGTGCACTCCTGCAGGAATGGATTCCAAAAATTGGAGAAGATTAAAGACGCAAATCGGCAGAGCAGACAGTTGGAAGAACTTACAAATAAAATGCGTGAATGCAAAAGGTAAATAACTTTCTGTCATACTATTTTGACATAAGATGACTGAAGTATCTTCACCCAATTCAAACTTTACATGTATAAATATCTTGGTGTTTGTAGGAGCTTGTAATGGAACTTCTTGCGATCATCTTTATCCTCATCCACTTATACTCCCTCCGTCCTACAATGACTGTCCTCTTTGAGGAGGCCTAAAGCTTTAAGAAGGGATTAAAGGAAATTTCTCATTTCTCAATATTTCCCTCTCATTACTTATTTAAACTCTTTCAAATTGAGCAATAAATGACTAAGATATCAAGGCGAGGAGCAAATTAGTAAACTTAACAAAAGCACATCACTTGATTTGAGACATTAGCAAAAAATTTGGGACAGCCAAAAATGGGAAGGAGGACCATCTTTGTGGGAAGGAGGGAGTAACTATTGAGTTTGAAATTAAGTGCCTATTGGTTGTTACATTTGGTCACATGATTCAGCTCTACTGCTTTTCCCTTCAAAAGGTGGGGAAGCGCTGCACACAAATGTACGGAATGATATTTTGTAAATGTTAAAGACATTTTTTTTGGGTGAATAAAATGTTAAGACATTAATACTAGTACACAGGTGTGTACCAATTCTCTTCGATCGGTAGCACTAGTTTTGCTCCCAATTCTCTTCTCGTCTATTTCTACTGTGGTTCTTTCTCTATCTTTTATTCTTCTAGTAGTTATTATTGGCTGTTCTAGGTCTGGAACTGTTGCATTGTATCAGAGCATTCAATAAACAGCAATTTCAATCCATCTCTTTTATTTTGAGTCTTATTAGGGCTTTCTCTTTTTATGTTTTGCAGCAACCTATACTGTTTTAATTTTGTGTGAAACACTAGTTGATGCAACATGGAAAACTGGGGTTTCTATTGATGATTATGGTGTGTATGTTTTCATGGAGCACTTTTAGTACCTTGTGTATGAAGATTCTGCCCTACTGTTGAACATCATATATTGCTGTCGAACGTAGCCTGCAGTACTAGTAGTAATATATTAACACTACATAGCTACATCATGCTACATCAAGAAGGTCATGTGGTTGTACTTGGAATTGTGGCAGAGGACAACATGTTTTAGATACACACTGTGATTCAGGAAATGAAATTTTGAAACCATGTATGAAAGAAAAGAACATGGAGTACAAATGAAGATCTCTGGTCAAGTAGAGCATCAGATTTGAATCATGAAACATAATCTGAAATGAACCTCTTGCATGATAGATTTTGGCATTTTGTTACATTTACTTAAAATCTTGGCAGAGAAGTTACATATTGTAAGTACATGGTGTGAAGCAGGAAGAAAAATTGAAATGCTTTTTGAAAAAAAGGAACACTCACAAAGCCCTGATCAATTAGAGTATTAGATTTGAATCATCAAACAAGATCCCCAAAATCAAACTCTTGCATGAAAGATTCTGATCTTTCTTACCTTTCCTTAACTTTTCAAGACTTGCTTAAGTACCAGTATATATGATGAATAATGGTCTGAAATTTAGCATTCAAATCTATTTCTTAAAAGCATTAGATAGCAACAACTTTCTCCATTCCCTTTTTTTATATTTTGATAAAATAAATAAATTATGCTCATGATTTCTTATAAGTGTGAATTTCATCGTTATCAATGTGGAATTAGTATACATAAAATATCAAAATATGATTTTTTACATTACTTTCCAGGATTATTAAAGAGTTTGATAGAGAAATCAAGGAAATGGAGAGCCGAAACACTCCAGAGATGACTAGGATGCTCAATGAGAAAAAACAATCAATGGTATTATTCTGTTTGGCTTAACTTATGTCAACCAATTTTCCCATAAATTGTTTAGTGAAAGATAAGAAATTTTACTACAATGGTTGGGAACCCCCCCCCCCCAACCCTTTCCCTCAGAAAAAGGAAAAATATGAAGGGCCCAAATATGCTGCAAAAGGCCCAGAAAATAGCCGTAGAAAGGACTGCTAGCTGAAGTATGAATTCTACTGAGAGTAGGAAAAAACAGCGGACAGTCCCCCCC
>NC_056562.1:7690985-7763560 GCF_013358625.1 Macadamia integrifolia | reverse complement strand
CCCCCCCCCCCCCCCAAAAAAAAAAAAGAAATATCTTACTGTTGCCCATGCAAAAAACAACTAAACTTTGGCTCTTAGAGATGCCTTATAAGCAGTTTAATAAATATATCATAAGTCAGATTGTTTTTCTCTCTATCAACTAAGTGATAGCAACCAGAGCCAAGGAATCCACAGTCCATGCCCTTATAATTTTTATACTGGCATTTCCTTGGCACAAGCCTGTTTACTGACTTTAGTTCACCTATTTAAGAAACTCAGCCCACATCTCACTAACATATTGCTGTATAAAAGCAATAATTCAAGTATTGAAACAGGAGTATTGGAAATCCAGGTTTAAGACATGTATCATACATACCACTGGACAGAATGAAAATTAAATCCACATTAAAACTATTAGAGGCACATATAATTCACTGAAGTACATTCTGAATCTACTTTTGACACTAAAATGAGTAAAACTAATGTATGATAAAAATTGCATTTTCAAATGAATTACACATTATTTCTTTAGTGACACGTTAAGAAATACAATGTATTATCCGGATTCAGGAATAAGAAAAACCAATAACTTTTACTTTCTTTTCAGAAGGATAATTAGCAATCAAAGCTCCCTCCATTGCAGGGTCTGGGAGGGGCAAATGTAAGCAGCCTCTGCGTCGCAGGAGAGGCTATTTCCAAGTTTTGAACCTGCAACCAACATGTTGCAGTGGTACAACTTAACTGTTGTGCCACAGGCTCCTCAGAATGATAAATAATTCATGAAAAATATAATTTATGATCTTCCTTTTCTTGTACGGATATTCACATTGTTTTTTTTTTCTTTAAACATATTCATCAGAAAAGTATGATAGAAAGAAAATAGAATTGAAATATAGTGGAGACATCAAAGGTAAAAAATTAAATTGCGGGTGTTGTAAGCCTTTTAGTTTTATAATGTAATTATGTATAGAATATTATTATTACCACAACATATTGACCTTGTTACAACTAATACTTTTAACACCATTTGATACTATCATACTAGAGGAATATTCTGGTTCCCTGGTTAGTTCATAAAAGTAGGTTGAGAATCATATTGGACCACATCTTAGAAACATGGTGGAACCAAGGGAAGGGCATAATTCCCCCCCCCCCCCAAAAAAAAAATTACCTTACAAATGGGTCATGCGATACAAGAGGAGTAGGAAATGGTACCTTTGAGTTCGTCTCCTCAAACCCAATAACCCCAACCCCAACCCCGTTATCATTATCCAATGTTTCATAAAGTTTTTTAAAAAAATGATAATAATAATATACTAAATTCAACTCAACTCAACTTTTTCCTATCTAAATGGGGCTGGCTACATGGATCCTCTTTCACCAATCAACTCTATTCAAAGAAATACTTGTTACCAGTCCAAAGCTACGCATTTATTTTCTCACTGTTTCTCCTAAAGTTATTTTAGGCTTCCCCCTAGCTGTAATAATAATAGAATACAATTAATAAAGTTATCTTATGAACTATGTTATATGGTGAAAGTGAAATACTTTCACTAAAACTTACCATGTAAGTAGAAGATAATGTAAGAAATGTATCAATAAAGTTAATGGAATTGTTATATGGCAAAAAGAAAAACCACAAGATGTTGTGTAAAGATTTTTCTCTATACACTTTCCAGGTCTAAAATATATTACAACAACTTATACTTTTTGCGAGTAAATGGGGTTGGCTACATGGATCTGTGGGTGGGGAAGACGAAATAGAAAAGAAAGAGAAGGGAAAGAGAGAAAGAAAGGAAAAAAGCAAAGCAACACCTCGGGGGCATCCCATCTACAAACGACATATGGCACGGATCTTTGTCCTCCAAACAGCTCTTTAAGAAGTCAGACTAGGATCACAGCCTAGCATCTGCATATCTTCCCTTACCAACTTATCAAGTTATCATGGTCATCTTAGGTCTGCCTCTAGCCTTTTTAGCTCCATCCATCCATATCTGATCACACCTCTGCACTAGAGCATCCCAAGGTCTCCGTTGGATGTGTCCAAACCACCTTAAACAGCATTCTCAGAGCTTGTCCCAAATCGGGACAACTCCCAAATCAGCTCTAATCCAGTCATTCCGCACTCTGTCTCTCCTAGTTTTGCCGCACATCCATCTCAACATCCTCACCTCACTAGCATGGTTTAAAGTATCTCCGATAAGATACAATACCCCTCTGATGCGTATCTTAAATTTAGCCAACCGATACGGTGACAGATACCGATACTTTAAACTTTGATCTTCAACATATCTTAGCGTATTTTCGATACTATACGGTACCCTCCGATAAATATCTTAAATTTATTCGACCAATACGATAATTGATATTGATACTTTAATCCTTGCATCTCAGCCACACTCAAATTATCAATATTATACTTCTTGATGCCCAATATTCTGCCCCATAAATCATAGCCAGTCTTACAACTGTTTTATAGAATTTTCCTTTAAGCTTTAGCGGAATACGTCGTTCACATAACACTTAAGATTCACCTCTCCACTTCATCCATGCCACTTTAAAATTGTGGGAAGCATCATCATCTATCTCTCCTTCCTTGTATATAATTGACCACAGATATCTAAAAAATTTTGCATTGCAGGATCTCTCTCTTCAATTTTCACCACTTCATTATCAGTCCTTGAGCTACTAAAGATAAACTTCATACAGTTCATCTCCGTGCTACTTATCTTAAGACCTCTTAATTCCAAGGTAGATCTCCATAACTCCAATTTATCGTTAATCCCCACCACAGTCTCAGCCACCAAAACAATATCATCTGCAAAAAGTATACACCACGAAATCTCTCTTGAAAGTCCTTGGTTAATTCATCAATAATAAGTGTAAATAGATTAGGGCTTCAAGGGAATCCTTGGTGAAGCCCAATTGTAATTGAGAACTCACTACCTTGACCTCCCACAAATCTCACATTAGTCACCATGCCCTTATATATATATATATATCCTTAATAATATCCACATATTTACTTCCCTTTCTTCTCTAATGCATGCCAGATTAACTCTCTAGGTACTTAGTCATAGGGCTTTTCCAGATCAATAAATACCATATGAAGATCATTTTGTTAGGTTCTAAATTTTTCCATAAGGCTTTGCGGTAGGTAAAGTTCTTCCATTGTGGATCTCCTAGGCATAAAACCGAATTGGTACTCCGATATACTAGTTTCTCCTCTTATGCACACTTCGATAACTTTTTCCCATAATTTCATAATATGATTCAAAAGATTAATGCCTCTGTAGTTATTGCAGCTCTAGTTATCACCTTTACTTTTGTAGATGGGGACTACAATACTTCTCCTCCATTCATCCGGCATCTTTCTAGTACTCAAAATCTTGTTAATCCCCTTGGTTAGCCAAGAAACCCCACATAGTCCTAAACTCTTCCACACTTCAATTGGGACCTCATCCAGGCCTAGTGTCTTACCTACTTTCATCTTCCTTAAGGCTTCCTTAACCTGGGTCACATCTATCTTTCGTACATATCTATGATGCGTATAGTTATGAAGAACACTCACTCCACTCCTACTAGGGTTGTCTCCATTTAGGGCGCTTCAAAAATACTCGTCCCATCTCCTCTTAATATCCTCATTCTTTTCTAGCACTCTATCATCATCACTCTTAATACATCAAGATCTCTACTCTTTCTTTTCCTGTATTTTAGCTATTTTATATTAATAGCCTTTCCCCTTTCCTTGGTATGAAGATTGTTGTACAGTTCATCATATTTCTTCACCCGAGCTTTCCCCATAATCTTTTTTGCCTCGTTTCTGGCAGCCTTATACCTCTTCTTATACTCAATCTCCCTAATCCTTTTCCAAGTCTTAAAACAATCCTTCTTAACCTTGATGGCTACTAGAACATCCGCATCCCACCACCAAGTCTCTCTATGGGTCAAACAAGTACCCCCTAGACATCCCTAGTACCTCTTTAGCAACTTTCTTAATGCAATTTGTCATCTCAGTCCACATCGCGTTAGCATCTCCTTCATAATCTCACTTCCCTTACTTCACCACTTTATTAGGAAAAGAGCCCGAGGAATCTCCTTTCAATGTCCACCACCTTACCTTTAGGAAAATATGTTTCCTTGGCTTACCAATTGGTGTATTGAGGCACAAATCCAAGATCAGCAGTCTATGCTAAGAAGTTAAGCTCCCTAAGGATAACCTTATAATCCTTACATAACAATATGTTGGACCTTTTAGCAAGGAATAAGTTAATTTGGCTAGAATTTGCCTACTTTTGTAAGTAACCAAGTGCTCTTGTCTTATAGCAAAGAGTGTATTTACAATGGATAGGCCATAGGCAGTTGTAAAGTCCAAAGCTACAGTCCACTCCTCATTCCTCTACCAACTCCAAATCCTCCATGAACCTCTCTGTAACCTCTCTCCTATTCCTACCAATGTGTCCGTTCAAGTCTGCTCCCACAACAATCTTTCACCCAAGCCAAATCCATGCATTAAATCATCCATGTGTTCCCAAAATTGTAACTTTTTGCTTTCACCCAACCCTTCTTGAGGTGCATATATGCTAATTATAACACAAGCTTAATGGTGAATATATTATAGTTAATATAAGGGTGGGAAAATTATGTCCATGTGCAATGGAGGAATGATCAAATTAGGAAGGATAAAGTAAGGAATGATCAAATTAGAGCTGATTTGGGATTAGCTCTGATCAAGTACGAGAAAGTCGCTTGAGGTACCATGGCCTTGTTCAACGGAGGCCTTTAGATGCTCCAATATGGAGAAGTTATTTGATTCAGATTGAAAGAGCTAAAAGAGCTAGGGGTAGACCTAAAATGACTCTGGGAAAGGTGTTGAGGAAAGACATGCATAGCTTAGTCCTTGTATCTACTATGACCTCGAATAGAGCTAATTGGAGGGTAAGGATCGATGTAATCCATGCAGCCAGCCCCATTTAGTTGGGATAAAGCTGAGTTGTAGTTGTTGTATAAGAATGGGAAAAGTATCATTGAGATGCCGGCGGAGGCTACCTCAAAAGCTCCTCCCTCAATCTCTCTCCTCCTGACACTCTCCTGCCCCTGAGTAGTGGATTCTCCATAACGCTAGCTTCCCTATTAGATATAATATTTTTTCCAAACATTTATGATATAAGGGCAGACTGTATCGAACTATATTGTACAAATCCATTATAATATACAAGGAAGATAGATATTCTTGTTGGTTTATGGTTGTCCTTGTTGGCAACTCGGCCACGTGGCGGTGATGACGTGGCCAGTTTGGGTGACATGGATGAAAATGATGACATGGTATTGTCTAGTGTCACCAATGAGATAACAGAGCTGCTTGGTATGCATGGAATGGTTTGATACATCCTTAGTATGTGGTGCGGGTTTCTAGGTCAAAACTGGTAAAATTAGCCTATTTACACTCGGGGATATTTTCGGTAGTGAAAATGACATTTTTGGAAGATCGTTTCTTCATGAAAAATATAGATTGTAATTTATCTAGTCCAGTGCATCTGATTTTGTTGCATTCCGATACCGTATGAAGAAGTTACGGCATTTGTGGCAGTCAAGGGTAGTTTCGGCATTGAAGATGAATTTTTTAAAGGAAGTGTTCTCCATGTAACAATACAAAAAAAATCCAATCTTTCCAACGGTTCTGATTTCATCGCGTTCTGATTCCGTATGAGAAAGATGCGTCATTAGAAAGGTCTAGGGGCATTTTGGTCTTTTTACATGACTGAGTCAGATGATTGAGTCTTCTGTAAAGTCGTAGAGCGTCTAGTTACAGTTCCAACGCACTTCATTTTATCTCGATCAGATATCGTATGAAAAAGTTATAAGTGTTTCCGTAAAGCCGGTTTGAAAATCCAAACTGAAAATTCATCAGTATGCTCTCGGTGTTGGGTGGATTTTTTGGAATTTATTTTTGAAATTTGAAGGGCTTTTATATAATTTTGAGATTTTGAAGGTCTTAGTTGATAAGGGGTGTTTAGCACTAGAAATATGAAGGCAGGGGCTTATGTGTATATAAGAGAATCAGAGGGATCCTTAATACACGGCTCAGATTGAGCGACGTCGGTCAGATTTAGATCTGATGGTTCGTGCAAGAGCTTGCGTTGAAGATGCTTATCCGAGGCTTCTCATTGGTGAAGTGTATTAGTTATGATGGTGTGGCGCCTCACCATATTGAGTCTTGATTGTGTGTAGCGCATGTGCATAGAATCTATAAAGAGATTCTCCGTGTCTTGATCTAAGCCAATCATATCATATCGGTTCCGATCTAACGGTCAAGATCGATGGAGCTTTATTATAGTTAGCCGGCAGTGTACCGTGAAACTCACTACACCAACCAATCGGTGATCCACAACGCGTCTGACAATGTCAGCGCGTACTTCATGATGATGTCATCATGATTCAAAATCTATGATTTAGATCTATTGTCCGTTGGTCCAATCGGACGGCTCAGATTAAGAGATACCTTTTGATGAGATCTACGGCTAGATCTACGCCTCTGTTGCGCGAGCCACCGGTGTAGCCTACGCCACCCCTACGAAGATTCCATTTCAGGCTATCTTATTGCTCTAACTTCAAATGGTCATATCTCCCTCATTTTAACTCGGATTTGGGTGATTCAAGTTGGAGATTCTTCATCTCTCCGAGCTCTACACACCAAAGGGAAGAAATCAGGCAAAGGGGTTGCTGAGGTGGTTGGAAAAATGAGTTGAAGCTCGTGGAAGGAGAAGGGTTTGAATAAAAGACTTCCATCCTCTTGCACTTCATCCATAGCCCCCAATTAGAGGCTTAGGAAGCTGCTGGAAACCAAGGCAGAAAGCTCTATTGGTTGTTGCCAAGAGAAAGAAAAATAAAATGGAAGAGGAGAAGAGGGAGAAGAAGAGGGAAATAGAGAATAAGTTTTTCCCTCTCTTTGTGTGTGTCTTGAATGCCTCTCAAGAAAGATTTTCTCAAATCCAATTAATGGAGTTTGATGGTTCTTGTTGAGAATACTATTTCCCCATTAAAGCTTTATTTACAAGGAAGACTAGAAGAGGAGAGAGAGAGAGAGAGAGAGGAGTGTGTGTGTGAATGTGAATGCCATTGTGGCTCCATGAAAGTAAAGACAAGGAGAAAAGAAAGAAGAAGAACAAGAATCTAGAATTTGGTTCTTGTGAGTTGCTTCAAGAAACCCAAGTGCCAACCGGGGTTGAAGCATTGGTGGCACCGAGACAACGTGATTATGGTCCGCATCAAGTGGAGATCGACATTATTGCATCTCCAACGGTTACTCCTTGCCAAGGTAACCTCAGTTTTGCCAAATTTCCATTATTATAAATCATTGTAGGCAAGATGTTTGATAAAATACCTAAGTGATAGTTGTAGTCTATTTGGGGGGAAATTTGCATGTATGAGTGCTTCACTATAGGGCATTGTTATAAGCCCAACTTTATTTTTTTTGGTGTTCAGTGGGCGTTGGACATAAGGGCTATGTGTTCTTTGGTAGTTACAACTACCTAAACCTATTTTCCGTGGGTGCGGCCTCTCATATCATTATGAGAAAACTAGGGTGAAGACCTAGCCATTGTATGTCATTGGTGGAAACTGGGAATCTGTTCCCTTGGCTGTGGGTGCAGTCATACTTATTATTGAGTAAATACTGAGCCCGACAGTGGGCATTACTCCGTGCATGTAGGCAACTGGCCGAAGCACTTATTTCTTGTGTTGTGGATGTGTATGCTCGTATTTGTATTATGGATTGGAGTGCTTGGCTGCAGAATGGGTGTGTACATTTGGTAGACCTGACCACTTGGTGGTGCAGTGTGGATGTGCATACGACTGTGTATGTATGTGACAGTGATTACCTTGTGAGGTTTATGAGACAGCTCTGGGCAGCAATACAGGTTACATGAGTAAGTTCCGTGCAACAGTAAGAATGGCCAGTAGTATACATAGCAGCTCTGGGCAGCATCAGTAGACTGTGCTATTGAAGTACAAATAGTGATTGCCACATCAGGGGTACAGCTGAAAAATGAAATAATGTTTGGCACACTGATCCACCCCCCCCCCCTCTCAGTGTCAATCGGGACCCAACAATTCTTTATACAAATAAAATCCCAAAGATCTTTTAGAAAATAGTTTATCATATTGGGTAATGCCTGATATCTTACCAATGGTCATTTAGTGGAAAATCTTAGTTGGCATAAGGGATTTTCCAATGCTTATAAGGCCGGGGAAAACAATGTGGTACAAGTAGAAGTACGGGTAGAGCTAAAATTTCATCTCGTAGCCTCACCCCTCCACCCCCAAAAAAAAAAAAAAAAAAATCCAGGTTCTGCCCTGCTCAGTAATGTTTACTTCAATTCTCATGTATGAGTAGATCAGGGGAAACAGTTCAGCAAAGCCTAAGCAAAAAGTGCATGTATTCAACTTCATAAAGATATCCTATTTAAAACTGTAATTAGTATGTCATTAAGCAATCCAACTTCAAACTAACTCGTAATGTTATTGTTTTGCAGATTAAAGAACTTAATTCTTATGTTTCTCTGAAGAAGCAGTGAGTTGTCAACTACCTTACCAGTAATTACATATGTTAAGAACTATGTGTATGTATTGTGGGTTTTGTAATTAATTTTTACAAAACATGGGTATGCACAAATGTACATAAATTGGAGGAGCTACTTGTAATTACAGAAACTTCTAATTTTATAAATAGTCATGGCAGCCAATTAGGGAATTCTTCCCTAGTCATTCTCCTCTCTCCTCCTCGCAAACTTCTTCTTCCTTCTTTTCTTTTTTCATTCCTAAATACTGGTAATATTGTTCTGATTCTGTTGCAGCATTTATAAAAACTTGCATATGCATAAAGTTGAATTTCGTATGCTTAGATGAAAGTATTTACTTTGATGTCTTGTTATTTCACATTTCACAATTAACATCCTTGTAACTGGCAGAGAGATTCACAATAGGAACCGGATGGAAAGGCTACTATAAATTTTTCCTTGACATTGAAAATTTGGAATCTAGAATCTTGTGTTCTGGCTTCTATGCTTTGCAACTCAAGCACATCTTTTCTGTTCCCTGAAAAACAACCACATAGTCCTAGAAGAGCATTTCATGTCAGGCTGACTATGTTGAAATTTGGTAAACAACATTCAAGCTTCAGTTTTTGGGGGAAAAAAATACTTATAGTGAAGTCCACTTCAATCAACCTTAAGAGAAATATGTTATCAAACACACTATAAGTTCAATTCTACTTCATGGACCAACATGTGGTACTGAAGAGGTGCAAGTACTTACTAGTTAAATGAGCTTAATCACTGATGAGGAAACTGAAATCAACACTAAATTGAGATTCCCAGGAGAAAAAAAAAGCTACTTGAAATGAGCATATCAAAATGAAGCTGAGAGGAGCAGCAGAGGCTGAAACAGATATTTCTTTCAAGAAATTTTAGTTTCAAGCATTGTTTTCTTTGGAATAATTTACTCATTTATTTATGACAATGTAATAGTAGGGGGCATAATTTGTCCCAAAGATCCTAATTTTTCTCTAGTTTACTACCCATTAAAAAAGAAAAGAAAGAAAGAAAATACTCATCCATAGGAGTAACAAAGTCATGATTGAAAGTGCTTTCTAAAATCATTTCTATACTTGAAAGTCTGTGGTGGAGTTGGCTAGAAAATAAATGCATTAATTGAAACTGAAGAAGATCAAGACATGAAACATGTGAAACCTATGGCTGCAGGTTTGAGAAAACAACATTACATGGGAACAGATGAAAACCCGCAAAGTCTCTTTGGTTTTTCATCTGTTGGGGGGAAAACAATAATGTAAGGATTTATTGTGTTAGTGAAAGATAGTCAAAATTATGAATACCCCAGAACTCTCTTTGTTTTTCATCTGTTGTGGGGCAAACAATAATGTAAGAATTATTGCGTTAGTGAAAGACAGTCAAAATTTAAAACAAAGAAATTGTAGAAAAAGTGCAGCTTTGTAAGAATTATTGTGTTAGTGAAAGACAGTCAAAATTTAAAACAAAGAAATTGTAGAAAAAGTGCAGCTCAATCTCCAGACGTGATATATCTGTACGGTATACCTGTGAATCTATTCTTTTCCACCATATCTTATTTTACTTTATCTTCTTGCTTTCTAAGAAATAAAGGAAGTGCAGAGATAGGACAGAGAGAAGGGCTTACTACTTTAAATATCTTATCTGGCTCTAATTGATGTAACACCTCAATGGTAAGTACACTTTAGTCCATATCTAACATCAAGAACTTAAATACTGAAGTGCATTGGAGCGAGCAGCCTAGAGTTTAATGACTAATTTTTTTCAGCCTTTTGTTTGAGTCAAAATCTGTGATATCTATTACCATTAAGTTCATGATTAAATACCATCATTATACCTATTCAAATGAAAAAGGTTAAATCCCAGTTTGAATAATAAAATGCTAGGTAGGTCATAAATATAACACAAGCAACAAAATGAAATTGAATTGGGTTTCCATACAAAATGATGTTTAGAGTCCACCTTGGAGATGTGGTACAGAATTTTTCTAAAGCAAGTTCCATGAAGTCGCAATGCAAGATGAGCACTTATAGCCCTTAATAAAAGAGTCTTGCAATCCTTAATATTCAGGCTTGAGGAGCATGCACATACAAATCATGCACATCTGGCCTAACCAAGGTTTCTTATTGGCCAATTGTATTACTCTTTCTTTCCAAGCGTCTTACTATAGTTTTTCCGAGGTTAAATACATCTCAGTCATCATTCATGTCTTCTGCCAAGTGCTTATAGGAAAAAGATGATAGACCCAGATCCTTTTGCTATTACCTAAATCTGCATTCCCACCCCACCCAAACCACCACACACCCCCTCCCAAAAAAAAAATCAAAATTTTAAATCTTGCCTTCATCTTTTGACTTCCTTCTGGCTTGCTTTTGAAACCATTACAGCAGCACTTTCATGGATGGTGGTATCTGTTGAATGTTTCTATCAATCATTTTTTAAGATAATAAGTTTATGAGGAGTTATTATTTAGGGAAACTCTTTCACCATATCTGAAATTTATTTGCTTATTTTTGAAATATTTTTGATTGCCTTATTGGATTGATCTTGTTAGAAATTAAATTAACAGATATTAAATTGCTTATAAACCATTATGGCAATTATCTGTTTTTCAAACTCTTTTGATTTCTTCTGTTATACTTAATTGGAATTTTATAAATGAATCACTATAGTCTATTCCACTGATTTATTTTGTTGCTCCTAGTATTTCTGATTGGGTTCTTGCGTCATCTTATACGTTTATTGGCACAGATATGCTAGCAAGCTTGAAAACAAACGGGCAGACCTTTTTGAAGGGCCTCATGGTGGCGGTAGTGTTGGCGAAGAGAATATTTTGCTGGCTTCTTGTAAGTATGTTCCCTTCTTTTCAGGATTTGAGCATATTTCTATTATCTTTTTCATGCAGATTAAATACATTTACAATTGCCTGGCATTTAGTTCAATCACTTTATATCAGAAGACATTATTTTCCTTTTCAATTGTATTAAGAAGTGCAAGTTAATTTTATTTAAATGAAGGTTTTCTTCTTTCCTTTTTACTTTTTCTAACATCATGAGCTTTGGCTTTTATTGTTCATCTATTTCTAGTAGTTTATGCACACTGTTTAATTCTTATGAAACAACAAGTTAGACTTTTCCCAACTAAATGGGGTCGGCTACATATATCCGTTAAATGGTAAATAAACGGAAACATAAAGAAAGAAAAAAAGGGAAAAAATAAAAGAAAAGGAAAGAAACAAAGCAACACCATAGGGACATCCCACCTACAATCAGTCGGAAACCTGGATCTTTGCCCTCCAAATAGCTCTTTATAAGGTCATACTAGAGTCAAGACCTAGCCTCTGCATATCTTTTCTTACAACATCCTCTATGGTCATTTTAGGTCTGCCTTTACCTCTTTTTGCTCCTTCTATCAGGATCTGGTCACTCCTCCTAACTAGGGCATCCCTATGTCTTCGTTGAACATGGCCATACTATCTTAATTGACATTCTCAGAGCTTGTATTGAATTGGAGCTACTCCCAAATCAGCTCTAAGTCATTCCTTACTCTACCTCTCCTAGTTTTTTTGCATATCCATCTCAACATCCTCATCTCTACTACGCTCAGCTTATCTATGTTACTCTTCTTGACTGTCCAACATTCCGCCCCATATATCATAGCCTGTATTACAACAAACCTGTAGAATTTTCCTTTAACCTTTAAGGGTATACACTAATCACACAACACGCCAGAGGCCCTTCTCCACTTCATCTGTCCTACTTTAATTCTATGAGAAATATCATCTTCTATATCACCTTCCTTATTTATGATTGACCCCATATATCTAAAATAGTTGCTTTGCAGTATCACTCTCTCCTCAAGTTTCACCACTTCATTATCTGTCCTTGTGCGACTAAAGTCATACACCATATACTCCATCTTCGTTCTACTAATCTTAAGAATTTTTTACTCCAAGATAGATCTCCGTAACTCCAACTTATCTTTAATCCCTATTATTGTCTCATCCACCAAAAAAATATCATTGGAAAAAGCATAAACCACAAAACATCACCTTGGATATTCTTGGTTAAATCATCTGTGATAAGTGTAAACAAATAAGAGCTTAAAGTTGAACCTTGATGCAACCCAATAGTAATCAGAAACTCACTACCTTGACCTCCCACGGTTCTCACATTAGTCACCACACCCTTTACATGTCTTTAATTATATTCAAATATCTACTTGACACCCCCTTTCTTCTCCAATATATGCAAGACTCTCTCCGGAACTCTATCATAGGCTTTTTCTAGGTTAATAAAGATCATATGGAGATGAGTCTTCGTAGTAGGTAAATCGCATGTGAAGATGCTTGCTTTCTTTCCCTTCTTTCTTGAGTATGCTGATGTTGAGGTTGAAATGGGTCATTTATGTGAATGAGGCATATATTAATGGTCCATGCTGCCTTGCAAATCCTAGAACCACATATGATTTGTTTTGCAGAGCATATGCTGTCATGAGTATCCGTTAAAGTTTGAACTGATTGTAAACTCCCTTGATGCAATAGGCCTATATTTCAACTCTTTAAGACAGAAACCTCTGTATAGTTAGAGATAAGTAAACACATTGTTCTAACCAGACAATACATGGCCTGTTATCTGCAGCTATGACCAATGAACAGTTAACCAATGCTGGAAATCAGATGATGGATGAGACTGATCAGGCAATTGAGCGTTCTAAAAAGGTTAGCATCCTATTTCAAAGATATGTATGCGACTGGATAGAGAAGAATTGGCTGTTGCCAATGTTTTATGATTGATGGCACTTCAACCTTCCTTTTTCTTTTTCCATCATGTAAGCATGAAATTGCTTAGTTGGTTTTGAAAAGAAACTGTGATATTGAATCTGTTTCAGAGTTCACATGCTGTTGATTTTGTTGATTTCCTTTTTTTCCTGATTTTATATGCACTAAATAAATGAAACACTTGGTTTTTAATATTTCAGTTTTTGTGATTTCTTTATCTTACACATGGGTGAAACTTCTTTTTTTTTTTGGCAACTTCATCTCCTTTGATATCAAGAGCTCTTCTTGTGTCGACTTCCCAAGGAACATATATATTATGGTGTCTTGGGGCTTGTCCCTCTCCCTTCTTCAGCCCACTTCCTTCTCTCTTAAATAAGGATGTAATCTAAATTTGTATTAATCCTATATGAATATATTGCAGTTGAGGGTGTTTCTTCTGTAATCTTTTTATTTGATTAATATTAAAAATCAGAAATTCCAATGTGTTTTCGTCGGTTCCCCAAGTAGTGGTGTTTCCACTAGCTTGATCAAAAAACTTGGTGGCCGGAGATTTAAGTTAGAGGGTCTGTAAACCTCAGAATAAGAAAGCTTTTTATGTTTGTTATATAAACAAGATAGTCGACAAGAATCATTGATGGAAACGTCTTCCCTAACAAGGACGGAAAATGCAACAGAGTTTTGTTCCTCTTGTGGAACTTCTTGTAATTCTGCCTCTTCAAGGGGTTGAGAAGCAGTGGTAGTGTTTACTATAAAAACAAATTCGACCTCTGAGTCAGAACAAGCAGAAGCCGAAGTAGTTTCTAATCATAAAGAATGTCTTCAGAATTAGAGATCTCTGTTTAAAAAACAATATCAAATTGGTTTCGTTCCAGAAATTTAATCATTTTTTTATGATTGTTTTTCTGGTTAGGACATTCATTTGCAAAATGGCCTAGTTCATTGCAAAGGAAGTAACAACAATCTTTTTTAGATTTACGTTGCCCTGTGGGTTTGGGTTTTGTAGGTTGTTTACGTACAAAATGCCTATTTGAAAACTTGTTTTTTGGTTGAAACCTATTTTTCCAAGGCTTCCATTATTTCCATTTGAATTTTTTAATCGGTTTATGCCTTCTTAAAGGTTCATAATGAGAAGGTGGTTGACCAAACTCATAATTGGCTGAATAATACCTTCTCTCTCCTCCTCAATTTCCCCTTTTTTATTTATTTTTTTATTCCTTTCTCTTGGAAATTTCAACTCTGCCCTTGCTTCTAGACTGAACCACCTCTGTCCATTTAGCATCAACCGTGCACATCTCTTGAAAACCCTGTAATCAAAGAACATCACAATATGTGGTCAAATTAATCATGAAGATATAATTAGAATTACCAATTAAATAGTAATTTCATGAATAATTACGACCGGATCACACTCCCCAACTTACACTTTTGCTCGTCCTCGAGTGAAAGACAATGAAAACTACTCTGCTTATCATGCCATCAGCTCAATGTAACCACTCATAAATAAGTAAGAGCTTCATCAATGAATCAACAACAAGGATTCTAAGTATGCCAGTAATTCAACACAAAGTTAAACAGAGAACAACATCCTCGTCCACTTTAACCAACTTTTACTCTTACATTCAAAATTAACCATTGTAGCTAAGTCTATGAGGTCCAATGCTATATAAGCCATCATTTTTGTCATGCAACTATGATCATGCTCTTTTTTTTACAATTACTCTGATCTGTGCAGTGTCCTAACCTATTAAGCTTTCTAAATGGGCTACGTAGCGAGCTTTGGGTCAATTACTCTCAAGCCAGATAGCTTTAAGGAACTAGGTGTAGAACACCCCTCGAACTTACTTACTAAACCCAAATAGGCTACAATCCAAGACTATATCAAAGTTTTAAAATTTTTCTTAGACTGTCCAACCTTTTTACGTGAAACTCCATATCTGTGACACAAAGATCTGGAGTCTTTTTTTTTATATAGACATTCCACCTGTTTGACATGAATTTCAATGCTTGTGGCAAAAAAACCCAGTTGCTAGGGAGGAAGTCATAATGCATGATTTAAAAAAATTTCAACACATAAGGCTTGCATAGTTACACAAGGATCATCACAAACATTCACTAATATGGCAATTTTTAACACATAAGGCTTGCGTAGTTACTTTTACTTTTACCTTTTTTACTTTTGTAAAAGGCGGGAATCAACTCACTTTGGTAAGTGATGATGGGTGAGGATTTTTTCATCTTTGGTAGTTGGTGGGTGAAGACTTTCCCATTATTTTTCCACCTTTGGTAGTTGTACTTTCCCATTTCAACTTTAAGAGGTGAGGATTTTTCCACCTTTAGTAGTTGGTAGGTGAAAATTTTCCTATTCCAACTTGAATAAGTGAAGACTTTTTCAACTTTAGTAGTTGGAAGGTGAAGACTTTCCTACCCCAACTTTAATAGGTGAAAACTTTCTACTCTTGGTCGGTGGATGTTGGGTATGTAATATTTTGTTGAGTTGGTCCTATAAATAGGGATTAATTGTAACTTTGTAAGCATTCAAGGACAACTCAGAATTTGAAAACAAAGTTTGCTTATGCAACTCTCTTCTTGTGTTTGATCAAGGTAGGTTGGTGTTTGATCCAGTCTATCCACCTTACGCTGTGAAGCCCATTTGTTATTTTGTTGTCTATTGTTCTGTCCTTTTCATCTTTCAACAATTTTCGGTAAGATCCTATTCTTCAAACCTTAATATCTTTATTCTCTGATCCTACCCTAGTGCTGTTTTGAGATTCATTAGAGTATTACATCAGTGGGTGCCTCAGTATCAAATGCTAACTCTTGGACCTTCTCAACCAGAGGAGCTCACACACTCTATAAGTCATAGCTATAAACTCTACCTTTGCACTAGATCGAGCCACCACAGGTTGTTTTTTGCTCCTCTATGTGACTAAGTTGCCACCTATAAATGTACAATAGCTTGATGTAGATCTCCTGTCAAAAACTAAGCCAGCCTAATCTGCATCAGTGAAGCCTTTTATCCTCATGTGGTTATGCTTAGTATAAAATAGTCTTTTCCTTGGAAAGGACTTCAAGTACCGGAGAATGAGATAAACAGCATCCAAGTGTCCACTCTTGAGAGCATGCATAAACTGACTCACCACGCCCACTACATAAGTGATATCTGGATGAGTTAAGAACAAATAAATCAGCTTCCCAACTAGCCTCTAATATTTCCCTGCATCAACAGGAGAAGAGCCAGAATCTTCCCCAAGTTTATGATTCTGCTCAATAGGAGACTTGCAGGTTTGCAACCTAACATTTATGTTTCTTTCAATAGATCTAGGACAAACTTTCTTTAGCATATATTTATGCCTGTCTTGGATCTAGACACTTTAATCCCGAGGAAGTACTTTAGGGGTCCTAGACATTTGATTTCAAAATGTTGGATTACGTAGTTTTTCAACTTAGCTATCTCAACTCTGTCATCTCTAGCCACCACAATGTTATCAACTTAGGCAATCAGGACTATGATGGTGTCATTACCTCGCTTAGTGAACAGGGTGTGGTAAACCTAACTTAGGAATAACCATTCTTTAGAATAGCTTGTCTGAACCTTTCAAATCAGGCCTTTGGAGACTATTTAAGGCCATACAGAGCCTTCTTGAGAAAGCACACCTTTCCTGCAGCTAAAAGAAACTTAAAGCCGGGAAGAGTTTGTATATACACATACTCTTCTAAATTACCATGTAAGAAGGAATTCTTCTCATCCAATTGATACAATGGCCAGTCTTTATTTGCTGCCAGAGATAAGAGGACCCGTATGGAATTATGCTTAGCCACAGGAGCAAATGTCTCTTGATAATCAATCTCATACACTTGGTTGTATCCTTTTACCACTAGCCTTGCCTTGTACCTCTCAATAGTACCATCTAACGGGTACTTGATTATGTAGACCAACCTACATCCAACTAGAGTTCACCCCTGAGAAGGTCAACCAATTTTTAAGTACAATTTTTATTGAGGGCCATCATTTCCTCAGTTATGGCTTGCTTCCACTTAGGGTCAGACATAGCTTCAGAAACATTCTTGGGAATAGAGACAGAGGAGAGAGCAATAGTAAAGGCAACACCTGTAGGAGAGAGAGAGAGAGTCATAGGAAACAAATTGGGCTTTATGATTAGTACAAACTCTCTTTCCCTTCCTAGTAGCAATGGGAAGATCTAACTCTGATGAGGGAGAAGGGATATTACCTACCTGAGGAAGGTGGATATCAAGATTTGGATTTAAAGAGGGCTCTTAGCAAGTCTTCTTGCCCCTCCTTGTGTACACAATATCCACCTCTTCCTTACCCGAACCTGAACTGCCTATTGAATGATCACCAACATCAATAATATCCACCTCTTTGTGTTTCCCAATGTCAAGCATAAAAAGGAAAATAGGCAAGGAGGAAAGAAAAGGGATTTCTTCAGTAGCCTTTTCACTCTCATTATTCTCCCCCTGAAAAGGATGTTGATGGGGTGCTAAAAAATATACAAACTCAAGGAAGGTGACATCTTTAGAGAGAAGCCTTCGTCTGGAAGAAGGATGATAGCACTTGTAACTTTTGGTAGTGGAGGAATAGCCAAGAAAGATACATTTGAGAGCCTTGGGTCCAACTTAGTCCGAGAATATTTTTTAATATGGGCATAATAGATATACCTAAACACTTTGGGGGGGAAGAGAGAAAGAAGAAGACTGAGGAGACAAGGTGTCCAAGGGAGTTTTAGAGCCAAAAAGTTTTGTTAGCATGCAATTGATAAAAAAAAGTAGCAGTAAAGAGAGCATCAGACCAAAAGTTTTAGGAACATGCATGCCAAAGAGAAGACTCCTACTGACTTCCATTAAATGATGATTTTTCCTCTCAACTACCCTATTTTGTTGGCGTGTGTCAACATAAGCCAATTGATGGATAATGCCATTATCCGTAAAGAAGTCTTGAAGACCACCATACATATACTCCCCCCGTTGTCAAAATGAACAATTTTAATCTTGGTGTCAAATCGTGTACATATCATATGATAAAAAATTTTAAAGGCATCATACACATCACTCTTATCCTTCATCAGAACAGTCCAAGCAGCAAAAGAAAAATCATCAACAAACAAAACAAAGTAGCAATAACCAAGTATAGAGGTAGTAGTAGAAGGTCCCCAAACATCAGTGTACAATATGAAAAGGAAGAACAGTAGATCCATTACTATGATAAGGATAAGAAGAACGATAATGTTTGGCAAAAATATATGGTTCACAATGAAAGATATGGGAACTAGGAAAAGAAGTAAATAAATGAGGTAATTGTTTCCTCAAAATAGCAAATGAGGGATGTCTTTAACATTGGTGCCACAACTTACGGAATCCACAGAACTATTATCAATACGTCCACACATGTAGGACTGAGCTGTAGCGAAAAAAGGTGATTGAGGTTCAAGTAAGTAGAGTCCTTTCTCCTCACGTCCATTGCCAATAATCCTCTTTGTCACCAAATCCTAAAAGAGACAAAGAAAAGGAAAAAAAGTGACAACAATTTAAGGATTTTGTTAGGTGACTCACATATAAGAGATTAGTGGCAAGGTTAGGAACGTGAAGAACAAAATCAAGTGAAATGGAGGAAGTAACAGGAATACTACTCTTACCAGAAATGGAGGAAAGGGAGCCATCAGCAACCCTAACCTTATCTCCACCGGAACAAATAGAGTACTTATCATAATAATGGGATGTACCAGTCATATGTTCCGTAGCACCAGAATCAATAACCCAAGATAGAGTTATGGAAGGAGCAGATGAGGAAACCTACAAGGTTGAAGCTGATGAATCTAGCATTGTAACTGAAGAAGATGATGAGCCCTCCTATTGTGACATGACCCTATGGAATGCTACAATATCATCTCTAGTAAAGGAATTGTGCTCTGTCTGTATGCTAGAAGTAGACCATGTGGTATCAGTCTCAGAATGAACACTGTGGGCTCTAGCTCCTCCTCTACGACCACCATATGCACCATTAGATCCACCACGAATACTTGGAGGATGGCTATGAAGAACCCAATATCTCTCTTTGATGTGCCCTGATTTCCCACAACGATCACATTGTCTGTCATCTCCACGAGGTGGCCCTTAACCTATTCCATAACCACGCCAATCACTCTGAGGACTAGTAGTAAGAGCTGACCGCTTAAGAGGGGGCAGGTTCCATGACCACCTGCCTAGTCTCCTCACTCTACAGTACATACTTCATTAAGGGATGGAAGAAGAGACTGGCCTAAGATTTGTATCCAGATTGGCTTATACTCTAGATTCAAACCACCAAGCAAGATAAGAACACGCTCCTTTTCAAGTGTTAGATAAACCTTTGCTTCATCAGGATTGGACAATTGGAGGTCCCTATAGTGATCATACTCTTCCCAGAGACGATAGTGTTGTAGTACTCAGAAATGGTCATATCCCCTTGCTTCATGGTAATTACCTTTTAGAGTAGTTGGTAAACCTTAGCCGAGTCACCCACACGGTCAAAAGTTTTAGTAACACTATCCCAAATGTCCTTTGCAGTCTCTTTTCTCATAAACCTCCTTTCAATCTCAGGTTTTATAGAGAATATTAGCCAAGCTATAACACTATAGTTTTCAGTCTCCCATTTTGGATATGATGGGTCACTTGGGTTAGGAGATATAATGGTATCTATAACATACCCAAGCTTTCCCTTACTCCGCAAGGATAGCTTCACAGAATGAGCCCAATCCAAATAGTTGTTGTTATCCAACTTCACCATAGAAAGCTGAGTATTTAGGTTATCAAAAGCCATAGGAGTGGGATGAGCAGTACTACTCGATGCAATGGCTTAAACATCTCCTAATAGGGCTCCAAGTCCACTGTCTTCATACAAATTGTAAAGATGGAGTCACACACAAGATGGGGAGTACTCACTCTACCCAAATTTTTCTTACTATAACCAGAAAACTTTTCTAGCAAGCAAATACTTCAAAGAGATTCACACCATCCACATTCTTCAAGGTATATAATCATAATATAGGAGCTCGATAGTCATAAACATGATACCTCACAAACACATAGCAATCAGAAGCATCACACGCCATATTTTAAAGACAAAAAAGGCCAAAAACAGGGTTGGTGGTACCCTATTTCCAAGGAAGAAATGAGTTGTGCAGCCACAACTCGAAGAGGCTTAAAGTGAGACCAAGCAGGTGATAATACACCTTAGGGCGACCCAAATGGACCTGGTTTCACCTCCAAAGCTGACCAAATGAGAGAGAGAGAGAGAGAAAAAAAGAACCAGGGCTGGCGGTGAGATTACCTAGGCCTGGTTTTGCTTATTGCCACATTCGTGTCTCTTTCTTCAAAGGGAAACTTCCCTTGGTGTCTCCATGGTCTCCTTGCATGCCTATCTCAAGATTTCTTCAATCTTCTCGTATAGAAGTCCCTTTACTTGGAACTCCTTTTTAACCCAGGGTCCCATAGAGAAGAGAAGGAAAGAAGAGATTTGTAGTTCGACTCTCAAACCAACCATACGGCTCTAATACCAAGGTAGAATATAAGAATGGGAAGAGAACAAAGAGATGAGAGATTAGAGAAGTAGAAGAGGAGGAGGAAGAGGAAGAAGAAGAAGAAGAGAGGATAGAATGGTGGAATATTGTGTTGAGAGTAATTCCTCTCTAACACATATATATTACTTCACTAATATTTTACCAGTAATTACATACACCTCCCTGGGGAGGTAAAAAGGGAAAAATAAAATATAACATGACTAGCAACATAACTAGTTCCCAAACTACCCTTAGAGTATAATCTCTAATATCTCTAATAGGACGAGCGCAAGGATCCATGCAAAAAAGATTGACGGGTTATGGCTAATTATAATAAGTGCTGGCTATCAACCTGATATACCACTACAAATCAGCCCATGCATATAACGACAGACTATAATAAGGTACCAGCTATCTACATGATGTACAATATAGATCGGTCAAGTCAAAGCATCCTACATGCATTATGTTCAACACCAAGACAATCCATCACCCAACCTACTTTTATGAAAGGAAGAATGAGATAACAAATTCTTGACAGCCCTGCTAAGCACAAAAAATAACAAGAAATCAAAAGTCTAACACAATAAGAAAATTTCTTTGCATTTTTGTATCAACCCATATTCCAATCCATGGCCCAATGACCATCTAAGAGAACTATATAATTCAGAAAATGATAAATCTATCATGCTGTATATCTTTGACACCAGAAGGAGGCTATCTAGACAGCCACCATCCACAAGCACCGTATAGAGGTAAAAGAAGGATAAGCGAGATCAAAACCGCTGCAGAACCATGTCTACAGCTCAAAAGTCAACTTACATAATTATCTTTCACTTCAATTAAGGTTACATAATCGTAATTCTTCTTCCTCTGCTTTAAATAAGTAGACACAAGTTGAAAGCTGCAATAAACTCTTATACTTGGTAGACTTCTCTGGTAACTAATAGAAACTTGTTTTACATCTTTTCTGCTTAAAAATTGAGTTATTCATACATGAATAATAAAAGTAATTCTTGTTCAGAATAGCTTCACCCATTTTAGTGACAATACATATTAGTACCCTTTTCTTGGATTACTACTTCGAATTGTATATCTTGGTAACTGTTGATTGTAGGTTGTAGAAGAAACTGTCAATGTTGGTACAGAGACTGCAGCTGCTCTCAAAGCACAGGTGTGCGATCTGATAAAATTATTTGTTATCATCTCATTCAGTTGCCCACCTTTTTTGACTTTTCAGTTAAGCTATATTACATGCTCATTATTTTCAGACAGAACAAATGGGTAGGATTGTTAATGATTTGGACTCAATCCATTTTTCAATGAAGAAAGCTTCTAAATTGGTTAAGGAACTTGGTAGACAGGTATTATTCTTATATATTTCCATCTCCATGTGCCATGCTGAACTTTAGTTTGTTCACTGTGTGACTTACTAAATGTTCTTCTCTTCAGATTGCGACGGATCGCTGTATTGTGGCCTTGTTCTCCCTTATTGTCCTTGGAATTGTAGCAATCATCA
This sequence comes from Macadamia integrifolia, assembly GCF_013358625.1. Lineage (NCBI taxonomy): Eukaryota > Viridiplantae > Streptophyta > Magnoliopsida > Proteales > Proteaceae > Macadamia > Macadamia integrifolia. The sequence goes on along the minus strand of NC_056562.1, from coordinate 7,741,144 downwards.
TTGTAAAGGTGGACACTACTTTGATTCCCATTATTCTTGTTTCATTTTCATCACTGTGTGATCCAAGCCTTGTTCTTTACTATCTTAAACAGAGTGCTCAAAATTAATCAATGAAAAAGACAACTACTGCTTTTGAACTTTACAGGCTTCTATGGCTTGACTACTGAAAACATGAGGAGAAACTGCAAAGTTTTGTACATGGTGTAAAATATGATTAAGATGGGCCATGAAATTTGTCATGGTGGGAAATCCAAAGTCAACACTGCCTCCAGATGTTAGAATGGCCAATCAGCTCTCATGCTGAAATAGAAGGAAAAATTGCTTCCCATGCTGGCAATGTAGGAAAATTTTTCAGTTAAACATCTATTGCATGCCCTATTTTGCCACACACAGGTTTGGTTTGGGCATTACAAGCCCCCTAGTTTGGCCAGCATGTCAACTCCTATGGCATGTCAGACATATTGGCCACAAATTAAACTTCAGACTAGCTGCACATCAAATTTTGGCCAAGCACAAATAAGTTTTTCTTTTCTTTTTAACCCAACTTCCATATTGGTTCTTGTAATGTCTGGAATATGGCTTTCTTTCCCTTTTACTGGAAAAGGAGAGCGTATGGAAGAAAAAAGCCCTAGTGACAATATTTCTCATCTTTACATGCTATTCATGATTTATATTAGATAAGGCTTTGTCAGAGAAGTAACAGAGAGTCCATGTTTGGCTTTCTTCATTTCTTTAACTAATCAATGGAAACTTAATTCCACTTTTTGGTTCCATTACATTGTTATCGCATATACTGTATCTGTAGTCTTGAAATCTATCCTACAAGCAGATCGCTTTTGTGAAGTACCTCATAACATTTTGCATGCTTTTCAGTGATCTTCTTTTGTATCTCATAGTCATCAATTTAATCAAATTAGAATGTTGGAGTTATCTAAGAATCCATTTAGGGATGAAGTGAAAGTTCTGACTGAGTTTGTTTTGTGTATGTGTGTGTGTGTGTGTGCGTGTGTGTGTCTGTGTGTGTGTGTGAGAGAGAGAGTGAGGAGAGAGCTTTAAATTCTCTAATTTGCTTATACTATAAAATTTATTATTCCTTTTTCCTAAGGACAATCTAATATGAGCTTTATTATTGATTCGAGCTACCTAGTGATGAATGGTAGAATTATGAAATTCAAGCATGGGAAATTATCTGATAAGTCAGTTCCTATTCAATATTTCTTTCTCAAATTTAATTGCTTTCTTGGAGCCTACTTAAAACTTTCATAACCCAATCATCTCCAATGGATTGTTCCCAATCTAATTAGTATAAACAGGTCTAATCTTCTTTACAACAAGATCAGTCAAAGAAAATAGCTATGTTGCATATTTGCAAAGAAGAATTCTCAGGTTCCATGGTCCTTACGATAATTAGTTTGAAAGTTCAAGTGCATATTGTCTAGCACATGCCTCTAGAAATAAAAGGCCATCAGTTCTTCCCCAAGGGAATCTATTTCCTTTCTGAAAGATGGAACTCTGGATGCTTGACGAGTTTTCCTCAGTCCCCTTTTTGTTAGACTTTCTCGTCATTGTTTTACTTTAAATCTTTGAATAACACATTCAGCTAAAATATGTATCTTTGGATTGTTCAGATTGTGAATCCAAATAACAAAGATATCAGGGATATTCCTGGGCTTGCTCCTCCAGCAACTCGAAGACTTCTTTGGAATTAGAGGCAACAGAGAGCAATCATATTCTTCTCAAGATTCTTTTACTCCATTTTCCAGGCAGGCTGCCATGACTTGATTGCTCAGTCAGACCTAGTTCAGACAATTATGATCAGCAACAGATTTTTTATTTTATCTTTTTTCTATCTTCTTCATTTTCTCTTGGTCATAAATAATTTGGACTCACAATATTCTTGGTATATATGTCCTGATTTGAGTATACTGTAACATCCTAATGTCCTGTTCTCAATGTTCATAACTTATATGTATTTGTTAAGAAGGAAAGATCCCATATTACTGATTGGCATTGTTTATATGTATCTGACATAAAATTAATTGTTCTTTCACTAACTGGAATTGCATATGATGCATTGATGCTGGCAAGCTCCATCCCAGCTTTGAGTTGACAGTCTATCCAGGAATACTAATGGGAATGAAATACTGATGAAGTTCTGTTTAAATAAATTCAAACCTTTCTAAAGAAAATATATAATTGAGTGATCTCAGTTTTGTAAAACAGGAACCATGTTTTACCATCTAGGTTTATCAATTTGTATGTGAATGGGACCTACTTCTTCTTACATTAGTTCATTTAATAAATACTCACATTAACATCATAGGTTGCAAGGGCATAGAAATCTAATCCAAAAAGTCCCCTGTGAGTCTTTTACCTTGTCTTTTTAATGGCAATAAACTCACGTTGTGCAATCTCAGCAGGAACATCCTATAGGGTCACACCACTTGGTTGGCACACTCAGCATGGGAGATTGTCTGATGAAATCTATAAATGCATAGCTAGGGAATAGAGAATAAAACAAAACAATCGGAAACCTATCAACTCAACTTTATCCCAAATTTTTTGGGGTCAGCTACATAGATCCATACATAGACAAAATAAGAAAAGGAAAATAAAACGATATAAGCAAGACAGAAAAAAAAAAAAATGGTGGGGTCGGATACATGGATCCTTACCCTCCAATCGGTTCTATTTGAAGTCATATATGGGACAAGATCTAAATTATGCACATCTTTCTCCACTACTTCTCCTATGGTCATTTTAGACCCACCCCTAACTCCTTGGCTCCTTTAATATAAATCATATCACTCCTCATGATCCCATATGCCTCCAATGAAAATGGTGATACCACCTCAAAGACTTTCTTGGAGCTTATCATGGAACAGGTCAACCCCTAAAACAATTCTAATATGCTCATTACCTACTTTATCCTACTTACTTTTGCCTCATATCCATATTGATTTCTTCATATCTACTACACAGAGTTTATCTATGACACTTCTTAATTCCCCCACATTTTGCCCAATATATCATAATTGGTCATACAATAGTTCTATTGAGTTTTCTTTTAAGTTTTAATTGAATACGTCGGTCACACAGCATTCATGATGCACCTTTCCACTTCATCCATCCCATTTTTGTCTTTGTGAAACATCATTTTCTATGTCACCTTATTAATTTATAGTTGATCCCATACATCTAAAATAGTCACTTTGTAGTACCTCTCAATCCTCAACTTTCACAATATTGTTATCCATTATAGTGTGACTAAAGTTACACATTATATACTCCGCCTTTAATCTATTTATCTTAAACTACTTGTTTCCAAAGTTGATCTCTATTACTCCAATTTATCGTTAATCCATGTTTTGTTTCATCCACCAAAACAATATCAGCAAATAGCATATACCATGGGACCTTGTCCTAAATGTTCATAGTTAAATCATACATGATAGCCGCAAAGATAAGGACTTAAAATTGATCATTGACGTAAAACCCAACTATAATTTGGAATTCATTGCCTTAGCCTCTCATGGTTCTCATACAAGTCGCCACGCCTAGTGTTAGGCATTTAGGCATCCATAAATGACACTCAGTATTGGTGAGTCAAGTGGGCCTAATTTTACTTAAAACTTTGGGGTGAGTTTAAGTCTAACGGTAAGATATGAATGTTACGACCTGGTGGTCAAACTGCCAAAACAATCTCTTGACAATTCTTGAGGTAAGGCTACATAGTTCTCGCCGCCCCCCTCGGGACCTTGCACATGCTGAAGCCTCGTGCATGGGGTACACCCTTTTTTTAAAGTTATAAATTATAATGCAAAAAATCAGAGAGAAATGCATATATTTTTTCTTTTCTTAGCATCCAAACACAGCCTCATACAATAATTCGTTCTTGATTTATGTAGAGTTTCATTATTTTAACGTTGTTATTTCATATAAAAACTGAGAGAGAGTTTCCTAAAAGGCAGTGTGACTCCTACATTGGTATGGGAGTCAATGAAAGCGCATGTGGAAGCATCAACAAGAAGATGATATTTATGTCTTTTCAAGAGGGATGGGGTGGTTGTTTTGCCACCACTGTATCTTGGTGTAGGGGCCACACTTCTTTCACTCTATTTTAACAAAAAAATGGCAAATGTTTTATGTGGGGCAGTGTGGCTCCTGCATCGAGACACATGGGGTGAAATGATCAAACCACTCAACATGAAGGGAAAACGACTCTTTTGTGGATGCTTATTCGTGCGCTCCCATTGGCCCACGGATAGGAGCCGGAATTCAACTCATCTCCAATTCTTACTCTTCCAGTTCTCTCTGTGCGCCTGACACCTATACATTTTCAAAATCCAACAGTTGTGGATGTTTGAGGCATTTGAAGGGTTAAAATATGTTTGAATTCTACAAGACTTCCACAATGTTGGATTTTGAAAATACACGTGTTGCCCACAAAGAAAGAATTGGCAAGAATTGATAATGAGCCAAATCCCATGAACCACACTTCCAGCCAAAAAAAGAAGTTTTATAATGGGTATCCAATCCAATCCTTAGACCGACCCGGTTGGACCTTGGAAGAGTTGTCCGTAACTTTGGAGTACGACCGTATGTCCTGCGAAGATCAATCGACAGCTTAAGGAAGTTACGGTAGTAGTAGTTTCTCTTCAAAGTTCAAACCCCTCGAAAAACCGGGAAATTTTGTATTCTCTGATTGTCTCTTCGTTTCCCACTCGAGCTTCAAAGAAATGCTACCATGCTTTCTTCTCGTTCTTTACACTAAAATCTTCGCTGCTAGAAATCTCCTTTAGTTTACGGTTTATTTCCTCATTTGTTCTTGTTATTCAGATTCAGACAGTTCATTTCATCATTTGTTATTGTTATTCAGATTCAGACAATCTTCTGGGATTGCAGATTCAGGGTTTTGTTCATCCTCTGCAGGAAAGAATGGTGTACGGTGATCAGCAACAGCAGCAGCAGCAGCAGCGGCCGCCGCAGGGAAGCGACAATTTTCATCGGGATCTCCTCCAGTCCCACATTACCAAGCTTCTTCAACGAACCTCACTTCTGGTTATCATCACTTCTCGGGTAAGCATTATTTCTCCTCGTAAAGGTTATTTGATTTGGTAATGTCGACAAAAATAGTAATCTATAATGTCGGAAATTGCGTTCTTCTTTGGTGTGGTTCTTGAGTTTTATCAAGAAATCATGTCAAGTCCCGTGCTGTGGATGGTAGCAGGGTTTTAGGTATCTTTCTTGGATCGGCCATATCACTATTGGCTGACGACACTAACACTCTGACACTGATACCGTTACCTGGCCAATACCGGATCCGGTGAACGGTACAGTGTTGGTATAATTGAGGGAAAAGCCATTGACGATGTCTGATATGTATTGATACCGATGCTGGTACTGATACTGATATGTAAACCATGGTTGGTAGTCAAATTTAATCAGGAAATTGAGACATGAGAGTTGAGCTAAGAAGTGAAAAGGAATATCTGATGATAATTCTACTTAACTGGAAAATATGGCATAGTATGTGTTTGGTGAGGTTATTTTAAACGCTAGAGTTAAGGCAATTGTGGAGTTTTTTAGCTGAACCAAAGTAGTTAGTATAAGGTTTAGATGACTTGAGGTCATAATTGTGCTGCAAGTTGAGGTGGTGGAGAGGAAGCTGAGAATGAGTTCAGTTGGAATGTTCTGTCGAGGCATGAGTTCTTATGATTTCAATAGAATATATGGCTCTAAACAGAGTGGAGGGTTAAAAGTGGATTAGTGCATCAACATCAATTACTTAGAGATACTTGAGGCTTGCTAGCTGACTGATTAGTGATTATGCAGCACATATATGACGATAATGTTCATATTCTAACAAAGAGGTGTAATAAACTAATAATGAAAATTCAGCATAACTATTTGAAAGAAATGTACTGATGTAGATCAAGAGAGGTTCCAACACATGTATTCAGGCCAGAATAAGCCCAAATCCTAGTCTAATGGGTTATATGATGGAAATTTTTATGTTTTTCTATTGTAATGGGCCTATTTTGAAAGCCTATCCATGAGAAATATAGCCTATACATACTTAGACTAGTTAGTTATATAGTCCTTTAAGTTTGCGAAGTCTTGGGGATGCCAATAGATTAGTTTCATTTTAGTTGGGAAAGACCTTGAAAATATAAAGTTCATTAAATATCTTAAAAAAAGTCCCAATATAAGTGCTTGGAAAAATTTAAGCCATCAAGTCTAGGAGGAAGTTCCAATGAGGGTCTAGGACCATTCCAACCACTCTATAAAAAGGCTGCTTGTAAGAATTTGGGAGCAAGTTAAGAATCTGAATGAAATTTAGTTTATACAATATCATAATTCTTCTGCGAGAAACAGAGTTGCTGTGAGATTCTGTTCTTGGTGAGAGGTTGGGGTGGTTGGTGCAATACTAGCCTAGGCTTAAGGTGAGACTCTTCAAATCATATCCTATATTTTCTTATTTTTCCTCTTCCTTTATTATTAATATTGCTCAATTCTGGTTGTGTTCTCACCTCCCTAAGACCATGTCTATTGAGGTTATGATTTTATTGCAAGGATTGAACCAAGATCTGTTAATTTGGTATAAGAATTATGGTTAAACCCTATTCAAGGAACTCTAACCCAACAAATGCTCTCAATTAGATCACGGACATGATCAAGCAGTTATCAGACCTCATATCTGCTATCGAGTACGATTTTGGAGCCAGATATGGGCAATTTGCTAAGTTCTGCCCCCAACACCCAAAGGATGCTATCGTGGCAGCCACTGACACCAATCTGAAGATAAAGTTCTATGATGCACTTCCTTCCAAGGAGAGTGTTGAGGAACAACCTACTAATGATGAGGACGGTATAGTGACCTATGGCACTCATGTCTTATGTTTGATTCCATCAATAGAGATTATTTATTATGACAATGAGGAGGAATCTAAGGCATCTGATACTACAATGGAAGCTGAAGCAAAGGATGAAGAAGTTGATGATACCATTATGAGAGACCACTTGGGTACATCTTTTACTTTCAATGATGATTGTGATGTTGTACACATCGAGTTCATCATTCCACTTGAATACTTTAAAGAGGGAACTTTGTGATGCAGATTTTTCAGCAAACTAAGTTTGTTTTATTAGGAATAAGTTTAGGGTTGGGTTGTATGTGTTGGGCCTTCAATCCATTTGGTCTGGGTGTAATGGACCACTTTTATGGGTCTAAACTGGGGGTATTAAGGTTGCATATGGGATTAACTAGTTTGTTTCTTTTTTAGTTGGTTTCAATTTAAGTTGTTAGTCTTTGATATTTCTTAGGAGCTAAGTTAGTATTTGAGTCAAGTCATTAGTTTAATTTTTTAGTTTGTTTTGATTTTTATTTTTGGAGACTTATGTAATAGGCAATCAATTGTGGGGTTTCCTATTTTGGAACCTTCCAATTACTAGACTGTATTCCCTCCCCCATTATCACTATTAATACAAAGCAAGGAGGCTCCCATTGCTAGATGATTTGAAGAAAACAATGGTTGTAGCTGCTGCTGCCTTCTCCATGGAGATTTGTCTTGTGTTTGATCAAGGCTGATGGAACTGGTGTTTGATCCAGTTGACTCTCTGCGTTGGAAAGCTCGAGAGGTCGTCTTCCTTTGCTTATATTCTTCTTCTCTCAGTTACTCAAGGACCTATTGATCTGCTCAAGTTCCTACAGGTATTAAATTCAGTTTCCTTTCAGTTCTGCACAGAAATTTCAGAAGTTACTAATTTAGTTTTTGGCTACCTGAAACAGTTTCAGCCGACAGAATTGGATGAAACTAGGGTCGATCTCTCCTCTCATCTGGACCTCCACTTGACCAAAAGATCTGGTCATTTGGACCAGCCATTAGAGAATATTTGAAATCTTCCTTTTCTTGTCTTTTAGTGGCTTGTGCTGTCCGGAACTGAGATCGATAGATCTGTTTCAATTCCTATTGTTCTCTTGGACTTTGGTTCATGGTATTAAGTTGATTTGGACCTATTTGAAGTCTTTTTAGCCCCTGTTATCAGTACTACTGATCTGATCAGATCAGAGAAACCCTAGTATTGGGATCGATAGCTTTGAATGTTCCAGATCTGATTTCTCTTTTAGTATGATCTATTTGTGCTATGACGAAGAAGAAGATTGGTAAGATTGGCAACGGCAAACTAATTTTCAAAGCTGCAAGATACTCTCAAACAACCACAATTCCATCCTTCATGTCTTTAGCTATGGCTCTAGCAATCTCATAAAGTACTTCAGTGCATGTAGCCACATTTAAGCAATTCCGAGCCAAATGTTGTCTAAGGATGTGGCCCCACCACCCACAATTTTTTTTTTTTTTTTTGACATTAGTTGCACTTTGTTTTCCTTTTATCACCACCTCATGTTTCCATGCAATCTCTCCACTATCACGACTTATCACGTTGACGCCTCCTACCTCTGCTCCCTCTTCTCCGACCCTCCTTGTCCTCTCCTCTGTCAGCCATTATATATCACCCTAATACTAACTAATGCATAAAATAAGTCATTATTAACTTAGGCACATCAAATGAAGCCATTAAAGGTATATATTAGCTATTTATATCTTTTTCTTACTTAAAAAGAGGTTTTAATGATTATTTTTCAATAATATAATGACCTAATACAACAAAATCAAATATAGTATAACATAACAAGCATCTTATAAGGAATGACCATATTCGCTCCTCACAATCCAATCTCTGTTGTCTCCTGGAAACCCATGTTCTGGAGGCTAATGCCTCCCGGATTGCCTCCTCGATTGCCCCCTCTTCGTCCTTTACATCTAACTACCTCCACAGCTCTAATGGTAGAATATCGATTCTATGGGACCCCTCTTTCCTGACCATTTCTATTCGATCCTTCTCTGCCCAAGCCATCCACATCACTATCTCCCACCCTTCTGGTCCCTTTATTTGCTTTCTCTCAATCATTTATGATCATAACTAGGCCTCTCTTAGGCTTCCCCTTTGGTCTGACCTGCTCTCTTTTGCCCCCTTCACAAGTTCCAGACCTTGGGGAGTTGTGGGAGATTTCAATGTAATCTCCTTTAGCCATGAGAAGCATGGGGGCAATCCCATTTACTCCCAGGCTCTTGATTCTTTCAATAATTGCATTGATGATCTCAATCTCACTGATCTCAGATGGTTGGGAGTCAAGCTTACTTGGCACAATAGAAGATCCGACAATCTTTGTATTGCTTGCAAGCTTGATAGATACCTTGTTAATGAAGCTTGGCTTGACTCTTACCCTTCTTCCCATGCTTGCTTTGGCATTCGTGAGATTTCGAACTATAGCCCCATCCCAATCCATGTCCTCCCCTTCCGCTCTTTTGCTCCTAAGCCTTTTAAGTTCTTTGACATGTGGATTTCCCATCCAGAGTTCAACCCTTTTGTCCATAGTGCATTAGTGCCCGGAACATTCCTACTCGTTGCTCCCTCTCCCCTCTCCTTGCCTTTGCCAAAAAGCTCAAGAATGTTGAAGCATCCTTGAAACTTTGGAATTCTTCCACTTTCGGGAACATCTCCCGAGTTTCCTCTTGTCGAGACAAACTCCACTCCATCCAATACAAACTCCAGCTTGATCTCCTTAACCCTGTTCTGGCTGAGGAAGAAAAAGCTACTGCTTTGGATCTCTCATTGTTGATGGATCAAGAAGAAAGCTTCCTTCGCTAGAAAGCCCGCACCAAATGGCTTGATTTGGGAGATTCCAATTCTTCCTATTTTCACCATTCTCTCAGAGCCTGGAACAATGCAAACACATTTCTTAAGCTTATCTTCTCCTTTGGTACTGAGCTCTACTCTTCTGACCTCATCAAGTTGGAAGCTGTATCTTACTTCCAGGGGCTTTTTTGCCCTCCTCTTCCACCCCCTATCTCCCAATCTCCTCAATAAGTTTGTTCCTAATGAGTTCCTCCCATTCCTCCAATCCTTTCCCAGTGAGGAGGAAATTCTCTCGGCCATCTTGTCCCATAAAGCCAATAAAGCCCCGGGTCCCGATGGCTTCAGTATAGGTTTCTTCTTCGCCAAACATCATTTGCAATGATCTTATTCTTACGGTCTATGGTTTCTTCTATAACCCTAGGTCCCTAACCAAATTGGAAGGGTCAACCACACTTTCTTTTGTTTCATCCCTAAAAACGAAGGTGTTGTTTCTATGAATGACTTTAGACCCATTTCTCTTTCTAATCTTCTTTACAAGTTCATTACTAAAATCCTTGTCAATTGGATTCAGAAAGTCATTGACTCCCTTGTTAGTCCTAACCAATCTGCCTTTATTGCGGTCAGGAGCATTTCGAATAACATTATTCTCTGTCATGAGATTGTTCATGGTTTTGATCGTAAGTCCCACACTCCGGCTGCCCTCCTTAAGATTGACATCCATAAAGCGTTTGACACGGTTAATTGGGACTTCATATCTAATGTTCTGCTCCAAATGCCCTTTTTGGCCTCTTTTGTCCACTAGATCCACTCTTGTATCTCCTCCCCTCGCTTCTCTGTCTTAGTGAATGATAGCTCGGGCGGTTACTTCCCTTCGGGTCGTGGTATCAGCCATGGATGTCCCCTATCTCCTCTTCTCTTATCCCTATCCTTGGAAGTCCTTTCCCTCTCCATATAGCCTGCCACTGATCTCCATCTCATTTCCCCCATCCCTAAATGCAAATCTCTTCTCTCTTATTTGGCTTTTGCGGATGACATCATGATCTTTTCCAAGACTGATCCCCTCTCCATCACCAATATCATGACCACTCTCCGCTCTTTTGAATCTCTTTCGGGTCTCAGCATTAACCTCCTCAAATCCAATATCATCCTCTCTAGTGTCTCCCCTGATGTCCAAGACATCCTTACTGGAATCTCGGGATTTCCGCTGGGATCCTTGCCTGTTAGATACTTAGGTCTCCATCTCATTTCCTCCAGGCTTTCTTCCCACCATTGCACCCCCTTGCTTGATCTTCTCTGAAAAAAGCTCAAACTCTGGAAAGGTAAACTCCTATCTTTTGCTGGCCGCCTCATCCTATTCAGGTTGGTCCTCTAGTCTATGTACCTCTATTGGTTTGACATCTTTGTCTTCTCTACCTTTGTGAAGTCCATTGAAAGACTCTTTAGCTCATTCCTTTGGAAGGGCTCTGAATCTTCCAATTTCCTTTGGCCTCTTAGGTGGAAGAAGGTTTGCCTTTCCAAATCCGAAGAAGGTCTCGGAATTAGAAGAATCAAAGATGCTAATTCTGTGGGAGTCCTCAAGCTCATCTGGAAAATCGTATCTAAGCATATAAGTATAAAAAATTATTTATTCTTAAAAAAAAAAAAGCATCTTATATGCTTTAAAACACTTAAAAGTTACTTTAATACAACAACAACAAAGCCTTTTCCCAACTAAATGGGCTTGGTATTTTTCAAATCAAAGCAGAATATTTTTCCCTATTTTCCCCCTTTTTTTGAATTATTAACTTATTTATCATAATTTTTGAAAATTAAAATAATTATTTACTGGCTAAAAGAACTACATGACAATGGAGCGGTAGATCGGCCAATGGTGATTAACATGTATACAAAGTTCCATAAAAAAGCTATATTAACCATATTTTTTTCAGTTATTTGTTGATGAAAAATGTATTTTTTAAACCAGAAAAATAAAAAATTGTTTATAAACAACAGCAGAAAAAAAAATTCGACACCGTGAGGTTGTAGATCAGCCTCTGGTTTTAACTTAAAAAAAATCCATCCCTAATAAACATGTATTTATGTTATTATTTGCCAAAAATTGGTTTGCGGAAAGTAATTTACTTTTTCAACCTTGGAAGTATGTAGATCTTCAACAATGGGAGCCCTTAGAGAGATCTTCAACAACTTGAGAGGTGATGATGTGGCCAAATGTCGGAGTATCCAACTGATTTCATGTTTTGTAGGTGTAAAGAGGGGAGATGAGGTTGAAATTTCGACCCATCTCACGAGACTATGCCTTTTGTAAACCAAGTTTGTACCATTTTGGTGTCTCACCGAAATATGGTACCAAATTTCAGCATACCGAAATTTTGACCTAAATATGTTAATTATTGTATTTTCTAGGATATTTAGTTTCGTTTAAAAAACGAAGCTGAAATTACTCAGATGCCGGCAAGATTTTGAACAATGTTTGGTGATATCTCCCCGAAATGTCGGATATTTTGGTATTTTTTTTTTTAATGAAACGAAATGGCATACGAAACACATGGAAAAATACATTGTTTCGGTGAAATTTCGGTATTTCAGTGGTTTCAAAACTACCAAAACAGCGAAACGAAACGAGTTCTTGAACCTTGGCCCTTAAGCATTGTAGGCTTGTACAAGGCATGCTTTACTTAATTAGTATTTTTTCGGTGTGAAGCCAAATAAGCTTACTTTCTGCTTTGTTATATTTTCCGAAATTTTATTGGGGTAATTTTTCCTTGTATCCCATTAAAATGGATCAGAATTGTGAATTTGTGATATCTTTGTAGTTATTACTAATATTTGTTTAATTATTTACACTGTTGCAGCTCATGGGGACAGTTTTGCTGCCAAAAGAATTAGAAAGCTTGTTCAGAGAAGAGCTGTTAATTATACGAGCACTGTTGTACGATATATGCAGGTAGATAGTTGTAACATAGAGACTATATTTTAATCTTTTCTCTTTCACAACGTATGTTTCAGTTATATTATGCTTCATTCAGATCATTTTCTGAACAGCTTAGCTTGAAAGCTATGAAGGGACCATGTGCTGAGTTTCCCATTTCCCATCAAGAAGGGTTCTAACACCTTTCTTATAGGTCTAGCACTTTTCATTGACAAAATTCTATAGCTGTTGATATGGTTTGAATTTAAAATTTCTTCTTCATGCCTTACAGAAAAATTGGACCCCCACTGAACTTTGCTGGCTACCAACGTAGTCAAGGTCTATAGTATGGTTCATGCTTAAGCATCACCTTGGCATATTTGTATAAATTCATTTAAGAGAAAGAGTTTTGTATAGGGGCATTGCTTCCATGAGAAGTTGCTCTTACAGTGTGGAAGCACATCCTAGATTCGTGTTGATGAGAGTAATCCATAATTTTATTACTCTGAGTTCTAACTAGGAGATTTTAAATTATTAACAGGAATTTGGTCATTAAAGAACCAAATTTGGTTTATGAAATTCTATTTATTTATTTATTCCTATTAAATATTCTTTTCTCTTTACTTAGTTAAAAATTACTAGTTATTACTAATTATGTTTCTTCCTTTTACTGTATCTTCTAATTGTACCCTTGACTGCAGACAGGACAACACTAACAAGAAAGGCAATATCAGGTTGAGTCATAATTAAATAATTCCATTTTCTAACCAACCTCCGATACTTCTCAGGATCATCTAAAGTATTACTACATTCAATAATTAGTTTTACATTGGGATCCATGAGAGTATCTAGAGGCTTGGACCCTAACATCCCAGTTTCTATTAGCGAATCCATAACATACTTCCTTTGAGAGTGAAATTGTTATACCCGTGAATTATATTTTAAAGGTACAAATGAGGCACCGGAGGATACCAATACCAATGAATACTGGGTAGTAGCGGTATTTTGCCGGAAGGGAAGAATGACCCCACTTGCACCTGCTACTCACGCCTCAATAACTGGAAGGGGTTCCGGACACAGAAGAAAAGGTTAGTTAAACCCTCACACCTCATGGGGAAAATCCCTGAACCTTAATATTGAAATGTACCAAGAGGTGGGGCCCACACACCGGAAACACCTTGGGAAGGCCCCACTCAACTTAACGATCCATTTTCATACAAAGGGGACCAATTCAGCCTTGGGCGGTGAACACCCTTTGGTGAGTATACAGGCCAAAACTGGGTTATTTGGCCGTGGGGCCATGTTCCTCGCACCTGTGTAATGTAGGAGTAGATTACAAGTAACTAGCTCCGCAGTTTATAACCCCATACAATACAAATAGGAGTAAGAAATAAAGAAATAATACCATCAAATAAATCTCCAAGGATACAATACCCATATAAGAGCAAAACCAGCCCAAAACCTAACCCGATAGGAGAGAGAAAGACTTGTTATAGAGCTGGAGAGAGAGAGGTGCGGCCAGGGCTGTAGGAGTCAGATTGAGTTGCACTCTTGGGCGTAGATAGTCCCTAGGGAGGGTACAAAAACCCCCTAAGTTGAGAGGATTCTGACAGCTGGTTGTGAAGTTATAAGCTTTCTTGATTTTCTGACCTAGAAGAGAAAACTGAGAAGAACCTTCAAGAACAGCTGTTGAATGCTTCCAACAGTGACTAGGTAATGATCGTGGGACCCTTATGAGGCCTGGAATACCCTGATTGAAGACCTGGCTGAACAGAGTACAGAAGAGAGAAAGAGAGGAGATCGATCTCTCTCCTATTCCCACTAGGATTGCTGAGCGGTTCTGATTTCTGGAGACTTTTATCAAAATCTGAACTATACCTCTTGAATGTTACAACAAACAAAATAAAAAAGAAGAATAAAACAGATGGGGGGTTGAGAAGGGTGAAAGAGAATAAAGGAAGTGGCTATCTCGGCTTGGGCTTCTCACCCACAGGTATCTCAGCTGCTCTAAGCATTTAGTTGCAAATTTTCTTTCATAAATGCAAACTTTCTTTCATTCAAATCTGTCCAATAATGGTACATATGCCTCTCTATTTATAGAGGGGAAGTTTACAATCATACTAATACCAGGAGCTAGTTTCCCAATAGGACTAGACACTCTTATTACAACTAGGAATTCAAAATAGGACTAGGACTTAACTTTATGACTCCAACATGGAGTAGGATTAACTAACTAATAGTCCATATAGGACTTTACAACCAACTAATGGCCTAATGGGCCTTTATTGAATTAAATAGCAACTAATTAAACTAATGAATAAAATCCCGTTTTCCTACCTTCTACCCATATTTTAGGCCTATTAAAGTGGCCCATTTCAAAGAAAACCCATGGGATCAAAGGCGTAACACATACATAACACAACCTAAGGCTTATTTGCAATAAAATAAGCCCAAGTGACTTATCTACATCACCGTGCACCTCAAACCACCTCTATTGGTTGGTACAACCTACTAGGGGATGGATTAATGCATCGGGACACCTTGAGGTGGGCCCGTTGGTGCCAAATGATAGATTAACCCAATAATAAGTAAAAACCCATTATTCCCCCAAACAACCCTTAGACAACTTAAATGGCTATAAATAAAGACTCTTGCCATTCATTTCATTCCTAACAAATTAAAAGCAAGAGAAGGGAGAAAGGAGAAGAAGAAGATGAAGGAGAAGAGCAAGGGAGGAGGAAGAAGAGGGGAGCAAGGGGAGCACCTACCCATTGAAGGTAAGTCGTCTCTCTCTCTCTCTCTCTCTCTCCCCCATTTCCACTCTTTATTAAGCTAGGTAATGGAAACCGCCCAACCAAATCTACCTACCTACTTACCTAATGTACAAATCAATTAGGGGAATTGGTGTGGGGTACCTAGTTAATAAGATTGGCCACTAACATTGAGTGTATGGACCTCCCCCATAAGGCCCATCTCATACCCCCAATTTGGGCAACACAAAACCTAGAAATGGAGAAATTACCCAAATTTCTTAAAACCCACCTTTCCACTTGTCAAGACTACCAATTGGGAGGGGGATTTGGTGTAGGAGACTTACCCTAGCAAGGTTGATGGCTCAATTTAAGTCTGAATTTTCCTTTATGAAATTCCCACCTAAAATCCCTAACTTGGGTAACCAAACCATAGAATTAATGGAATTTGCCCAAATCCTCTACATCTCACCACTTAAACCCAAAATTAAGTTGGGGAAAATGAAATTAAACACATGAATGGTGACTTGGAGTGGTCAAATAAGCCATTGGTGGTCACCACATAAACCTTCAACCGAAATTCCCTAATTTAGCTTTACCTAAACTTGAGCTTTGAGGAATTTGGGTTCATTGTGCAACCCTATCTTAACTAACCCACTAAGCACCTAAATCTAAGCTATTTGAAATGGGTGAACATCCCCATTTATAAGTTAGCCTTATAATCATAAAACCCCCAACTTGAGAACAATTCAAAGAAAAAGGAAAATAGGAATGAAGCTAGAATGTGTGCCCTAGGGTCCCACTTCCCTATGGATGACTAATTTGCTCAAAAACCTTATGTATCCTAGGAGTAGAACCAAGAAGTGACAGGACAACATGGCACAAGGTCATCAGCTATCCACCGACACTTGAGATTCGAGGTGAGGGGATTTTGTGTGACTTTTATGGAATGTTTATGTTATGATGCATATGTGGATGAGCATGTCATTTGCATATTATAAATCTGTTCTTTAAGTGAATGTGTGCGCTGCATAATGATGTGAGTTGTGAATGTGTGTGTGTGTGTGACTGGGATACAGGTAGCCGAAGGTTGGGTCTCGACATTGCATACCCAAGGTGAGTGTGTGGGAGTGTGTTGTGGAGATTGGGGTGTAGGTTGGCCGAAGGTTGGTTCCGGCACTACATGCCCATGGGTAGCCGAAGGTTAGGTTCTGGCACTGTATGCCCATGGGGTGTGTGAGTTTGTTTGTGATGTGACTCATACCATGATAAAATGCATTGGGCTAGGACAACCACCCTGGTGCTACAACCCTTTCCAATAGGGTTTACGTTTTGGCTAATCCTACCATCTGATGGTCTGAGGTTGGGGACGATTTTCGGTGATTGAGGTGGTGGGGATGCCAGTGCGTCGTGACAAACCCTCACACGACGTTGGATTCGGTGGTGACTGGTGGGTATGCCCTACATAGGATGTTGGATTCGATATAGTGGTATTATGAGGGATTATTAATAATGGCTTATCGGATACTGAAGTAGCTATGTAGGGACCGATATGCTCCTGACTCATACTAGCTTGTATCTTTGGGGACCGATAACGTACATTCGTGACTGGGGATACCACCTATGTTGCACTAGCATTGATACCCATTATGGACTTAGAATCTGTTGACTAGGTTTGTTTGCTAATAATACGGATCATGTCATTGCATTCATTTAATTGCATCCATATTGGTTTGGTTGGGCATTTATACTTGTTGCATTTCATAAATTGTTGTGAATGTGTGTGTCTGTACCCCTCACTGGGCTTTGTGGAAGCCCCGTTGTTGCCCTTCTTTTTTTAGATGTTGATTCAGGTAACCATCCGGAGTCTGTGGTTGAGGAGCCGACTCTTTACGGAGGTGATCTCTGGGATAAGGAGCTAGCTACGCATAAGGACGGTTGTGTATGTGACAATTGTGCATTCGGAGCACGTTGAGGATGAGAGTATCATCTTCCATTTTGATTCTTTTTGTACTTATCAGATGTAGCCCTAGGGGCATAATTGTAATTCTGATTCCACTGTGAAAACCTTATTTTGGTAAATATGTTAAATATCATTAGACATCACCAGTTGTGTATATTTTGATTTATTATTATCTATGTGATCATAGAATCATTTCATAGCTTTATGAACTTAAAGTGCTGCATCATGGATCCTGGATGGATTGTGGACACGTGTGTGTATCCATGTCACCAGCCTTCAGGTGAGTGGAGGTGGGGTGTGACAGAAATTCTTTTTCTTGACTGAGCAATTTAAATACCCAAAAAATATTTCAATCTTCCCAGATCCTTAATTTGAAATTTTTGTTGCGTAGCTGCACATATCTCCTTTGTGTTGTGGGGCACACGACAGGTGCACACTCCATCCTTCAGCCCTTCTCCTATCGGCTTGGTAGGCAAGCTACATTGATCCGTCTTCGGCTTCAATTCGTTATGCTCAGCAGCTCCAACAAGCTTGTCGGTCTCTTATCGCCTAAAACTTTGCCAAGAAAGCGTTGCTTTATGTTTGATCGTATTTGCCCTGAGAGTATATCTTTGGATACCCTCAACATCATCTCCAGTACAAACAATATTATCAACATCAACAATTGGAATATCCCCCACACCAGATTGCTGATAGAAAGCTGAGTGATCACTGTTACATCATGACAGCCCAAACTCAAGTACCACATTAGTAAACCAACTAAACCATGTCTGAGGAGATTGTTTCAGTAAAGATTTGAGAACCAGAATTAAACAAAAAGAAATAAGAGAGAGGCAAAGAGATTTGTGTAACTTGGGAGTCACAACCCTGTGGTTGGTTCTTCCCCTTTCATTCAATAAATAGACTACATATTATATAGTCATAACCCAAATAGGAAAGTAGAATGCATAATCAAAATAGGAAACTAACAAAGATATATCAAATATAATCACACGGTATAGAGGTATATGGTCACTTATAGCCCTCCAACCGATACATGCTATCATATGTTCTAACACTCCCCCTTAAGCTGGAGTTCACACATAGCAATAGAAAACTCCAGCTTGGATCAACAAAAACTCCAATGAGCACAGAAAGAATCCAATCAACCATCATAAAGCCATCAGCAACTCCAAAAGCAACAAAAGTCCTTCCCAAAGAAGGCACTTCAATATCAACGAAAGCCCTTTCAGAGAAGGCATTCCAGCAACAAAAGAACTTCCCAAAGAAGGTGCTCCAACAGAAACTGTATCTCCCTGTTGAATAGTGCATTATTATAACTAGGACTATGACTTAGTTTACTTAGACTCATGTATGAACTAGGACTTCTACTTATGTAAGTATTGGGACTTCTACTCATGTAAGAACTAGGACTTCTATTTTGCTATAAATAAAGAAGGGACTGTACCCACTAAGGTACAAGTCTATTTTCCCCAATTCTACATGGTATCAGAGCAAGTCTGATCACCAAACCTCAAACTCCCCTCCTATTCTACTCTTCGCCCTCCTCTTACCAAAGTTTAGCCTTACAGCTGCTGAAACCAAGCACCACACTGTCACCTTCCTACTACTGCCAATACCACACGCCTCCATCGCTGCAAACCCCTACTGTGACCTATCTTCCTACAATAAAACCTTATCTCAGCCATCGCTGCAACCAGATCCCACGCCTCCAACCTTTGCCTGCAACCTGCAAACTCAGCTTTCGCTTGAAACCCATCTCCTTCATTGCTGAAACCCCTCCATCTTCTCCATCGCTGCAACCAAATCCCAGCCTCCAACTTTTGCCTGCAACCTGCAACTCAGCCTTCGCCTGAAACCCATCTCCTCATTCCTGAAACCCAGACCTCAAACCCCTCAACATCCATCATTGAAACCCAGACCTGAAACCTAGAATTCCTCGCCTTCACCTTCCCTGAAATGCCATCGCCTTCGCCTTCAACCATCGCTGAAGCCTTCCTGCATTCTGCGACCTGTAAGACCTACTGACTCAGGCTTCCCTTGCTCTTTACTGAAACCACCAACACCTAAGACTCCTAAGCCGACTCAAATTTAGGGCCTTCTCTTAAACCGACCTAAACCAACCAATCCTAATCCACCTAACCTAACCCAACCTAATAGTAAACCGACTCAGACTTACCCAATCCTAATCCTAACCCACCTAACTGAATCCAACTAGGACTAACCTAGGACATTCCCAACCCATTCGCTAGCCTCTCCACCCACACTAAAAAAAAAAAAAAAAACTCCAAGCTCTCTATAAAGGGGGCAATTTTGCCTCTCTTAGGTTCTCTCGTGGTGAGTGTTCTCCTACTGGGGCCTTTGTCAATTGTCTTAAAGTTTCTTATGCTTTATTAGCTCTGGCTTGGTCGTCTTATCTTGTGATTTCTTGTTGAACCTGCACCTGTGGCGTCTGAAGATTCCGGGATATCAGTTACTCAGGAAGTAAGGGGTCATTCCTTTGGACATGATTACCCTCTCTTCCCTACTAGCACCATCAAGTTAGATGGAAACAACTATCTGATTTGGTCTCGGTTTTACTACCTATCGATTGCTCGTCATGGTTATATTGGATTTCTTACAGGTGATTCAGTATGCCCTCCTACTACAGGTCCTTTTCAGGACGAATGGGATGCTGCCAACTAGATGGTAATGCCCTACCTTATTAATTTTATGTCTTCTTCTATTGCTCGGACATATCTGTTACTTGATTTCGCTGCTAAGATCCGCTAAGGCCACTTATTCTCACGTGGGCAGGCGTGCCCAGTGTTTTGAACTGAGGAAGAAGTCTCATCGGGCTACTCAGAAAGAGCTTTCTTGTGGCTTAATATTACTCTGATCTGCGGGGTGTGTAGAATGAGATTGATTATTATGAGACTTATCAACCTGTTTGTGAGGCTGATGTTGTTAGGTTTAAGAAGCGTGAGGAGGAGCTCCACGTTTATGATTTCTTGGCAGGTCTCAATGATTAGGGCTAATATGCTTAATCGTGATCGAGTACCCGCCCTTGAGGAAGCCTATTCAATCATTTAGGTTGAGGAACATAGTCGATCTGAGATGCTACAGCCTGTTTCTCAAGATCGATCCGATCTTGTTTCTTCTACTGGTACATGTTCACAACCTATTACTTCATCCTCTTCCAACAAACCTGTTGTTAAATGTAACTTTTGTGGCAAGGAGCGTCACAAAAGGAGACTTGTTGGAAGATTCATGGATGTCCTATTAATTCTCGTGGGCATAATCAGGGTCGTGGGAAGACCACTCAGGAAAATCAGTTCGAGACTACAATTGATTCTGATGGCTCTACTACTGCAGGTGTGTCCTTCTCTACTGACGAAATGGCTATGCTTCGTCGTATTTTAACTCAGATGGGATTCTTTACTGCTGTTGTTGCCTCTTCTCTGCCAACAATCGCTGCCTTCCACTCAGCCCACTCAGGTACTATAGTTTGTGGTCCTAGTGCATCTATAGCCTTCCAGTCTTAGATAATTGACTCCGGGGCTACTGATCACATGACCGGTTTACATACTTTCTTTTCTACCTATTGTCCCTCTTCAGGTAATACAAAAGTTCGCATTGTTGATGGTTCCCTCTCACTTATTTTTGGGTTGGGTTCTATTCAGTGTTCTCCTTTATTATCACTATCCTTTGTGCTACAGGTCCTAAGTTTTTTACTATTTTGTTGTTTATTGGTATTATCACTAAGGATTTGAATTATAAAGTCACTTTCTTTCCTACTCACTGTGTGTTTTAGAACTTAGTGACAGGAGCAACGATTGGCA
This sequence comes from Macadamia integrifolia, assembly GCF_013358625.1. Classification (NCBI taxonomy): domain Eukaryota; kingdom Viridiplantae; phylum Streptophyta; class Magnoliopsida; order Proteales; family Proteaceae; genus Macadamia; species Macadamia integrifolia. The sequence goes on along the minus strand of NC_056562.1, from coordinate 7,720,000 downwards.
ATGGTAAAATGAGTGGTGGTCTCTATTACCTAGACATTGGTCCCTCTCAGGCTCTACACACTTTATATGATTTTGCACTCTCTAAACTTTTAGGATGGCATCGACTTCTAGGTCACCCCCATGGGGCACTTTATCTAAGATTATTTCCAGCATTAGTTAAACACTATACTATGGACCAGTTTATTTGTGATACGTGTGTTTTGGAAAACAAACTCAGAATGTTTATCCTCTTTCTGATAATAGAAGTACTATTCCTTATGCTTCTCTCTATTTCTGGCTATCGATGGTTTGTTACTTTTATTGATTGCAATAATCATTCTACTTGAATTTATTATGCATCATAAAGGTGAGGTTTTTCAGTGCTTTCAGGAATTTCATTGCATGGTTAGGACCCAGTTTGATGCTAAAATCAAGATACTGCGAGCTGATAATGAGAAGGAATATATGGATAGTTCCTTTCAGTTTTACTTGGTTAATTATGGGATAATTCTTCAGACTAGTTGTGTAGATACTTCGGCACAAAATGCTGTGGCTGAATGCAAGAATCGCCATCTCCTTGAGGTTACTCGCTACTTGATGTTTGAGATGCAAGTCCCTACTCCCTATTGGAGTGAGGCCGTTCTCACTGCTTCCTATCTCATCAATAGGATGCCTTTCCATATACTTGGTTTTAAGAGTCCCATTGAGTTGTTATCTGGGTCTCGAACCTTTGTTGTTCCTCCCAAGGTCTTTAGTTGTGTTTTCTTTGTTCGTAATCATCAGGTTCCGAGCAAGCTTGATCATCGTGGATTCCAGTGTATTTTTGTGGGTTATTCTCCCACTCAGAAAGGATACCGATGCTATCATCCACCTTCTCGACGGCTCTTTGTTTCCATGGATGTGTTATTTCATGAGACTGAGGCTTACTTCCCACGTCTTTAAGGGAGCCCTCTGTTAGTGAAGAGGTGATTCAGATTCCTACTTTTGAGTGTCCTTTACACCTTACCATAGATGATGGTGCTACATGGAAGGATACTGGAATAAAGTCTACTAGTTCAGAGGTTCCCATTAGTCCAGAAGTTACTGTTCAGGGGGAGCTATAGATTCAGCAGAAAACACAGGATGGTTCACTGATAAAGGTATTCTCTTGGGAAAAAAGGACAACTGAACTACCACTTATACTACCACTGCTACTCCATTGCTTCCTGATCCTGAGTCCTCTCTTCCAGGTATAACCTTTCCCCTCACTTTTGATCAGTCTCTTGATGTTCCTATTGCTTGTAGAAAAGGTAGTCGAACTTGTACTCAGGATCCTATTTCTAACGTAATGTTGGATAATGCTCTCTCCCCATCATATCTTGCATTTATGTCCTCTTTGTCCTCTAGTTCTATTCCTAAAACCTGACAGGAGGTAAGTATTAACCTAAGTGGAAGGAGGTAATGAATGATGAGATGAGAGCTCTTCATAACAATAACACATGGGATCTGGTTGTTCTTCCCTTGCAAAAGTGACCAGTTGGCTGCAAATGGATGTTCACGGTCAAGCATAATGCCGATGGGACTGTGGATCGATACAAGGTAAGACTGGTGGCTAAAAGATTTACTCAGACTTATGGGATTGATTACCAGGAGACCTTTGCACCTGTAGCAAAAATGAATACAGTCCAAGTTATCATCTCCTGTGCAATGAACCGAGGAGGAAACTACAACAACTGGATGTCAAAAACACATTTCTTTATAGGGAGCTGACTGAAGAAGTGTATATGGACATTCCACTTGGATACTTTAGTTCAGAAACACAAGGCTAGTGGTATAAACCGAAAAGAGCTCTGTATGGATTGATGCAATCCCCAGGGTATGGTTTGGTCATTTTCACAAGGCCATGATAGCTATTTGCTTTACACAAAGTAATGCTGATCATACCCTATTTGTTAAAAAAATGGGTGATTGGATTATTGTGCTGGTAGCATTACCGGCAATGATACAAATGAAATCTCTAAGCTTAAGGCCTATCTTGGTAAGGAGTTGGAGATCAAGGACCTAGGAAGACTGAAATACTTTCTTGGCATTGGGGTGGCACATTTAACCAAGGGTTTTGTTCTCTCCGAGAGAAAATATACCTTGGACCTCCTCTCAGAGATTGGTATGTTTGGGTGTAAACCCTTGGATACTCTTATTGAGGTTAACTCTCATCTCAGAAGCAAAGAAGGTGAACCTGTTGATAAGGGTCAGTATCAATGGCTGGTTGATAAGGGTCAATACATGCATGATCCCTATTCATCACACATGGATGTTGTGAACAAGATTCTTAGGTACTTGAAGACAGCACCAGGAAATGGCATTTTATTCTCTTCTACAAATCATATGAGGATTGAGGCATACATTGATGCTGATTGGGTAGGCTCTCTAGACGATCATCGCTCTACTACTGGCTACTATACATTTGTTAGTGGTAACTTGGTTACGTGGCACAGTAAGATCAGTCAGTTGTGACTAGATCAAGTGCAAAAGCTGAGTTCGGAGCTATGGCACATGTGATTTACGAGCTCCTTTGGTTGTAGTGTCTCCTTTAAGACGTGGATGTGTCCATCTAGGTGCCGATGTTACTATATTGTGATAATAAGTCAGCCTTCAGTATTGAACACAACCCTGCTCAGCATGATCCTACCAAGCATATCCATATCGATAGACATTTCATCAAGGAGAGGTTAGAGCAATGACTGATCTGTATTCCTTTTGTGCGAAGTGAAGATCAGCTAGCAGATATTCTCACAAAGGGACTTAATAGTACATCTTTTCATTTTATTTTGTCTAAGTTGGGTATGCATGATATCCATGCACCAACTTGAGGGGGAGCATTGAATAGTACATTATTATGACTAGGACTATGACTTAGTTGACTTAGACTCATGTATAGACTAGGACTTCTGCTCATGTAAGAATTAAGACTTTTATTTTGTTATAAATAAAGAAGGGACTCTTGTTGATGGCTTTATGATCTTTTCCAAGGCTGGCCCTCTCTCTATCACCACTATCATGGCCACTCTCTATTCCCTTGAATCCCCTTCGGGGCTTAGAATCAACCTCCTCAAATCCAACATCTTCCTCTCCGGTGTTTCCCCTGATGTCTAAGGTTTTCTCTTAGGAATCTCGGGAATTCTGCTAGGATCCTTGCCTGTTAAATATTTGGGTCTTCCTCTAATCTCCACCAGGCTCTCCTCCCATTATTGTACACCCTTCTTGATCAGCTAAGGAGAAAAATTTAACTTTGAAAAGGCAAACTCCTCTCATTTGCTGGCCGCCTCACTCTCATCAAATCGGTCCTCTAGTCCATGTACATCTATTGGTCTGTTACCTTTGTCCTTCCGACTTCTGTGATTAAGTCTTTTGAAGGTCTCTTATGCTCCTTCCTTTGGAAGGGCTCTGATTCCTTTAAATTCCTTCGGCCTCTCAGTTGGAAAAAAGTTTGTCTTCCCAAATCAGAGGGAGGTTTAGGCATAAGAAGAATCAAGGACGCCAACTTTGCGGGTGTCCTTAAGATTATTTGGAAAATTGTGTCCAAACACAAAAGTATTTGGGTTGATTGGATCCTTGCTGGGGTCCTCAAGCACAATTCCTTCTGGATTGCCCCTTCCATTGTTGATGCCTCCTAGATCTGGAGAAAGATTATGGACTATAGGACCATCGCCCTCTTAGTAATTTCCTTCTCCATTGGTAATAGTCAGACCACCTTTCTTTGGAAGGACCCCTGGCACCCTTCGGGCATCTTGGCTCACTTGGTTTCCCCCAGAGTCATATACGCTTTTGGCCTCCCTGCCAATGCTTTTGTCTCCTCTATCCTCTCCCCCACTGGGTGGTCCCCTCCCTCCTTTCCCTCCTCTCCTCCTTCTCTACTTGATTTCTAGTCTTCCCTCCTTCCTCTTCCCCCTGGTCATAGAGGAAGAGAAGATAAATGCAGCTGACTCCCTTCCAATGGGATCTTCTCCTCTGCCTCAGCTTAGTCCTTTGTTAGAACCCCTTCCCCGGTTGTTCCTGGGCATAAGTTAGTCTGGTTCAAAGACCACATCCCCTGACACAGCTTCACTTTTTGGAGATGCTTGTCCTCCTGTCTCCCCACCCAATCCTTCCTCATCCACCACAACATTCCCGTCAACCCTTATTGTTGCCTTTACCCTCAAGGAAAGGAGGATATCCCTTATCTCTTCTTCTCCTGCCCCTTCTCCTCATTTGTTTTTAAATCTGTTCTCTCCAAATATTGGCCTACTAGGAGATGCATTCTTCCCTTCCATAAGGAATGAAACTGGATTGACATGACCTTCTCTGGCTCCTCCATCTGTGACACTGTTGGTAAATTGGCCTTTTGTGCTACCATTAACCATCTCTGGATGGAGCGTAACATTTGTAGATGGACCCCTAAATTTCGTTCACAAGATATGATTTGGAAAGCTATCTACTTTGATGTTACCTCTAAAATCCATGCCCTCCCAATTCGGCCCGTCCCCTCCTCCCCTAGAAACTCCCACATCATTGCTTCCTAGAACCTGCAGGTTGATCTCATCCACATTCCCTCTTCTTGATTGCATGTATTCTCCCCCCCCTTTGTATCTTCAGGATTTTTTATGTTTAGTTTTTTTTCTCTGTTGTCCCCCCGTGGGTTGGTTTCTCCTCATTGGCTTTTGCCTTCCCTCCCCCCTTTTTCCTTTGTATATTCTTCTCTTCTTGGTAATTCATCCAAAAAAAAAGAAGGGACTGTGCGCACTAAGGTACAAGTCTATTATCCCTAATTCTACACTCCCAATAGCTACAACAAAAGTATTCACGAGCCTCAAACAGAGATCTCCCAGAAAATTCCACAGATAAATAGGCAGCATTAGGTTGCTGAGGACTAAACAACATCAGGTTGTTGCATATACCAAACAACATCAAGTGGCTGAATATACCATCTTCAAAAGATAAAATATTTGCTGAGGACACACACGAGCATAAACGTCTTCAAACGAAATAATCTTGAGTAGACAATAAATTGAATCTCCCACTCACATGTAGCAGTACACAAGGACAAATATTTTCCAATAACCACCATCACAAAGAATCCTATAATCAAGAGCACCACAACAAAATAATTTCCAATCTCCCCCTGATTCTGTTCCTTTGATGAAATGGTCATGGCAATTCGTGAGTATTAACTTTTATATTTGCATTAAAAGTGGAACAAATTGCTCGAGACTTGAGAGCTTGTGAAAAACGTTTGGACCTAAGAAAGACAATTTTATCTTGAGAGCTGTCATTTTGGAGGACTTGGTTTGTTATCAGTTGTAGTCTTGTAGAATCTTGGATACTGCTCTTCGTTTCTTGCAATAAGGTGGCTCGTCTTGGTCTACTTGGATGTCTCCTTTCTATCCTAATTTGTTGTTGATTGTTTCCTTGTACTGCCTTTTCTTTCATCTAATAACCTAAATACTTGTATGTATATGCATGCCCATAGTCTAACTTACTTTCAGGTTACTTTTTGGCCAATATAATATAATTTTATCTATTATAAAAATAACCAAGAGAACGAAAACTGCTCTTCCTTCATTGAAGCATCAAACAGTCCCAATTTGATGATTTTTTTTTTCTGCTGAAGGAACTTGTCATAACATATTTTTGGGATATTCAAGTACATGTCAGGCTTACTGATAACCTAAATTTACATTGCTGTAACTCTTTCTTTCGTTTCTTTTTTGCGTATGTGTGTGTGTGGTTATTGTGTACAATTCTCAGTTTCCCTGTGTCAACAGTTAGTATCTTATTGGATGACCTTTTCCCCCCGATCAAAAGTCTAGGTTCTTATTTACAATGTCAAAACTTTTTGACCAGCTTTATTTTTGAAAGTTCACTGGTATGCATGTTGACGAGTCATTTGGCGAAAGAGCTAGCTGTCTCACAAATAAATGCAAACAATATTTTGCAGACTCGTATGTGGCAGCGGGACTCAAGGGATGGGACTGCATTGCAACCCACATCAGCAGCAGCAATTGATGTTAGTTAATATCCTCGATGAATTGTCAAGTTTGCCTATTATTCCCTAATTTTTCTCTCCATATTAGTAGTGTTCATAGTTATTTTGAGAATATCACATTGCACATCTTGATGTTAACTCATTGTCTGTTGTATTTAGATTTTGCTTTTCAATCTTCCCCCCAACACCTCCCCACCACCCCACAAAAAAAAAAAAAGTGCGTACTAATTGGATTAATGGACTAGTCCCTTTATTTTGTTAATGCTATATGCTTTTTTAAATTAGATGTTATCTTTCCCGACTTAGCTTATCAATTTGTTTCTGTTGGTTTATTGATAATGAGTGTTGGAGGTGGAATTTCTCAAAACTGACTAACCTACTCGAACCAGACCTGGTTAATAAGTGCGTATGATTTCGGCATAGGGTTTGGACTTAGGGGGATATTGAACCCCTTTCACGCCCAGCCCTGGCCGCCACAAACCCTCCTATTTTCCTGATTATCATTAGCTATCAATAAAACACAATAATATTTATTTTTTCATATATTTAATATCATATTTCTTAAGTGAGTCCAACCCAAACCTACATATTTAGTCAGGTTGGGCCTATGTAATCTGACCTCCTTATCTCAACCTGCCTGAACCCGCCAATCCTTAATGGGAATTAGTGCTAAGTTGGTGCTTGTGTTCTTAACTCCTAATTGTTTCTTCTCATGTTTTGTTGCTGCACAGATGTTGCCAACTGTTGCTTATGCAGATAACCCATCTACAAGCTTCACTACAAAGTTTGTCCATGCATCTACAAATAAAAACAAATGTCCAATTAATCAAGTCTTGGTAAGTAAGTTTGGATTTTTCTCCAACATTCTGAGGTGTGAAGTAGGGGGTGTTTTTCCATTGACCATCAAACTGAGTGCAAGCAGTTTCTCCATTTATGTGATTAAATACGGTAATATCTTTTGATTGTAATGTTGATTTTAATGTTCTTTGGCTTGAGTGAGAACTATTTGTATCTTTTTATTTGATTTTTGACTTGATTTTACTTGTATTCTTGCTTCTAGTTTAAATCTGAATGTTTACTTTTCATTTACCTAGTTTTTTGTGTATGGCGACAATAAATGTTTCTTTCCGATGTTTCTTTCACTCTATGAGATTGGATTTATAGAAGAATGAAACAGTTCAGGGATATGATTGGTTACCATATTATTTTTCAGTTTTTCTTTATGATTTATTCCAGAGGTGTTATTCTTTGAATTTTTGACCAATGATATTTTTTCTATTAAAGTGGGCTCCTTCAGGGAGACATCTCATCACAGGCTTACAATGGCCAGTCATTTAAATTTGAAAGGATTCTTCAGGTATGAAGCTATACTTTAGTAGCTTCTAGTTGGCAGCCTTTTATAAAGGACTAAACAGGAAGTTGTTTTGAGATCAATTTTATGTGCAGGCTCATGATCAGGCAATTAGGTCGATGGGATGGAGTCACGATGAGAATTGGATGGTCAGTGGTGATGATGGGGGCTCGATAAAGTATGATTGCATCTCTTATTTTACCCTATCATATCTGTCTATATTTGTTTCCATGGAAATTTCTCTTTTTTGTGTGGAATATCTTATGTTTGGGATACTTGTTTAGGTATTGGCAAACTAACATGAATAATGTGAAAGCTAATAAATCCGCTCATAAAGAATCTGTTTGTGATCTGAGGTACATGTTTCTGTTATCTTAGATAGATGCATTCTCTTTTCAATTTCTCATGGTTGTCTTTCTAGTATGATGCAATGCAAATGCATATAAAGACTAATCTATCCTAAAGGTCTTCACTTGAATCTTCCACTCTTTGGCATTTCATCTTCTTTTCTTCTTGTTTGCAATTCTTCGTCTTGATACCAACTTTTTAATCATCTTAGTTGATGACTTCAATCTTTATTTCTTCCTTTCATTCATCAAATTCGATCTTTGATATAAAGTCTCTACAAAACAATACTTAAGGGCAAATTGTGAAATACCTTCATATGTTTGTTATCATCAAAAACCAACTATAGGGGTGTGGGCATACCCCTAACATGTTGGACATTAACCCTGTATGGAGGCCTTTGCGCAAGCTTGGGAGGCCTGTAAGGTGCTGGTGGTAGACTAATGAGATGAAATTTAATGGTCCTAATTTATAAGCCCAAAAAGTGGGGGGTAAAATAAGAATAATAAATTCGTAGTAAAAGTTAGTACACGGGATTAGTAGTTTAGTGTTTGAGTTAAATAAGAATATTTAATATCTAGATATCGTTCGGTTTTGAGTTTATTTACTTTATTGAGTGTAGCGGTCGTTGCTTGGAGCAATGGCAAAGGGTTCTTTCCGCCTGTGTAGTGGTGCGGGTTCGAGTCCTGGGAACCAGCCTCTCCGTAAAGGGGGTAAGGCTGTCTACCTATATAGCCTCCTAGAACCCTGCTTATGTGCGGGAAGCATTTGTGCACTGGGTAACGGCCTTTTTTTTTTTTTTACTTTATTGAGTGTGTGAATACGATTAGTAGTCTTCTTATGATTCGATTTAGGAATTATTTTAGAAGCCCTTATTTATGTAATGCACCCGTATCAATTAATGATGATTTGTGTAAAGAATATGAGTTTTTTTTTTTTTCATTCTGTTGAGATGCACATACGGAATTGGTATCCCAATCTTGATTTCTACTGTTCTCTTCCAGCTAAGCATATCGATCTCATATCTTTTTTCTCTTCCATCAATCTGATTTCTTCCCTTAACAACGCAGTTGCTTCCTTTATCTCTGATCTGATCGCATATTTGATCATTGGGTCCATAGTTGTCAAGGCGACGCCTTGGCGTCCAAGCGGTTTTTTAGGGCCAGGGCGAGGGACGCCATTGCTGAAGTATAAAAGGCGGTCGCCTTGGACGACTTGTTATGAAAGGCGACCGCCTTGGTTTTTTTTTTTTTTTTACTTTCACTTAATTATTTGTTTTTTATATTCTAATTCTAAATTTTTCATTTGATGAAGTACAGGTTTTTAAATGGTGTGAGATGCATGGAATCATTTTACTCTTCAAGTGAACAACAAAAAAAAAGAAAAAGGTTTGGTGGTGGGGGGAAAATATAACATGAAAGGTCTTTTTTTAAAACCCTCCATGTTTCTCTGGTTCTCTCTACCGGCCGGTGAACTCTCTCTCTACGACTCTGCCATTACAAATTTACAATCGTATCGGAGAACTTTGGATTCAACCGACCGATTGGATACAACTCTGCGACTCTCTCTTCAACTTCCTCTGCCATTACAAAGAAAAATGTATGTTTGTAATTTTTTTTTCCCTCCCTGCTACTTCGTCTTCGAGCTACGATTTTTTTTTCCCTCTTCTTCCTCTGCTTCTTGTTCGTCTACGATTTTTTTTTTTCTTTTTTCCCTCTTCTTTCTTTGCTTCTTCTTCGTCTACGTCTTTTTTTTTTTCTTCTTCTTCTTCCTTTGCTTCTTCATCTACGACTCTTTTTTTTTTTTTCCTTTTTTTTTCTTCTTCTTCCTCTGCTTCNCAAACAATATTTTGCAGACTCGTATGTGGCAGCGGGACTCAAGGGATGGGACTGCATTGCAACCCACACCAGCAGCAGCAATTGATGTTAGTTAATATCCTCGATGAATTGTCAAGTTTGTCTATTATTCCCTAATTTTCTTTCCATATTAGTAGTGTTCATAGTTATTTTTAGAACATCACATTGCACATCTTGATGTTAACTCATTGTCTGTTGTATTTAGATTTTGCTTTTCAATCTTCCCCCCAACACCTCCCCACCACCCCACAAAAAAAAAAAAAAAAAAAAGTGCGTACTAATTGGATTAATGGACTAGTCCCTTTATTTTGTTAATGCTATATGCTTTTTTAAATTAGATGTTATCTTTCCTGACTTAGCTTATCAATTTGTTTCTGTTGGTTTATTGATAATGAGTGTTGGAGGTGGAATTTCTCAAAACTGACTAACCTACTCGAACCAGACCTGGTTAATAAGTGCGTATGATTTTGGCATAGGGTTTGGACTTAGGGGGATATTGAACCCCTTTCACGCCCAACCCTGGCCGCCACAAACCCTCCTATTTTCCTGATTATCATTAGCTATCAATAAAACACAATAATATTTATTTTTTCATATATTTAATATCATATTTCTTAAGTGAGTCCAACCCAAACCTACATATTTAGTCAGGTTGGGCCTATGTAATCTGACCTCCTTATCTCAACCTGCCTGAACTCGCCAATCCTTAATGGGAATTAGTGCTAAGTTGGTGCTTGTGTTCTTAACTCCTAATTGTTTCTTCTCATGTTTTGTTGCTGCACAGATGTTGCCAACTGTTGCTTATGCAGATAACCCATCTACAAGCTTCACTACAAAGTTTGTCCATGCATCTACAAATAAAAACAAATGTCCAATTAATCAAGTCTTGGTAAGTAAGTTTGGATTTTTCTCCAACATTCTGAGGTGTGAAGTAGGGGGTGTTTTTCCATTGACCATCAAACTGAGTGCAAGCAGTTTCTGCATTTATGTGATTAAATACGGTTATATCTTTTGCTTGTAATGTTGATTTTAATGTTCTCTGGCTTGAGTGAGAACTATTTGTATCTTTTTATTTGATTTTTGACTTGATTTTACTTGTATTCTTGCTTCTAGTTTAAATCTGAATGTTTACTCTTCATTTACCTAGTTTTTTGTGTATGGCGACAATAAATGTTTCTTTCCGATGTTTCTTTCACTCTATGAGATTGGATTTATAGAAGAATGAAACAGTTCAGGGATATGATTGGTTACCATATTATTTTTCAGTTTTTCTTTATGATTTATCCCAGAGGTGTTATTCTTTGAATTTTTGACCAATGATATTTTTTCTATTAAAGTGGGCTCCTTCAGGGAGACATCTCATCACAGGCTTACAATGGCCAGTCATTTAAATTTGAAAGGATTCTTCAGGTATGAAGCTATACTTTAGTAGCTTCTAGTTGGCAGCCTTTTATAAAGGACTAAACAGGAAGTTGTTTTGAGATCAATTTTATGTGCAGGCTCATGATCAGGCAATTAGGTCGATGGGATGGAGTCACGATGAGAATTGGATGGTCAGTGGTGATGATGGGGGCTCGATAAAGTATGATTGCATCTCTTATTTTACCCTATCATATCTGTCTATATTTGTTTCCATGGAAATTTCTCTTTTTTGTGTGGAATATCTTATGTTTGGGATACTTGTTTAGGTATTGGCAAACTAACATGAATAATGTGAAAGCTAATAAATCTGCTCATAAAGAATCTGTTTGTGATCTGAGGTACATGTTTCTGTTATCTTTGATAGATGCATTCTCTTTTCAATTTCTCATGGTTGTCTTTTCTAGTATGATGCAATGCAAATGCATATAAAGACTAATCTATCCTAAAGGTCTTCACTTGAATCTTCCACTCTTTGGCATTTCATCTTCTTTTCTTCTTGTTTGCAATTCTTCGTCTTGATACCAACTTTTTAATCATCTTAGTTGATGACTTCAATCTTTATTTCTTCCTTTCATTCATCAAATTCAATCTTTGATATAAAGTCTCTACAAAACAATACTTAAGGGCAAATTGTGAAATACCTTCATATGTTTGTTATCATCAAAAACCAACTATAGGGGTGTGGGCATACCCCTAACATGTTGGACATTAACCCTGTATGGAGGCCTTTGCGCAAGCTTGGGAGGCCTGTAAGGTGCTGGTGGCAGACCAATGAGATGAAATTTAATGGTCCTAATTTATAAGCCCAAAAAGTGGGGGGTAAAATAAGAATAAAAAATTAGTAGTAAAAGTTAGTACACGGGATTAGTAGTTTAGTGTTTGAGTTAAATAAGAATATTTAATATCTAGATATCGTTCGGTTTTGAGTTTATTTACTTTATTGAGTGTAGCGGTCGTTGCTTGGAGCAATGGCAAAGGGTTCTTTCCGCCTGTGTAGTGGTGCGGGTTCGAGTCCTGGGAACCAGCCTCTCCGTAAAGGGGGTAAGGCTATCTACCTATATAGCCTCCTAGAACCCTGCTTATGTGCGGGAAGCATTTGTGCACTGGGTAACGGCCTTTTTTTTTTTTTTTACTTTATTGAGTGTGTGAATACGATTAGTAGTCTTTTTATGATTCGATTTAGGAATTATTTTAGAAGCCCTTATTTATGTAATGCACCCGTATCAATTAATGATGATTTGTGTAAAGAATATGAGTTTTTTTTTTTTTCATTCTGTTGAGATGCACATACGGAATTGGTATCCCAATCTTGATTTCTACTGTTCTCTTCCAGCTAAGCATATCGATCTCATATCTTTTTTCTCTTCCATCAATCTGATTTCTTCCCTTAACAACGCAGTTGCTTCCTTTATCTCTGATCTGATCGCATATTTGATCATTGTGTCTGCTTGCATCCGAGATCATTTCCAATTGCATCACATTACTTTCATAGTAGAGTACAGATTTGAGTAGGGCCGTTATATCATCTGCAAATGGAATGTCTAAAATTAGAACTCATTTCTTTTCTTTTTAACCACCTACAGTACTTGTTCATCTAATCCTGGAGATTCATAGGCACCATTGCTTGGTACAACAAACAGAAAGAACATCAAAGTCTATCCCAACTTAATGGGGTCGGCTACATGGATGCAAGCAAGGACAAGGAAAATGAAAAGTGAAAGTGAAAGGAAACAAATGACAATAATAGTAACGAAGTAGAAAACAGCTAGATGGGGTCTGTGACCTGGATCCTAGTCCTCCAATCAGTTCTATTAGAGGCCATATTTGGACAAGGCCTAATCTGTGCATGTCTTTCCTCACTACTTCTCCTATGATCATTTTTGGGCTGCACCTTGCTCTTTTAGATTCTCCTATCTAGATCATATCACTCCTCCTTATTGGTGCATGCAATGTCTTCCGTAGAACATGGCCATACTATCTCAAATGATTTTCCCGAAGCTTGATAATGTATTATCAATTTATCACTGGATCAGTCTGATTTTGGGGTCTAGAAGATCTCCGGGGTGGGATCCTCCCAATTGTGGGTTCTGATCGTTACATGAGCCACATGATATCAAAAGGATACCCCAGATTATGTTAGAAGACCAGATTCTTGGATAACTTGTGTTATGAGTGTCAAAATATCCTGAGGGACTACTGTTTTCGTTTAAATTTTGCCTGATTGAGGTAATTTTCCTTCAGTGTAACATTGGTGAACAAATGTTTGGTTTGCTGTACCTTCTTGCTACTGAGCTCTCATAGCCTCTCATAACTGTCATTATGACTCTTGGTTTGGTTCTTGGACAATTACTGGGAAAATATAAAGAATTTTTATCCTTAATCAAGACAGCCTTTTTTTTTTTGGAGAAAAGTTGTTATGTGCCTTTCTTTTTATTTAATATTCTTTTGCTATATTTATATAGGATTTGAAAGCCCTGACAATGTATTAGTATTTCTTCTTGCAGTCTCGTAGTTCAAATTCAGCTGGCATGTGGTTGCTCGGAACAAATATTGTTCTTCCTTCTGATCTCCCTCACCCTCCAACACCACATGGCTCAACACCTCAGTAGCTGTTTGTTTATCATCTGTACATATAGTTCGTTCAGACTCCAATTGCATCATGAGATGACGATCAGCAAAGAGAAAAAGGATTGAAGGTGCTAAATTCTCAGTGTTCAGCATGGGAAAAGAAGAAAGAATATGGAGTTGATATGCAATTAATGTTATTCTTTTCACTACACTTTGGTGCATTTCGGTGTTGGGATTGTATCCAAATGGCTTTATGGGAAAGTGGTAAAGATAGGTTGGGGTTTCTTTGTGCGACTCCAGAGGCTTCTTCTATAGCACCTTGTCTATATTACTAATGAAATGTTCTTAAAATGTTTGACATAATTCTTATTTTTGTCTACCAAAATTCTTGTTTCACCAATTAAAAGTTCCGTACTTTTCCATGTCTTCAGTTTTGTAATTACAGGGATGCACAGACCGTTCTATTAAGGCCTAAAGCACCCATAACATGCTGCACATGTTCTATGTTAGGATCAATACCCTGTAGGCTGTAAAGGTTCACTTTTACAATCTAGGGAGTTTTAGTGCAGATTGTTGACAGACTGATTTTTATTTGTGTAATCTCTTAAGAGGCCATGTCCTGTTGGTATTTGAAAGATTCAAGTTTTGGATGATGGAATTTTCAAGGCTGAGGATGGCAAGAACTCGATATTTATTATTATTATTATTAGATGATGATGATGAAAGATTGAGTTGTTAGTTGTTGTGGCAATCATAACTATAATTTACTGATTGGTTTAATAACCAGAATCGGAAAAACTCAGTTTTGTGAAGATTTTTTGCTTAACCTGCTAGGTTGCTGGGAAGCTTATGCTCCTTGGTCCAGTAATTAGCAAATAATTTTAGGAGCAGGGGTTTTTGTTGCGGTTATTAGTAGACCTTGCCAACTAAACTGGTCTGCAACTTCAGATTGGATCAAAATGGTAGAGTTCATAACGACGTAATAGGTCACATTCTCTTGACAATCAAAACATTAGTTTTATGTCAGAGGATCAAAATGGTACGATTTTTTTCTCAATAATAATAATAATCAGTTTAATGTCTGTTAAATAAATTGAGGAAGTACCATAAAAAAAAATTAATAATAATAATAATAAAGTATGAAAACCCATCGAGAACATCATCTGGAGGTCCAACTTAAAATACTGAGGCATTAGGTTGAGATAGCCTAAGGGTATTTTTAATGTCCCAAATAACCAGCATGACTGTCTCTTTAGGTCCCAACATCTCAGCACTCCCCTCAAGTGTGTCTTGGCATACATGTAGATATACATATTAAAATGGACAACAAGCAATATATATATATATATATATTTTTTTTTGGGTGCAACATACCTGGTTTTTTTTTCTTTTTTGTTGAAAAAAAAAAAAATCATGATTGCAAATATGAAATAAAAAAAAAAAAAAAAAAAAAATTCATGACCACAATAATGAAATGATATATATGTCTTTGTTGGTGATAGAAAAGGGGAAATGTTTCCTCATAGTAACAAAAGCTAATTGTTTAACAAAAATAATCATGTCATTGCCAGACCTGAGCTGTAAAAAGATGAAAGGAAAGAATTATACACATCCAAAAAATTGGGGATTATGCTCAAAGCCCACGAAGTGGAACTAGCTAGGTTCCAAAAAGAATTGTTCTAACTCTTCTGCGTCATTCCAAACTTTATTTATCGTCCATTCCTAATCTCTAGCATGTTTTAATCCAAGTAGAAGACCCCTTCTATTTGCTTCAATGTGTTTTTCTGTCATCACATAATTTGTCATTAATAAGATAGATTTTGCTTTGTGAAAGACACATTTTGCCAATCCAAACAATCTTTTTTTTAATAGTCAGAGACAATGGAGCAATTTTTTTTTTTTATTAATAAGATAGATTTTACTTTTTTTTGTGTACTTTCTTTTATTTAACATGGTCTTAAAGTCATGTCTGTTCATTGTTTTACTTTATATGTATATCCAAGGATATGCCAAAGACACATGTGAAGGGGAATGTAAAGATGTAGACTGAGGTAAAATCCAATCGACATGCAAGAAGGGATGTTATTTTGGACCTTGGATGTGTATTAACAAACTCATGGGCCATCTCCACCAAATGATTTATGGTTTTGCATTTTCCTGGGATTTCTGCTTTATTTAACATGTGAAAAATTTGCCAACAAATGAAAAAAGTTTTATATAATAATTGAGAACCAGAAAATTTCTTCTTCCTTCTCATGCAATACCCCTCTATGTATAGATCAACGTATCCGTATGACTTTATTTGCCAATATACATATCAGATTTTTCAAAACCTATATTTAGCTACCTAAAAAATTCTCATTGAGCTGAAACTTTTACATTTGAACGTCACATGACCTTGGGATCTATCTGGTTACAAAATTCGGACATCAATTAAAATGCAAGATGACAAACATTCAGGTGCCCACTTGGATATTCTTTTCCAGTAGCCTGCTTGGAGGAACTTTTCCTTTAAAGGATTGCGTTTTATCGTTTAACCTGACCCAAATCTTTAGGACCCAGGAAAGTCCTGTATAATTTGGGAAGAGGGGCTAGGCATGGCCTTGCCTAGAAGTAAACTGCAACTTTTGACAACATATGGAAAGTGGAATACAGTTAAAATATATGTATCCAGTGTATAAGAGGATAGGAATTGGAATTGAGAGATACAATTTCAAAGCATGAGTTTAAAACGCACAGAAGTTGGGATCCATACACAAAAAAGGAAAAAAGAGAATCTTTCATTTCTAGGGTGGTCGACTAATCTCTGCCACACAAGTATGCTCTATTATTATCCAAAGTTCCAAAACTACAGAATTTCACTAATTGGATTTTTTTTTTAATGCATAGGAATTCAAATAACTACGATTTATAGTTCTATAGATACTCAAAACATAAGCAACCCAAATACACTAAGGGTTTCCGAGTTCATCGTATCTTGAAAAGCTGCTTCAGCATCAGTAATAGCTTCCTGTCCTCACTAGTCACCACTTCCTGCTCATTTTTTGGACAACAAAGAAAGTTATGTCAACTTGTGAACGGTCATAATAAGAGAGAAAGTGAAACAATTCTTTTAAAATGTTATCATAAAACTTACCCAAAAATGTTCTTTAAGAAGTTCTATAGACCTTCTATTGATGATGCTAACAAGCTCAGCTATCTCCCTTGAATTCCTTCTGAACACCTTTCTTTGGTTCTCAGAATTGTAGCTCGTTATCTGCAAGGAACATAGATAATAAATTAGAGCCAATGTAGCCGACCCTTTAGGATCAAACAAAATCTTCAAACATTATGTCCCAAGAGGACTGCTCCTTACCTTTAAGGATACCTTTTCCCCTTTCTTGGCCTCTAGAAGAGGTTTACGATTTATTTCAATGGACGAAATTCGACCAATATCAATGGGGTCCCTTGAAGGAATACATAATGGCGTGCCAACCTGAGAAAAATGCAGTTAGAATAAAATCAAAGGCCTCCTGAGTGAAATCTTTTAGAGACAATCTGGTAACTGACCTCTTACACTATCTAGATCATATCAATTTCCAACCCCAACCATCGAAAATGTATATTAATATGATTCACTACTCTTTTCGCTAATCTCATTTCGATTAAAATGTATACCAATTTGGGGAGGGTTCAAAGGGACATTCCCTAAATACATTAAACCCATCATCCTAATTCAGCTTGGCGCTTCTCCTTGTACATCTTCCTCAATGGTAAAAAAATCTGAAACATGAACCTGATACCCCTGTGTGGGCCTAAGAAGTGTAAAAGGAGAAGGCAATGCTGATGGTTGATCCCCACCAGTGTTAACCTGAGAACGGTTGAAGGCTGATGATGAGAAGAAAACAATGGGAACACCATTACTTGTCACATGACTATTTTACCAACCAAATCAATCATTAAGCATGATATGAGGAGTAAAAAGGAGTAGTAATATGCCACTGACATTTTGATTTTCCTATTACCAGATTGAATTATATTTTTGCACTCGCTCAAAGACAAATGTTCTGCCAAAAGATACTACACTCCATGCTTTTAACAGCCATGAGCTAAGAAGAAAAAAATATTCCTCATGATTTCCAATATAAGATTTCCCAAATTCTAATTCATAATTCTAAATCTTATTGCCTTTATTCAGGCCCCAACTATATGTGCATAGTTGTCACAGCGCCGAGGCAAAACAAGGTAGTGGAGAGCTGCCTAAGGGCTTAGGAGACAAGTCACCCGCCTTAAGGCGAACAAGGCGACCAAGTGTTATTTTTTTATTTTTTCTCATTTCTAACATTATTTAGTATGCTACATGTACCTTGTATCATAAAAAATCAACATAAAGCCACATCAAATCATAAAAAATCAACATTAAGCTACATAAAAAATCAACATTAAGTCATAAATAATCAACATTTAGAGAAATGCTATTGTTCTATAAGTTTGACTAGTCATATGATTTTATTTTTACATGAGACTTTTTGTATTAGGTATAGGCGTATAGCACAAAACCAGGTTTTCACCAAATCTAAGATTACTTAAATCTGAATTGTAATGGCAAAGTTATGTTCCAGTCAAACTTATATTAAAGTGTGTGAATGCTGTTAGAATCGCCTGAATGAAAATCATTTAACAAAATATTATTTTACCAGGGACTTTTGGTTTTTGTTAATGTCTTACCATGATAAGATTTATAAAATTTTCAAAATTGAGAAAAACCCCAACATTTGAAAGTTGAAAATCGCTCCCTACAACCAAAATTTATTTTTTGTTCTTGGACTAGGGGGGTTGAATTTTTATCCTTTTGGAATTCGATTTTTAAACTATCTTTATTGGATTCAAATATGGGGTATTTGCTTATTCATGAATAAAATCTTAAGTCCCAAAATATAAGGCGGCATGCAGTGCAATAAGGTGACAATCACCTAAGACCCAGACAAACCGCCTGGACACCAAAGCGGTGCCTTGACAACTATGTATATGTGACACACTTAAATTGAAAATGATGAAAACATACAACAAATGTGTCATCACTCTAAAATCCTCAGCCCATGTATTTGGCAGTCAGAGTAATGGGACTGCCATAATATGCATGAGTGACTGATTAACAGATTTTTGTCCACGGAATAACTAAGTGCCAACTATGAGTTTGAAGTCATCAACATCACAATGCCTAAAGACTTAAGACTTGCAGTCAGTTTTCACATGGTAAAAAAAAACAGAGAAGGCATTAAAAACTAGAGGAAATTATAAATTTATAATCACTTGAACTGGCCTAATATGAAACTGCGCCAGGTCTCACCATCAAAGTGAATAGACAAGAAAACGAACATACCTTAGCCATGCCAGCAATAACTTCAACCCCCACAAGAAGTGGCTCCCTATTATAAATGTGTAGAACCTTCAAAACACATGGAAACACCACTTCTTCTGCAGCTGCCTTCTTCTTTTCTTCCTGGAGAGAATCAGCATAAATTCTAAACTGTTTGAATAAGTCATAGATGATGTCAGCAACAAATATTTTAACACCAGTCTTTTGTGCAAGCTCATGTGCCTCGGTTGACACTTTGACATCAAAAGCCAAGATGGTGGCATATTCCTTCTTCCTCTCAAGCATGACACTGGCCCTCATAATATCCCTCTTATGCACATGACCAATGCTCACATCACTGACTGGTATGTTAACCTTTTGGTTCTTCAAGAATGCCAACAATGCTTCCAAGGAGCCAAACGTAGAGGCTTGCACACAAACACCCTCGCCTCTGCTCATGAATGATGCCATGTGTTGCACTGCTGCTTCTTGCATTGCCGCTCCTTTGATGTCTTCCAGATCATCTTCAGGGCCGACCACATATAAACAAGTGCCCGCAATGGCATGTTCAAGGCCCTGCAAGCAAAGACAGCATAGGGCCTTCAAAACCCCACTCAACATTTACTTGGGTGACAACCATGTACAATGGACAACTCGGTAAAGAGCTCATCAAATAGGCAATTATGTGCATTCATAAATCATTTGCTTGGTAAGTAGAATAATGGATGGCAAAACTATCCTGGGAGACTTTTGGGTAAAATTTCATCTGCGAAAAAAGGGTAAAGGTCACCATCACACCCTTTCTGTGCATGTTAACTGATGATATGGCAATCCAATCATTGAATTTTTGCGGCCCGTCTCAAACGTATGTACCACCTTTCTCAGTCCCTGTACTGAGGTTACATAGGGTTCTAGGTTTTAGGTTTCAGGTCATTTTTTCAGCCTGGTTTTGCAGCGAGAATCAGTGGATTGTCTTCATGCATTACTAGATAGACATCTTGGAAGCACAACCAGTTTCCTTGCCATTGGATGTATGTTCTTGGGAACAACTAGACATTTCGGACAAACCACTATGGCTATGCCCTGATCTAACGGTTATTTAAGGATCTACCCGGGAAGAAAAAGACTCCATTCGAAGAGCTCGAACAAAGAGCCAAACAAGGTATTCAGCCAGCATGCTAGAAGCACTTCTAGTTGAGGGCATGGCTACAACAACCCCTGCCGAAAAAGGTAAAATATGTGTATTTTCCTGTAACTTTAAAAGTATGCCACAGGGTGGATTTTAAAACAATCCAAAATAATTATTACTTATGAATAATATGTAAGTTTACAAGACATAATCATTTAGGAGATCTAAATCACCTGTGCAGCTATCTTTACACCCTGCGTAGCCTTCAACTCTTTATGTTGCAAATATTCTCCCTGAAATCAAGCAAAACAGTATCATGAGCATTTCTTACTGCCCTTAAGTTGCGCTTATGTGCATTGTTGAATCCAATTATAGTTGAAGCCTTTGGCTTACTAAAAGAGCAGAGAGTAGTCTGTAACCATGCTAATTCGGCTAACTTACTGCTACAATACATACACATACCCCCCCCCCCTCTTTAAAAAACAAAGGAGAACACAGATTCTACAAGACCAAAACATTTAAAGGAAAAACAAATTTCAATGATAATTTCATAGCTTTGAAAACAAAATTACAGATTAACCAGCAAGAACAGCTGTGAAGGTCATCTTATGCAAAAAGTTACAAGCACTAAAAGCTCTCTTTATTTTCAAATATCGCTATGCCATTATCACGCCCCTATGTTCAATGATTATCATTTCCTCACTGTGTGCTTCTCCTACAAAGCTGAGATGAAGAACAGAAACCGAAGATAAGTGTCACAAGCTTCTCACCTGTACTTGGATTTCCATCATTGGATGATGGGTCAATAAGGCACGGATGTTGGTAACAATAGGCCCCTAACATGCAAAACAGGATTGCAATCAGATGATATGTAAGCGCGTATAACGCATGTGCGTGTATTTGAAGTAATATTACCTGCATGCCACAAACAACTATTTGATCCCTCTCATGAAGGATACCATTGATTAACACAACATCAATGGTTGTCCCCAGGCCTTCAACAATTTTAACTTCCAAAATTGTGCCCTGATGAACAGTCACAAGCTGAAATTAGAATCAGAAGTTTCCCTATTAGGATGCGTAATAACCTAGTAGAGAGAGAGAGAAAGAACCTGGACTTTATTGCTAAACATAAGCTTTTCCACCATAGTTTCTGAAGCCCATTGTACCAATAACAATAGAAGATCTGGAATGCCCTCCCCGCTGTTACATCCACAGATAAAAAAATAAAATAAAAAACCCAACCAGATCAGCATAAGAAGTGGTTTCTTAAATTCTGCAAATGGATATTGAAAAGCCTAACCTTTTTGTATCAATAACACCTACCTAATTGCACTTGTAGGAACAATACTGACAGTTTCTCCCATGTCCATGTTTTTATAGTACAGCTCAGTATTCACACCTTGCTCCTTGAACTGAGTGATAATCTGAAGAAAGAAAATAAAGCAGAAAATAAAAAAACAAACAGAAACCTTATCCAGTTAGCCTAACCAAAAACCTCTACATACAGAAGAAAGGCCAAATATTTGCTTACCCTAGTAAGCCTCATTTTGAACTCATTTTGTACATCATTTGATTGTTTCTTCAAAGATTCAATAATAGGTTCATTGGGGAAACTCTTCCACCCGTACAATCTGTCCACCTTGTAATTGAGATGGGGAGGGGGAAAAAAATAGAAAGGATTAGAAGCATGCCTCCATACAGAAGAACATTGCAGGTTCACTAAAAGAAAATACTGAGAAGTAAATTAACTTCCTGACTAACCTTATTCAATGCAACAACAAAATCAGTATTCCTTATTTTCAGTAGACTGAGAGATTCAATCGTCTGTGGTTTTAGACCCTCCATTATGTCAACAACTAATATTGCTATATCGCATAAATCTGAGCCCCGTGACCGTAAATTTGAGAATGGTTCATGCCCTGGGGTATCAATGACAAGAAGACCTGGGACCACCCGGAACTTTGCATCGGCTTTTAGTTCCTTGGTTCTCTCCTGTATCCTCTCCATGGGACAATAGGTTGCACCAATCTGCTGCGTGATACCTCCAGCTTCACCCACCTGAATATTAGTGCCTCGAATGCAATCTAACAGCTTGGTTTTGCCTGCATCAACATGTCCCAGAACACAGCAAATTGGAGAATGGAGATCATCCAGGCTTTGGTTACAGATGGCTTCAGTCAGTTCTTTTTTCATCACAGATTCTATCTTGCTGTTATTAGACTTTGCAGTTCTGCGTGCAACAGCAGGGCCAGCAGCATCCTCAGAAACTGGTGCTCTGGCATACTTGGTTTCATTCTTTACTGTAGGCTCAGGCTCAACTTCCTCCTGAGCAAATGTGCACTTAACAGGAAAAGTCACAGCAGCATCATCCCAGCTCTTTGCATCCCATGTATCTTCATCATGATCTCCTTCATATTCAATTCCATTTGCTTCAACTCTTTGCTCAACTTCCAACTTCGAGGACTTCACTTTTTCAACCTTTTCAGCCTCTGTCACATCACCAGCAGTGGTGTGGTCTTCCTTTGCCACAGCCTTAAGAGAGGCCAGCGCATGAGCTGGTTTTGACTTCTTTGTCTGATACATGGGTCTTTTCGATGGCCCACCACCAGTATCTTCATAGGGGAGCCCAGCGTCAGCTTGAGCAAGAAACTGATTCCTCATTGACTCCAACCGTCGGGCTTCTTCCTTCTGTTTACCAGTTACAGGCTTGCCCTCCTGTTTTTTCTTCAGAAGCTTATTTTTTTCTCTCTCCTTCTTCATGCGCCTGGCCTCCTCAACCTGCCTCATAAGTTCCTCTTGCTGACGGAGTTCTTCTTCTTCCTTCCTGGACCTTTCTTCTTCTTCTCTCTTCATCCTCTCTTCAGCTTCTCTATACCTCTCTAGTGCCTCCCGTATTTCTTTAACATGCTTTGGCACCTTGTTATCTGAAACCTTGATTTTGGCCTGTTCCTGTATTTTTTCCTTTACATCCACAGTTGCTGCTACCTTCCTTGCCTTTACCTTTTCCTTCTTCTTTCTCTTCTTCTTTGCAGCAGCAGATTCACTGCCTTCTCCTTCAGCTTCCTCCCCCTCACCCTTGGAGCCAAATGCAAAAACTTCTTGAAGCTTAACCTGAACCTTCACCTCTTCTAGAGGAGTAACCTCCACCTCACATGGATAAGCAGGAGAAGGTATGGAAAGAGCAGAGCCTTCACCAAGCTCAGCAATCATTTTATCTAATTCAACCTCCACCCAAGGTGGCCTACCACTTCTCTTCTTCTCGTTCTTAGATACCTCCAAGACTTCCTTGCTACACTGTTTATTAACTACAGCATCAGTGGCATTCTTATTTTTAATGGTTGGGGCATCTTCATTCTCCACTATGCTTTCATCAATGGGGGTTTCCACCTGCGGCTCAGAGGCATATATATCATTCCCTTCCTCTTCATCAAGACGTGCAGTGGCAAAGAAGCTAAAGCCTTTCTTGGAAGATTTTGATGACTTCTTCTTACCAGAGAAGGTAATAACATTAGAATCACAGTCATCTTCTTTATTTTCATACTTGGCATTATCCCATTCATCATCGGGAATGACTTGACCCATCTTCTTGGGTTTAGTCCCATCCTGGGTTGCAACGTTCTCTTCTTCCCCAACGATATCCTTCTTTCCTTTTTTAGCCATCGATCTCTGGCACTAAACAAAGACAATGGACTGTGAACAAAAGGTCACCTGCAAAATTATGGAAGCCTTCATTCATCAATAATAACTGAAAACCCTAAGAAGACATGACAGAATTGATTCCAGATTTACAATCAAAACAGAATCAAAACAATAGAAAACCGAAATGCGAAGATAGAAAGAGACAAAGCAAGAACGAGACTTTCCGCATTGCTTCGATCATCCGAAGACAGAAAAACTGAACACCTGTGTAAACCCAATCCTCTGAAACCAAGAAGGAAGAAAGAAACGACGTACAAAGCAAGCGAATCGCGAAAACCATTCGAGAATAAATGGAAACGTATCAATAAATATGTTAATGTTAAAAACTCATAATCTTCATAATCTAGAGAGAGAGAGAGATTACGATTCATAATAAAGCTGATTCACTGGGAAACCAAAACAAAGTCCGATGATAGAAACAGGGAAAAGAAGAATGGAACTTACTTGGTGAAGCTTCGATAATCGGGAGATAGAGCAAGAAGAGAACTACTGCAATGGTGAAGACTATCTGTTTCGAAACAATGAAAAATCGTCGAGAAAAAGCAGCAACGATCGTAATCGAATGCGAAAACTGAAGCGAATCTCCTTGTGGATGATATTATTCTTATTGAAATCCTCAAAAATAATACTCGAACTGTTCATGTTCTGGTTAAGGAACCGCTCAGGTTTGATGGATCCAACACACTGTGATTACTGATTACTTCGCAGCCAAGAAAACGAAGACGAGACGAACACGATAACAAGGGCGAGAGAGGCAACGAGCGCTGAGGATTAGGGATTTTATTTGGCGCCGTAAGCCGAACTACCTTAACAGATTTGATTTATGTGGGCCAGGGAATTGGGCCCACTCCCCCTTTTTTATATGTTTTTTAGACATTTCGTGTTGCTTCACTATATGGGGATTCTATTGCATCACCTGTACATCCCAGAATTTAATACTGTCAACCTTATGATAGGGCATTTCCTTCGAAACAAGAAGAAGCGCTATGATCCAAATGTAATGATTAGTGAGCAAGGGTTAGCTAGAGCAATTTTTGTAAGCAACACCTAATTCGGTGCCTGAATGTAATTATAAGTGGGCAGAAAATAAGATGTGATGTGTTACGTCTTTCGATAAAAGAGAAGATGATTCATAATGTTAGAAGAAAAGTTACAATGAAAATCTCTCTCAAGAACATCCAAATCATGGCAAGAAAATTCGTCTGAAAACCTCATTAACACAATCCGTCCTTCCCAAAATCTTAGATTAATGCTTGTTCAACAGGATGATGTACATATATATACTCCTTCAAATCGGGTCGATCCATCAAATTGCGGATTAGTAAAACAGTATTAGCAACCCTTCTGTTACCATCATAGGTCTCAGAAAAATCCCGTTTAAATCGTCACTAAAATATATCAAAACAGATCATTCTTCGAAGAAATCAAGAATTCAAGACAAACATAACAAAGACCTAAAAGAAGAGAACCACTGGTTATTCATCAGAACCTGTCCAACTTACATGAGACTCTTGATTCTCTAAATCTCCTATTATTCCATGTATAGAAGAACCCTAATCACTCCCTAGTGCAATTTAGTTGACTGGGTGGTTAGCATTCTTTTACCCACCCACAGGGTGGCCGTATCCATAGCATCATTATAGGCATACATGACAGTGCAAAAAAAGAGTACCTGTCTGATCTAGCATCATAACGGATACATCCCCATATGGCCATATGTAGCGATCATGAATCTATCTGCATGCCAAGGGTAGTCCAACCAGAACTTCATAGCTATACCATTACCAATGATATGATGAATAAATGGCCTAACTCGATCATGGTATTTAAGAATCTTCCGCAGTCTATTTTTATTTGTAATTTTTTTTCAAAATCTTATTTTCTCACTTGGCCGACTCTATTTTAGGTGAAATTTGATATGTGAACATGTACCTTTGGTTCCATTCGTTTATAAAATTTCATTTCAATCTAATTTTCTCGTGATATTTATTTTCGCTGGTGTATACCAAAGAAACTCTGTAGTTTTGTTAAACGTCAAACTAGGAAAACTCTCTTTTGTAGGGAAAGGGTTCATGCATGATTGCATATGGCGATCAAACGATTCCTCAAATATGGGGTTTTTTTTTTTTATTATTTCAACCCCTCTATTTTCTCAATCACTTTGTTACATGTTGTATAAATGAATGGGAGAACAAGAACAAACAATCACATAAAGCACACAGATTTACGTGGTTCGACCAAATGTGCCTACTTCCACGGTGAGATGAGATCATGCTCCACTATCAATAGAGAATGGTTACAATTAGGGGTGAAAGTTTAGCCCTGACAGCCCGAACCTACCATGGCCCGCCCTGGACCCGAACAGAGCTTAGGCCAAATTTTCTGACCCTGAGGGTGAGTTAGAGTTGAAAAACCCAAACCCTAACCTAGGATTGGGTAGGGCTCAAGTTGAGGCCTCAACCCAACCCAACCCGGCCCAAAATTTAACCCTAAAATTTTATATTAGAATTTAGGGCTCCTATTGGTATTTATTTTTGCTATAATTTTTTAATGTATAGGATATGAGTGGTAAAAAAAGGCCACTCAAGTTTAATCCAATCATTGCAAAAGCCAGGGTCAACCCGATCGAACCCAGCCCTAATCGGGTCAATTAGGGCCAGGTTGGGTTGGTATGAACCCGTTAGGGTTGGGTTGGGCCTGGGTTGAATTTTGAGGAACTAGGGTTGGTAAGGATTTTAAAAAACCTGGCCCTACTCAACCCTATTTCACCCCTAGTTACAATGCTCATCTTCACACGTTTGTCAAATTGCTTACAAAAAAAGAAAACCTTGTTATAAATATATAGTGAAACCTTATATAAAAAATTTACAGAAAGAACAATATAGCCTTGGAAATTTTTCTCATATGGAAATCAAGACATCGTAACCCCAACATATGTACGACCGCATCCGTACGCATATCCTTTTGCCGTAATATATTTACAAGAAAAAAGAAAGAAGTCCTATAACCTTTTTGGCCATCAGAGCTGAATCACAGATATTAAATAGTGAAAAAAATAGTCTATTACATAGATCAAAAGGTCAAGAAGCATCTGATCAAGCTAGCTAAGCTCAATGGTAAAGCATAAGCTCTACTTAACATGAACTTCATTACGAACAAAGGCAAACATCTCATGGTTCCCGCTTATTCTGATTCCTGTTATGAGAAGGAAACCAGAAACTAGTGATAACAAAGCAAAACAGGACTTCATCAAAACTTGGAAAACTACATAGGATTCCATGTCCAGTACTGAGAA
This sequence comes from Macadamia integrifolia, assembly GCF_013358625.1. Taxonomy (NCBI): domain Eukaryota; kingdom Viridiplantae; phylum Streptophyta; class Magnoliopsida; order Proteales; family Proteaceae; genus Macadamia; species Macadamia integrifolia. The sequence goes on along the minus strand of NC_056562.1, from coordinate 7,693,014 downwards.
GGAAAACAGAGCTTCAATTCACTCTTGCTCTTAAGAATATAAATAGAAGGGTGCAGGGAATCCATAAGTACCCAAAACTCAAATTCAGTTTCTACTTCTCTGCAAATCAAGATGAATCTGAATGATTATCAATGGGAATTCAAGAAGAAGCTTTTCAGAAGCGATGTCGACCACAGTTCTCGGCTCCTCGTGCCGAGGAAGATAGTCGATAACCTTGTCTTCTGCCACTTGACTGATGAGGAAAAAACGCAAGTGAATGAAGGGGATGGAGTTAGGGTGAAGGTGAGGGATCTCAACGAAACAGAAGAATATGAAATGACCTTCAAGATGTGGAAAAGCACCAAAAGCTATATTTTCGTGGACAATTGGAGTAGAGACTTCGTGAGGAGGAGGGAGTTGCAGGAGGGAGACGAGATTGGGATGTTTTGGAATTGTATGGACTCCATCTTATGCTTTGATGTGTTGGAGAGGAATGAAGATCAAAGCTTTCATGAAGCCATGCACTAGTCTCCTTTACTTTTCTCCCTTTCTAAAGGGATATTTCTGAAATCTTTTGTTTTTGATTTTCTTTCTGCTGCTGTTGCTGTTGTTGTTGTTGTTGTTTTGTTTTGGGCTTCACAAGAAATTGACAGATTAATGAGTTGGCTTCAATGATTATCCATCTTCTTTTGTTTTTGATTTTCTTTCTGCTGCTGTTGTTGCTGTTGCTGTTGCTGTTGCTGTTGCTGTTGTTGTTGTTGTTGTTGTTTTGGGCTTCACAAGAAATTGGCAGATTAATGAGTTGGCTTCAATGATTATCCATCTTCATTTTCATCTCTAGTTTTCATCAAAAGAGGGAAGCAAGATAATCAACTTTCGTAATCATTACCTCATGTAACTATATCACCAATGCGAAATCTAAATCTCAAACCCCGGCTTCACCATGTCCCTTCTGCTGCGGATATCATCTTATCTTGCTAATAGGACTTCTATACTATTAGAGTTACGATATCAACTTCTGTTACCTTATGGGAGTTTGTATTGCTGTTCATATCTAAAAGGTACCTATTACAATTCAAGCTCACATGTGATAACACACACTACCTTTCTTGGAGGATAGAGTTTCCAACTTTATGTGGTTTCCTATCATGTATATATATATGACTCCTTGTAAGGCTTGGTATTTGTAGCAAGGGTGGGAGGGGTTGCAGGGGGAGGAAAAGAATTGCAGGGTGTGGGTGGAAGGATTGCAGGGACAGGGACATGTGATCGAAGGAGAGGTTGAAGGAAAATTGTCAAAAGAAAAACATATATTGTTGAGGGAGGAGCATTGTATTGGGTAGTTTCGAAAACCCAAAACTGATACTGCATAATCTTGTTAAGAAAGACAGTAAGCGGTGATTCGGTAAACCCAAACAAACTCAATAGTTTGTAATCTTGTAATTTTTTGTAAGAAATTGAAGTAGTTTATACAATCACTTGAAGTAATGATTACAAAAATCTCATTTTTATGTTTGAAAATTTTCACTTCCCTTCCCTTTGATTCCAAACTAGCCTTCACTATTTTTTATTTTTCCCTTTGATGGTTGATTAATACACACATTCTTTTGGGGATGGGCGGTGGGATATAACCACACATAAGTTAAGAAATGAAAATAATACAAGTAATAGTATTTTAAAAGGTCATGATACTCGTTAAGAAATTACAAATTTTAGATAGGATTGCGTTTTCCTATGGTGGTCATCGCGACCATGTACAAAGGGGGAGAGAGGTGGGAAATGATGTATGAAGTCTACCCAATGCTATAGATCGATATGAACATCATGAGCTATCTCGTAATAAAACCAGTTGTTGTTGATACCTTCTTCCATAACCCGAGCTCGGAGAAGAAAGAGATAAGAGTGCCCTATGGAGAATGTGGTCAGAAATCCATAATAGAGTCCGACCTCAATGACCAAATTAGAGCAAGTAAAAAAGTAGACCAAAAATATTACTTGATTTGGATATGGATCATAGAATCACCAAAAAGTTGATCCAATAAAACAAACC